>NC_080472.1:7391127-7697377 GCF_030265055.1 Doryrhamphus excisus
GGAACTGTACTTTTTTGGACTTCTTCTCATCATTTAAAATCTTGATGTGAAACATGAACACATTTCTTTCCCTTTTCTGTATTGTAACACGATAAAACGAGTTAGTATGAGCTAGCTAACAACAGACATCATTGGAAACTGGAAAAGCCTTCACAAAAAAACTCCAACAGTGTTCAATTTACATAACTGACTTGTATATTAGCCAAGCTACAGCAATGTTACTATTATTGTAGCAGCTAACACGTAAAACTATTTTGATCTGGCAGACTAACACGACGCCTCACTAACCAGAGTGGATACCTAGCTCTCCATTTGGCTACAAAGACTCAACAAGATGCTGGTTTTTGACCTGAGGACTGGAGTAAACATCTTGTGCTGGAAGATACAGCCATCCCAAGGAGAGCGGACATCATAAATGTTGTAGCTGTATCAATGCTGCTGTTGTTATTGAAGGAACTAAAATAAATATGTGTATCAATGCGCAGAGGAAAGATGTTTGGGTAGTGTTTGAAATGCAACTATTTCATGTTGTCATTAATGTACGTTTTAATGCATGATCACAGCATGGATATCAAACCATGCAACGTTAGTAGAGCGTTTTTTAGAGGGATTTTTAGTTGTAATGGTGTGCATTGTTAGCCAGCTCATATTAACTAGTCTTCTGGAGTTATAATGCACAGAAAAGGGAAATAAATATTTGTTATGTTTGTTTAAATATCTTAAATTTTAATAGATGCTTTGACATATTTCCAAGTTGTTTTGCTGAAAGTACGGTAATTCCTCGTCTGCTGCAGTTATTTGGCTCCAGACCGGAATATTTATAAATATTAGACACAAAACCAGATTACCAACTTCTACATACATTTTTTAACATACATTTTTTAACATACAACAGACTCCTATGACCCAATATGGTAGACATAAAGGGAAATAGTGTAAGATATATTTTCTCAATGTAACATTAGTGACACCTAGTGACCAGTGTTTTTAGAATGTCTTAAATATAAGTAATAATAAATATAATGCCTTATATTTGTACATTACTTCATTCAGCCACTCTTTCATTCAAAATGCTGAGTTTCGGCTAAATGTGTAGTATTTACAGATGATGCATACTGTATATTTGACTAATAGTCAACCAAAGGCGGGGATTACCGTAGCTCTTTGAACACAACACCGCATTGACGCCTTTTCCCACTCCTGTCATCATATTGTTGATACATTATACACTGTAATTGTTTAAATGTTATGGTTGCCAAAGCGATGCTAAATGTTTAACACAACCTTTCACAAGGTTGCAAGCACAACAAAGCAAACTCAGATCCTGACTTGTGCAGTTCCGGATCATCCTGTGGCGAGCAAGCAGAACTTGGCAGGCTATCAAGCGGCTGCTTCTGGAGACAAAGAAAAGAAAGATGGCCTTAAAGAGCTTTCCCCACTGATACGTGGGGCGGGTTTATGCTATCTCTGAGACATCTGCTTGTTGGCCCCTTAATTGTTTCGCCTCTGCACATCTGCCAGTGACCTGAATCGTGGCCTAATCTCCGGCCTTTAAGCGACTCCGTGTGTTTGCATCGCCTGCTTCATCTGCAAATGGAGCAGATTGTTTACAGACAAAGTCTCTTTAAAAACGTCTTATGTCACCTCTCATATCTTTATCATCAACTCTAATGATTCAATTCAACTCTTCATATAGAAAGTCAGAAAAAGGCATTGTGTATATATATTTTTTTACAAAAATAAGTACAAGTCAAGGTTGCACGGCGGACGAGTGGTTAGCGTGCAGACCTCACAGCTAGGAGACCAGGGTTCAATTCCACCCTCGGCCATCTCTGTGTGGAGTTTGCATGTTCTCCCCGTGCATGCGTGGGTTTTCTCTGGGTACTCCGGTTTCCTCCCACATTCCAAAAACATGCTAGGTTAATTGGCCACTCCAAATTGTCCATAGGTACACTGTAAACCTAAATGTTCAAAGTACTTAAATAAATGAAGTTATGCATATTCAAAGTTCTTAAAAAAGTTCTAATACCTTAATGATGTCAAGTTTATTTAACATGTTACATTTTGAGTATTTTTAACTAATATGTTTTGATTAAATTAATCAGGCTTTTAACTAATATTTTTAAACTTTTCTTATGTTTTTATCTTTTTAGTCCTATTTTATGCTTTTAGTCTTTGGCTTTTAACTCCAGTGTTTCCTCAGGGGGAGTCCTCCACACTGGGGGCTGTGTCAGGTCTGCTGAGGGGGTGCCATCCTTGGGTCCCTTCCACCTGGCCGGATGGGGGTTCCTCCCTTTAATGTGGGGGTCCGCCCGTCTGTTGGAGTCGGGGGGCCCGGGTGCTGGTCCCCCGATGGCACGGCCTGCGGCTCCTCCCAGTGTGGACGGCCCCAAAGGTGGCGTTTCCTTGATCCTCAGTGCCATGCCATGTCTCCCTACTGTGTGTGATTGTGTGTGTGTGTGTGTGTGGGTGTGTGTGGGTGTCTAGTATGGAGGGTGGGAGGGAGGGGCTTTCTTAATAATTGTTTTTCCTTTTAATTGTGGTAATTGTTTTTAATTCTGTAAAGCACTTTGTGTTGCATGTCTTTGCAGGAAAAGTGCTATACAAATAAAGTTGATTTGATTTGATTTGATAAATTGAACTATGGCTATATTAAGTAAGATTAACTTAAAAACATAATTTACATACAACTTAAGACACTGTACATCTGAATGCTCAAAATAATTAATTGGTATAAATATAGTTAACTTGAAATTTTCTTAAAAGTTCTACTAAATGTTGATTGCCAGTTGCATTATCTGTCTTTTCGGTTTATTTAACTTGTAATTTTTTATTAATATGAATATGAAGAATTTGTAGTTACTTGTAAAAAAAGTATCTATTAAACATGATTAAATCAAATAATCAATTAAGAATAAATCCATTGCATCAGATAGATTTGTACTGTGTAGGTTACACATGCACACCTTCTTCCTATTGAAAGAGTTGACATAGAATGAAAATTAAAGAATGGAGAATGCATGGCAGAGAGAATGTGAAAAAGAAAGCTATTTCTCTCTTCACCCCAAAATTAAAAAGTATATCTAATATCAACTCCAAATATTAAAGCTCTAATATACTCAAATGTTTGAGTTTATGAACTCAAAAAAAATGTGGCAATTGATTGCCTCACTCTTTTGAGTTCTGCTAACTAATTTGGGTTTACAGTGTATGAATGTGAGTGTGAATGGTTGTTTGTCTATATGTGCCCTGTGATTGGCTGGCCACCAGTCCAGGGTGTACCCCGCCTCTTGCCCAAAAACAGCTGGGATAGGCTCCAGCACCCACGCGACCCTTGTGAGGATAAGCAGTAGAAAATGAATGAATTAATGAATGAAGATCAAGTCATGTGACCCTGACCTCACTTCACCTCCACAGGTGTGGGCGTGTCTGTGCGGGGATATTAGCGTATCGGGACACTCAGATTTGATGCTGTGATTTACCATTAAGCAATTCAAAGGTTTAGCAATGGCATAGAAGACAATTCATACCAACAATACAACATTGTGTTGGACGTAGGTCTGCTGCAGGCAACTCACGATGGGAATATTCTCCTACGCGACCATCAGCTTCCCTCTGTGTGGAGCAGTCAGGACACGGATGTTTACAAAGCGCTCGCCACGAGCGACAAATCTCAAAGTCACATGTCAGTAACGTTGCTCCCAGTGCATGTGGATTTGTAAAAAGGGACAAAAAGAAAAGAATGCATCTGAGTATATTAGTTCTGCTACGTGAGCAAGCTCTGGAAGGGAAATGGAAAAGATGGCAGGTGAACAGACTCATTTTGTTGCTTCCGCAGAGAAGCATTCCATGTCAAATCCTCCAGAGCTTTTCATAAAATGTCTGACGCGCCCGTGTGACAACCCCAATACGTGTTTTGTCCAGCTTACATTTTAGCCATCCACGCTGAGCTTGACTTCATAACGCAGGTGATGACCTCTCAGAATGATAGATTCACTTTCGGGAGGAGGGGTTGAGTGATCTGTGACATTATGAGGTCTCCAAATGTGTCCCTCAAGAAGAAATAAATACCTGCAGGCTGCTTATATTTCATCATTTCTACAGATGTTCATAAGAAGTCAAGCATGCAAGAATAAATGTTGATATGATTTTACAGACCAGTGAATCAGGAAATCTATCCATAATAATCTATGCTTACAGTTCCAATACAGTAATCCCTCACATCGTCACCATTTTCAACTTTAAAAAATATACTAATTATTCAATCATGCTGATTTGTGGTGGAAATTGTTTTTTAAAAAATGGTAAAATAGGTAAAATACAAATATAAGGCATTCAGAAGCCACATCCACAGGTTGTGATATGTAGTATTCTACACTGGTCACTAGGTGTCAGTGATGCCACTGTAAGACACACAAGTACCAGACTTGATCTCTGGAACAACAGGCTTTTAGTCCCGTCAGGAACACGTGTATAGTAAAATTGGGCTAAAATGCAACTATGCTCCAACTTCAAATACATTCTTCTTTTTGGGCTTTTCCCTTCAGGGGTCGCCACAGCAAACCATTCTCCTCCATCTGATCCGGTCTTCTAACATCTAAAAACTACAAAAATATTCTTACATATTTAACCTGGCCGGGTCTGGAACCAACAAACTTCTATAACGTCTGATGACTGTCTTATTAAAAGTGACTATAGGGGTGTTACTTCATGTTGAGGGCTCTAACAATGTTCAAAAACATATTTAGAAGGCTGTAAACAGGTTTATATGTCTTTCTATGAAAGTCTTCAATTTATTAATTAGGAATCCTACTTTGCTTCATTTATCGTGGTTGTCTCAGGAACCAATTATTATTCTCTACAAGAGAGGAGAAATATGATCTCAGGGAAGAAGTACATTTGAAACACTTCTATGCTAGGACTACGTTATGCTAGCCATAGCATTTCAGTATGTGGAATCAAACTATGGAATGGATTGAGTAAGGACCTCAAACAATGCACAACGATGAGCCAATTCAAGAAACAATACAAGCAGTTGATGTTTGCTAAATACAAGGATGAAGAGTCTTGAACCAGTCATGATGTGCTATATATATCACTATATTGACACTTACTATGGTACCCATTATGGCATTGGATGCTCATATCACCTCCTACTTTGGTACGTGACAAAAAACAAACAACTATATTAGGAAAGCAGGAAGTGAACAAATGTAACAGTTACTGATTGTAAAAGTACCAGATGGAGGGGTAGGATTTAATAAGCTTTGCTTCTTCCTACTCCTTTTGGACATGTGGAACTGGGAACTGATTATGGGATGCACTCAATTGTAATTTGATGCATGTTCAAATGAAATAAAACCATCACCATTACCATTAATTAACCAATTATGCACAATAAGCAAGCAACGACTGTCAACATTTCAGCTTTTTTGTGCCCTTTTTGCTCTATTTTTCCCATTTTTGTAGGTAATTTTTTGGTTCATATAATTTGCCACAGGCCAATAATAAATGGGTCGCCAGCTAGACTCCTTTCTTCAACATTTTCTCTTATTATTTCTTTTTTGAACCCGATTATTGTGTTGTCAGGGTGTGGTGAAGCTCCTTTTGACCCTGTTGTGCAGCATGGAGGTAAGAACTTTGACACAAAGAGGGGGGTGGACGGCGGTGGTAATTGTTATTAACCGCATAACCAGAGCAGTCAATCATTTTACAAGAAGTACAATTTTGCTTTTGGCATTTCGAGAGCAGGTAGGGCAGAAGATTTGCATGGTTTTTTGGGGGGGGGTGAAAATCATAATAATTAGTTGACCTCAAAAAAAGTATTTCAACCATTTGAGCAGTATGCACAACAGTTTTTCCCAACTAAAAGCGATTAAGTGGAAGAAGCTGCAGCAGAGTACAATCCAACCTATTCTAATCCCACCCTTTTAAAGATAAAAAGCAGTTAAGGACAAAGGGATTGGTATTCTGCTTTTGCCCTTGAATGAGTGAAAGAGGGAGATAGAGTGTGAGTGTGTGTGTGTGTGTGTGTGTGTGTGTGTGTGTGTGTGTGTGTGTGTGTGTGTGTGTGTGTAGGCGAGAGCGACAAGGAGATAATCTCTTTTGTATTTTTTTATCCCTAAATGTGGTGGTTGTGTCGCCGTATTCCAGCTACTTAGCGTGCAGTGGGTAAGTGATGCCATGCACTTAGGCTGTGAAAAGCAGGTCAATATGACCACTGAGAGGAAAGCACATGTGCATCACATGGATAGCCTTGGGATTATTTCTCACAAAATGTCTTAATTCCTCTGTTCACTAATGATCCAGGGAAAATGCCCTCTAATCTCCATTCCATTAATTAAAAAGAGCATGAGCCTGTGGAAAAACCTCACCATCTGCTGCTGTTTCATTGCCGCAGACAGATTGTGTTTTCACTTTTCAGCCGAGGTAACTGTTTTTTTTTATTTTTCGGGGGGTCGAGCATGCAGGGAGATGATGATAAACAGATCCAACTGCTCTGTTGAAGTGATAATACTCTTAAATGTTCACTCACAAACCGCCACGCTAGGCACGTTAACTTAATTGTGCCTTTTGTAAAAAAAAAAAACAAAATATAGGAGAAATGATCATTTTCACTTTCAGTTGGCGCCTTCAGAGATAAGACCTCCCACACCCTAGCCGCTAACGGACCAAACCGGATGGAAACACCTCTCAGCGTACGCACCACAACAGTAGCTACATTTAGTCAAATGGGAGTATTCTTACCGTACACTGGTGTGAAATCGGACCACCACCAAATAAGACGTAAGTTGAAATGTCAAGACTGAGATGGGAGGAGGGCAGGCCTACAGTGTATCTGGGCATGCCCATATAAGACAGCCCAGATCGCATTGACGTCACAAAGCTTGGTGTTAGAAAAAACTGTCTGAAACATGAGAATTCAACGGGTTCAACACGAGAATACAACATTCTAACAACATTTATAGGTCCAAAAAGTGGAAAAAGCATAATCATTCCCCTTGTAATCCAATGTAAAGTAGTCAGTGTGCAGCTTAAAATAGCAGCATGCATCTGCAGTCCCCTCATACTATACCCAAACGAACAACAAAAAGTTGCTCTATAACGATGTTCTTGAAGGTTGCCAGCACCGAGAAACTGACCAGGGTGGCTACAACCAATAACGGCTACTCTCCAGCCACCCCAGTGGCCACCCCCACGGCTGGGTGACAATTTTGACAAATATGGCTCTGTGGTGCAGAACATTGGTTGAGCCTTGGACGCGTTTCACTGCAGCACACAACTCTCCGTGGGACAGCAGAAGAGAGCTGCCTTTTTTGAGGAGGCGCAGCCAAAGCTGCGCCGACTGCAAGCGGTATGTAAGTTTAACATGATTACTTTGGTCGGTTAAGTTTTCTCACAATGTTGACTTTGATTTAAATTCTGAAACAACAAATTGCTCACAATTGCTCTAATGGACGGTCCAAAAACATCGGCGGAGCTACAGGGTGGCCGCGGCCACTCACCGGCCACCCCATTGGCCATCTAGACAATTCAGGTATCAACTTATTGCCACCCCTGTTTGACTAATGGTCTCACCTTGATCACACTAATAAATATGTCTGGCTCCGCCACGGCCCACAAGTGGCCCCCAGGCCGCACTTTGGACACCCCTAACTTAAAGCCTTGAGACTGTGGCATGAATTGGACGGGGTGCAATAAAGATTATCCAAGCAGATGTCCAATTGAACCAATGACACACACACACAGCAATCTGTGATAGCCCACTTGAGCACCCCCCCCCCCCCCCCACTCCCACCCCCTTTCCCTCTCTCCTTTCTCTCAGGCAGACAGGAGCTGCTTCAGTCCCACCAATGTCAAGTTTTATATATATATTTTGTTATTGTTCCCCCCGATCCCGCACCCCCCTCACTGCACTGCGCGCCATCTACGAGCAGAGTCAAGTTTGGATGGGAGTTGAGACAGCCTCCAAATGGACAAACAGCGTGTGCAGCGACGAAAGGCGTACGTAAAATGGCCCATAGTTTGTGTTTTCGTCTTCATCGTTTGCTTCTCGGACTCGGCTCGTGGTCAGATCCGCTACTCCATCCCAGAGGAGCTGGAACATGGCGCCTTTGTGGGGAACATAGCGGAGGACTTGGGTTTGGATTTGGATAAACTCTCGGCGCGCAGGTTCCGCATCGTTTCCGGCACGAGGAGGCAGTACGTGGAGGTGAATTTGGAAAATGGAGTTTTATTCGTCAACGAGAGGATAGACCGCGAAGAACTGTGCGAGCAGAGTTTGGGCTGTTCCTTCCACCTGCAGGTGGTCATAGAAAGTCCTCTGGAGCTGTACCGAGTGGAGGTGGAAATCGTGGACGTGAATGACAACTCTCCCGGCTTCCCGTGGACTGAATTTAATCTGGACATTTCGGAATCTGCGGCACCGGGGTCCCGCTTCCCGCTCGAAAGCGCGCAAGATTTGGACGTGGGTTCCAACGCGCTGCGCACGTATCTGCTGAGCGTCAACGAGCATTTCACTTTGGACATACAGACTCGAAGTGACGGCAGTAAATTCGCGGAACTCGTTCTCCGGAGCCCTTTGGACCGGGAGCAGCAGAGCGCGCACCAGATGGTTCTGACCGCGGTGGATGGGGGCTCTCCGGAGAGGTCCGGCACTGCGCAAATTGACATCACGGTCTTGGACGCGAACGACAACGCGCCCGTGTTCGACCAGACCTTCTACAGGGTGAGACTGGCCGAAAACGCACCCAAGGGCGCAGTGGTCATCAAGTTGAACGCGTCCGACTCGGACGAGGGCGCCAACGCTGACATCACCTACTCGTTCAGCGGGCACGCGCCCATCAAAGTGCGCCAGCTTTTCAGTGTGGACGCGCGCACGGGGGAAATCAAAGTGAAAGGGGTGATCGATTATGAAAAAGCAAGGATGCATGAGATTTACATCCAGGCCAAGGACAAAGGTCCCTCAGCTGTCGCGGTGCACTGCAAGGTGCTGGTGAACGTCTTGGATCGGAACGACAACCTCCCGGAGGTCATACTGACGTCAGTGTCTACACCTGTGCACGAGGACGCGCCCCCCGGCACCGTCATTGCTGTCATCAGCGTCACGGATAAGGACTCTGGGGAAAGCGGGAACGTGGATTGTGAGATCCCAAATCTGGTCCCGTTCCAGCTGCACTCCTCTTTTAAAAACTACTACACGCTGGTGACCAGTGATTTCCTGGACCGGGAGGCGGTGGCGGAGTATAACATCACACTGACGGCGAGAGATATGGGCTCTCCGCCTTTGTTCACCAGGAAAACCATTCTGGTTCAGGTGTCCGACGTGAACGATAACGCGCCCGCGTTTAAACAACCGTCTTATACCGTCTATTTGACGGAGAATAACGCACCGGGGGCTTCCATTTGCTCTGTGATAGCACAGGACCCGGATTTCGGACAAAATGCGTACCTCTCTTATTCAATACTCGATGACAACATCCAAGGCATGCCTGTCTCCACATACGTGTCCATCAATTCGGATAACGGGAATATTTACGCCCTACGATCGTTCGACCACGAACAGCTAAAATCCTTCCAAATCACGGTGCAAGCTCAAGACGCCGGATTCCCGCCTTTAAGCAGCAATGTTTCCGTGACCATATTTATTTTGGATCAAAACGACAACGCACCCATTATCGTTTCGCCTCTGCCTCAAAATGGAACACCCCCAACTGAAGCAGTGCCGAGATACGTGGACGCCGGGTACCTGATCGGCAAAATAAGCGCGGTGGACGCGGATGGAGGTCAGAACTCGCGGCTTTTCTACCAAATGCTGCAAGCGACCGACCCTAGCTTGTTCAGCGTGGCTTTGTACACGGGGGAAATCAGGACAATCCGGCAGTTGGTGGAGAAAGACCCCACCAGGCAACGATTGGTCATACTGGTGAAGGACAATGGCCAACCGCCCCTCTCGGCCACAGTTTCCATCATCCTGTCAGTGGTTGACAGCCTGCCAGAATCCCAGCCCGATTCGGGTGACCTGTCACTGAGCCCCCATCACAGCTCCAACTTTAGCCTCTACTTAATCGTGTCCCTGGGCGCCATCTCCTTCACGTTCCTCGTGGCCATCATCGTCCTTGTTACAGTGAGGCGGTTGAAGGACAGAGCATCCGGCAGAGAGTCCAGCTTCCCCTCCGCCAACTTGTGCTCCTGCTGCTGGCGCTCGGGGTCACCCGGCGGCTCAGATATCTTCAAAAAGTCCAATTTGACCATCAGGATGTCTGCGGACTCCGCCGGCTGCGCGGAAGCCAACGGCGGCGGAGCGCTCCCGCAAGCGTACTGCTATAAAATGTGTCTGACTCCGGAATCGTCCAAAAGTGACTTTATGTTTCTCAAGCCCTGCAGCCCCGTGTTGTCGGCACGGCAGAATAACGCCAAGAGTACAGACTACATGACTTCTGGCTGGAGCGCGCTGGACCGCAACGAGCTGGCCAACCGCAGGACATCGACTCCACCAGAGGTGAGCTCCTTTAGTCCGGCGCCACTTCCAGCGGCACATTTTGCGGCTTCACTCCAAAATGTATGCTGGTTCATCATAGAAAAAAAATCATATTTAAGCAAATGTTATATCTTTTTGATATAAATTAAGCATTTTCAAGCATAAAAATGGCCAAATAAAATACAAACACAGGGAATAAATAAAAGGGAATTTCTGCCAGGCAGGATTCCATATTAAGAAACTAAATATTTTTGTAGTTAGAGCATAGAAAACCTGTTTATGACTTTCTAAATGAGTTTTAACATTATGAGCTGTGGTGTCCACGCGTCAATTAGCATGAGAGGCACCTTGAACGCTTTCTGGTTTGGTAATGGTAATGGTAATGGTAATGGTTTTATTTCATTTGAACATGCATCAGATTACAATTGAATGCATCCCATAATCAGTTCACAGTTCCACATGTCCAAAAGGAGTAGGAAGAAGCAAAGCTTTACAATCAGTAACTGTTGTGTTAATTTGTTCACTTCCTGCTTTCCTAATATAGTTTAAGGTTTTTTTTTGTTTTTTTTTAATAATATACCTCGTACCAAAGTACAAGGTGATATGAGCATCCAATGCCATAATGGGTACCACAGTAAGTGTCAATATAGTGATATATATAGCACATCATGACTGGTTCAAGACTCTTCATCCTTGTATTTAGCAAACATCAACTGCTTGTATTGTTTCTTGAATTGGCTCATCGTTGTGCGATGTTTGCGTCTAACAAGCATGAAAGCTGTCCAAGCATAGCCTGCATGAATGTTTTTACATCGTCTTTTGACATGATTTAAACCCTTGCCAGCTTTTTGGCCAGCAGGTTCAGGGAACTTGTCACATGTTGTGTCATTGGCCCCCTCAAATGTACTGCTTGATGATCGTATACTGTATCTTAGGGGTGTACCATAATTTTTTTTTAATGCTCTAAGTAGATGAGCTTACATGTACGTCAACTTCTTTTGTGTTCACTTGAAAACATTCACTTTAAGAGAACGGACATGGTACCGAATAATCTGTGATGGGGGGGGTTACCCATGAAGTATTCAAAACACCTAATCAGCAAGCCGCCTGAAAAGCCAGCGCCATGGCATTTGAAAAATGCAAAAGTTTGCCAGAGACCTCCAGAGCGGTACGCTGGCTGCTCAGAACGTGTGTCCGAATACAGTGCACCTTTCTGGGCCACAGCAGGTGGCTCCTCCCCCTCTATACTCTGGTTCTCCTGACCTTGCAGCTTGGAGCAAGAACCCACACACTTAAAACTACTTTTTAAAAAGTAGATATTAAAGTTATTGTTATCATATCGGTCTCGGGAAGCATAAAGTTTGGCTTTGAACAAAAAATTATCATTTATCTCTAGTGTATATATATGAAATGCCAAATTCTACCTGGAGTGTGAGCTGCTAAATTTGCAACCACATTCATTATTCATTCCATTAGTCATTCCGTGCACTCCAAGTAATGTGATGCATCACACCGAGTCAATTTGTAGCTCATTACCTCATCATTATCTCGTTAGAGGTTCTTTTTTCCGACTCCTTCGGCATATATAGAGCAACTCGCAGGCAAATGTGAAAATGTAAGCGCTTCTGTCACGGATGAGTATTCGATTGGGATTCGCGTATTTGTTAGGACCTTTCAGTCACAACATTGGGTACACTCGCGTAATATAATCATGGCTTTGACTTGCAAGAAATCTGAAAAATATTCCAGTCATCTCAAGGGAACAATTTGATTTGATGATGATGTTTTATCAGGGTTTCCATAGCAGCACCCACGATATTCAAGCAGCATGTGACAGCATGTCTTGCGATTTTAGCACAAAAGTGCACAGTATTTCCATAACGGGGCGCTATTTGACTTAAACCTGCATTTACTTTACTATCACCTAGTACTTCGGTACATGACATAAATAAAAAATAAATAAATAAAAAAAACTTAAATTATATTAGGAAAGCAGGAAGTGTAATAATAATAATAATATAAAAAATGGTTTTTTTTAATTAAAAAAAAATTGAAAAAGGAAAGCAGGAAGTGAACAAATGTAACAGTTACTGATTGTAAAAGTACTAGATGGAGGGGTAGGATTTAATAAGCTTTGCTTCTTCCTACTCCTTTTGGACATGTGGAACTGTGAACTGATTATGGGATGCACTCAATTGTAATCTGATGCATGTTCAAATGAAATAAAACCATTACCATTACCATTACTTAGATGTCAGTTTCAGGGTAGAGGTCTCCAAAGTGCAGCCCGGGCGCCATTTGTGGCCTGATGCTTCAGTTTTAATTGGCCTGTGGCACATTGTAAAAACAGAATTTTATTGAAAGACAGCAAAAATGGGGAAAATACGGCAAAAAGACAAAATGGAAAGAGAAAAACATGAAATTCCATGACTAATGTACAGTCTATAGACACACACTGTAATACAGTATGTAAGTATATATACTATAATATGTAATATTTTCAAATGTAAAAATTGAAAATGTATTATTATAATGTATTATTTTCATAAATACATAAGCTATTGGTTGTTTGTAATTTTATTAAATATTGAAATATATGTCATGAGGATGGGAGGATGGAACCCGCATCCAAACCTGCAGTAGCAGCAGCTGTAGCATTACACTAGCCAGGACCGCCAGGAAAGGGGCTGAATTCGGCCATTTTATTTGTTTCTATGATTGTGGCAACATTTGCCTAGAATGCGGCCCCCATGACTCGGAACGTTGGCCTGCGCAGCCTGTGAGCTGTCAGCATAACAAAAGGAGAAAAGGGCACCCCGGTCGAGCAGAAAACACATTTGCTGCACTCCAGCAAATTATTGATTTACGTGTGCTGTGCTTCAACCATGCAGCTGAAGTATTCCAGCAAGGACTGGACCTGGGCCAAAAATCAACGCAATTCGGCATACAAGAGGTGATTATTTCTGAATATTATGGCACATCTTGCAAATTTAGGAACACATACTTACGCTGTGTGTCTCCCTCTTCAGGTACAGTTCAGGAAACATGGAGGGGACTCTGTCACGTCCTCAGCAGTACGACGCCGATGCTTATTTCTGCTCTGTGGCACCACAGTACTGGACCTGGGGCAACCATATGAGCGGTAACGTTTGTTCTGTCTGGAAATGCAGAAGAAGCAGGACGCTAAATCATGAATTGGTGTTTGCAGAGTGCAAGATGTCTCTTCAAGAGGAAAGCAATCCCAGCTTGGCGTGGACGCCAAAGTACGCCCAGCCCCAGTCTGAGGCAGCGGACTACCAGCACAACGTGTACATTCCTGGCACCACGTCGGGTTACAGCACGCTCAAGCTGGCGCCGAGAGGTGACTTGGATGTGTATAACACCTTCTCCACGTTTGGCAAGAAGAAGAAATTCATCTCCAACTATGAAGCGTCTTTGGACAAAGATGACGGGCTCATTAGCAATGCGATTTTCAAATGAGGCATCATCAATTGTGCTTATCAGAAAACATTTATGCTGAGGTTATGCTATGGAAACAGGATGCCATAATCGCACAGCATATGCGCAAATGATGGTCGTTATGGGCTTGTAATGCACGCATCAAACATCAATACGATGCTCAACATCTCATAAAAGGTCATTGGGTCAAACTGGGGGGTCCGAAGTCTATGTACGGCCAACGTACATCCACTTGATTGACCAATCAAGTAAAGAAAAAAAAGTTGCAATTTTACAAGAATAAAGAAATATGAGGGCAAATATTATTAATATATATAAAATCATTTTAGTGGCATAAAATTCATTTTAGGATCAGAAAAAAATACCCTTTTTTTCTTTTATGAAAAACTAACTACTGTACATTTTTGGAAAATTAGGCTGGGAAAAAAGATAATATTATAATAATTATTATAATTATTATTATTAACTATATATTACAATCATAATTATTATTAGCAATTATTATTATTAATAATTATAACAATATTGTAATAATTATAATATTGAAACATATTATAATATTAATATCAAATATTAATAATATGGTGAAAATTCAAACAATATGAAAAAATAATATTGTAATTATTATAATTATAATATAATTAGTATTTTAATTATAATATATAGTTAATAATAATTATTATTATTATAATATCTTATCTTATTATATTATCATAATTATTATAATAATATCTTTTTTCCCATAACCTTTCTTGAAATCTGGACACTTCTGAGCATATCTTTGCAAAATATACGTAGAATTGGTACAGTTGCATCCTTCCATTTTTCACAATGTGGCCCAGCCTGGCAAACGTTGGGACGCTCCAGCTGTCTACCAAGTCGCTCCGATAGAAACCGTAGGTCTTCCTTGCACATTACTGATGCTTTTCATGTCATACCGAAGTATCACTAAAAGCAGTTCTGTTTTTACACGAGTCCTTATCCGTTGTAGAGCATTCAGCTTGTGCCGTGATCTCCTGTTATCCATGATGCATCTGTTCCAGTAGCACACTGATAGAAGTCATTTGTATAAAGTCTGTGTACAGTATATATTGTATAAATAAAGTCCACCTTTGACCCTATAATGTTGGCTTTTGGGGCTACAACAGCGCAAGAAAGGCCAGTATTTATGGAACAGTTGGGATGTGGTGACCATATGTGATGCAAAGAATCACAATTCAGGATTATAAAATTGCCTTGAAGTTGATATATGTTGATATATGGTTATATATCATGGAATGGTCATCATATATCATATATATATATACCATGGTATATATATATATGATATATGGATGTTGATATATCGTTTATATAGTTTGATATATAGTAAATCCAAAAAGTAGATGCCATTTTTTTATATCCACTAGAGGGGGAACGTTCCTCACAGAGGGGACATTTTGTGCTTTGTTTTGGAATCCAGGTCAGTCAATTGAATTGTCTGAAAGGCTTTCTCTCGTTCGGCATTGCATTCTGTCATTTGACAGGATTGCAAAGCGAAAAGCAAAATAAGCCAATTCACATTTTCACATTATTCACGTCATTCAACAATAATATAATATAATATAATATAATATAATATAATATAATATAATATAGCGAGGGTTCAATTCCACCCTCGGCCATCTCTGTGTGGAGTTTGCATGTTCTCCCCGTGCATGCGTGGGTTTTCTCCGGGTACTCCGGTTTCCTCCCACATTCCAAAAACATGCTAGGTTAATTGGCCACTCCAAATTGTCCATAGGTATGAATGTGAGTGTGAATGGTTGTTTGTCTATATGTGCCCTGTGATTGGCTGGCTACCAGTCCAGGGTGTACCCCGCCTTACGCCCGAAGACAGCTGGGATAGGCTCCAGCACCCCCGCGACCCTCGTGAGGAAAAAGCGGTAGAAAATGAATGAATAATATAATATAATATAATATAATATAATATAATATAATATAATATAATATAATATAATATAATATAATATAATATAATATAATATAATATAATATAATATAATATAATATAATATAATATAATATAATATAATATAATATAATATAATATAATATAATATAATATAATATAATATAATATAATATAATATAATATAATATAATATAATATAATATAATATAATATAATATAATATAATATAATATAATATAATGAACGGCAGTGAGTTGTTTGATTTTTTTTTAAACTCTTTTTCTTTGCGGCCTGCCAGGAAGTGTAAAACTTCAAAAACAATTAATTACCACATGTGTTTTAGACAAAGTACGGCAATATGACACACACACACAGTTTGTAGATATCCCACCGTTTTAATCTCTGGCTGAGGAGCGACTAACTCCTGAGGAGGGCTGAGGAGCGGTCCAACTGAGACAAACTGGTGCCTGACTAGTCTCTCCATCCTGGTCTCTCCATCCTGGCCTCCATCCTGGCCTCTCCATCATAGTCTCTCCATCCTGGCCTCTCCATCTTAGTCCCTCCATCCTGGCCTCTCCATCATAGTCTCTCCATTCTAATCTCTCCATCCTGGCCTCTTCATTCTGGCCTCTCCATCTTAGTCCCTCCATCCTGGTCTCTCTATCCTGGTCCCTCCATCCTGGCCTCTCCATCTTAGTCCTTCCATCCTGGTCTCTCTATCCTGGTCCCTCCATCCTGGCCTCTCTATCATAGTCTCTCCATCCTGGCCTCTTCATCGTAGTCCCTCCATCCTGGCCTCTCCATCATAGTCTCTCCATTCTCGTCTCTCCATCCTGGCCTCTTCATCCTGGCCTCTCCATCTTAGTCCCTCCATCCTGGTCTCTCCATCCTGGTCCCTCCATCCTGGTCTCTCCATCCTGGCCTCTCCATCCTGGCCTCTCCACCTTAGTCCCTCCATCCTGGTCTCTCCATCCTGGCCTCACCATCCTGGCCTCTCCATCTTAGTCCCTCCATCCTGGTCCCTCCATCCTGGTCTCTCCATCCTGGAGGATGGGGGGGGGGGGGGGGGGGGGGTCAAAGGGAAGGTCTCTTTGTTGGTCTTCTGGTTCTTGTGGCAGGCAGCCTGGTACCCTGGTACCCTTGATGATCTTCTGGGCCCATTGGTGGGTCATTGGTGGGTGTCCTGGTTCCCTCGATAGGTGTTTTGGTCCCCTTGGTGTGTCTCCTGGTTCCCTTGATGGTTTCCTAGACCATTTTGTCCGTGTGACCTGTTGTGGATTTCCTGAACCTCTTCCAGGTCTTTTTGGTCCCTATCGTAGGTCTCCTGAAACACTTTGGGTCCAGAATTGAGGACGATCAACATCCTTTTACCAAGATGATGCTGCTTCGTTTCATCCTTCTGCTCCTAGGAATGTTCTGGCATGCCGGTAAGAACAAAGGCCAGATCAATCAATCCTTTACTGAGGTTTGGGACGTGTAGCTGTTATGTAATTATCTTATTTGTCACTTTCACTGTTTTTGTATTGCTTCATTTATGTTGGTCCATGGACCACGCCTGTTTTTTATGACTGACTTTGCTGTTTGACTCTATATTAGCATCATCCCATCATTAAATATGCCTTTCCATGGTATTGTTACAAATTATTGTTCCATAAGACTTGGTCTCCAGCTTCTGGTCCTGGGATTCTTCTGCTTGGCCACAGGTAAGAAATGACCAGCAGGTTTGGTACATGTAGCTAACCTCTTTGGGCCTTTTTGTCCTTGTTTCTCTTTACACGTGTTGTGGAAAAAATTTCTATCATCCCAAGTAGGATAGAGAATGCCTGAAATAAATACATAGCTTTGGCAGTTTTTATTACCTTTGCAAAACAAAGGGGTCAGACAACACACAGTATGCATGGCGGTCTGTAGGTGTCTGGCCCAGAGTGGTCTCTTGGCTGGAACTTTTATACTCCATAGCATGCAAATGAATTACATTACAAGAGAAAAGAGACTTTCTTGTCACTCCCCCGATGCCACCCTCATGTATGGGGGTTAGCCTTCACACCCATTCTTCTGGCACGGTTTGTCACACCCATGTGAGACAACCTCCTAGGGTCAGCCATTTGGTGGGACATCCTGATGTCCCCTTTTCCCATGAAGGTAAAGCTTTGATCAAAGAATGACCTCCTCCGACACTGCCCCTAACCCCAGGTTACAGATAGCCTCCTGCTGTGCCACCATCTTTGAAGGAACAGCAGGATGTGCTCGGATACAAATGTTGAAGGTCCACAAAAGGCCTTAAAGTAATTCAAACAATGTGTAACCTATGTTATACCTGTGAAATATAAATTTTCCCATCACACTCCTCCCTTTTGATTATTAATTAATCATGAATTACAGTACATTTACAGATAAACAAACCGATAAACAAACAGATCAGGGTTGTCAGTAAATTAATTATCATGAAAGTTAGGAATGTGGAAAACTGTGTTATAATGTGTTCAATTGTTGTGATAGATGGTGGAGGTGTTGATCGACAGTCAGTTCAATTCATTTGGTGTCTGCCATGAGATTGGTTGGCAGTCAGTGCATCCTCTTGCCCAAAGTCAACCGGGATAGACTCCAGCCTACCCGCGATCCCAATGAGAATCCAAATTATGTCGAAGTCCTTGTGCCTCTGTTGATGGTTTGCTGTTGTTCTATTGTGTTGTATTCAATCAGTCAGTCAGCCAGCCAATCCTCTTGATTGAAGCATTTGTTCTTACGTTGCCGGAGCTTGCGGTGCAAACTCGTGAGCTCAATCCAAACACGCAGTTGAGAAGGTTGAGTGCGTCATGGACATTTCTTCCATTCTGTTTAGTTAGTGTCTTTCTGCCTTGACCGATCTGTGTGCAGGTCTCTCATTTGACCACGCTGACAGTGGAGTCTTCCCTCTGCTGGAACTCCAACACGTCCTCTCCATGGCCCCCAGGGCCAACAGATGTCAGGTCACTCGACACCCACCAAGAACATAGAAAAAATTAATGAGCAACACAACATTTTACATCTACGTGATACATGTCTGATGTGTTCTCTACACATGACTAATCTCGAGAGCAGTAGGCAACCATCATGTAGTGTCTGACTGAATACTGACACTTTGTTCATATTTTGGCCATTGACGTCGATTGTAAATTAGCCTTAAAATTTTCAAATTGTCAGGAGAAAGCCAGCGTAAGCATGAGGAGAATGTGAAACTCCACACAGAAAGGTTCTCAAACCTTCTTGCTGTGAGACAGCAGTGCTAATCACTCTGCCATCATGCCACCAATATCTATTTTAACTTTAATTTTAACATCCAGCTCTGCATTTAAGTTTTTGCCAAACAACACAAGGTTTCACTGAATTTAAACCAACACACCATCTGGTCTGAATTTGCATTAAGATGGACATTGTCACACTGTAGTAGTGTTCCTTGCTCACAGTTGGAAATTTGGGTTTCAATGGACCATTTGCTCTCATTAGCATGACCATTGGCACTATGGAAGGCAAAGTACCAAATACAGTAATATAGTAAAGAAAAAACAAGATACAGTAACTTACCAAAGTCTTCAGCGTGTTGTACAATCCATGGAGTGTCATTACTACTGCTGATCACTGATCATTATCAACCTCTAATGTTGGAACTCATACCTACCTTTGTTTCACTCACTTTTGCATCCGAAACCAATTCTAGCAAAAAAAATATATCATGTCCAATTGTTAACCATGATTATTCAACAAAATGACAATCTCCCCCCTTTTGACACATGTATTTCCCATGTGTCAACTTCCAAAAGCATTGGCAGTTCCCTGTAAAGTCAAATGGTGGTTATCTTTTTATACATCTGCAAACAGTAATCTGTGAAGCTGGACACATCAAACAAAGTACAACAATTCGAACTCTGGATCCTGAAGAAGTGTCCTGTGGAACAAACTGAAGTTAATGATGACACACCCCGCCAGGTGTGTGAATGACTTCAAGTGTTACAGTGTTAAAGTTAGTACATGTTAGTACTGTTAAACAGTTTTAAACAAAAAAGATGTCATGTTTCGGCCACATATGACATTTGTCTTCTCCTCCTCCAGGGGAATGTGCTTTCCTAATGTGGAACAATGAAGGTTAGGCTGAAATAGTTCATAGTAGTTGATGTCTTTCCACAACACAAGAACAACCCTGAAAGAACAATTAACACATTTAAATTTCAGTCAATTAAAATTTTTGTCCCAGTCCACTGTCCCCCATGAAGAACCCTGCTGTCGGTGTGTCGCACTCATAGTCGTCATGTCAGGATGTCATTTGCAACACTTAAAAGGTCCAAGTTCCTTTGAAAGTCGGATTGTCCTAATTTACAAGGCCTTTTTCGGAATAGGTAATTTTTAGATGAAGGTTCTGCATACCCTAAATGAACTATCTACATTTTAGCAGATTTAATTTATGCCTATTGATGCTAAAAGAGCAGAACAGCCTAATATGTTCTTTGCATGTGTCTATTAGTAAACTAATCATTGGGTTTGTTCTGTATTGCAATACATTTGTTTCCTTTTTCCAAAGTGATGGTCAGAGATGGCTTCAGCCTCACATTCACACTCACACAGACAAACAAGACAACACAACAATGAAAAACCAGCTGGACAGTCCTTTCTGAGTGTATTTTTGCCGAAAATACTTTTCAAAAAATTCAATTTTAGGACTGTAAAAAATTAACAAATTCTTTGTGCATTCCCAATCGAATGTAAAATAGCATGCTTGTACAAAAAAGGCCCACATTATTCCATTTGTCACTGTGTCTCTTTTAGATAGAGACCCATGAGGAATGGAATCATTGACGTCAAAAAAACGGTACCTGAGTAACCCAAATGTGCATCAAGGCAGCACTTATGCCCAGGACAAAATATTTGTGAGATAAACATTCCCTAAGCAGTTATCCCTATGTCAATATCTTTTATCAAATTTCTCATCACCATAGAAAAGTATGATGTGCATTCAAGACCTTGCAGAGCATCAATTTGCATTAATTGTGTGTGTGTGTGTGTGTGTGTGTGTGTGTGTGTGTGTGTGTGTGTGTGTGTGTGTGTGTGTGTGTGTGTGTGTGTGTGTGTGTGAGAAAGTACATTCTTAACCTCCTCCACCGGTTGAGCACTCATGTCACCAGTTTGCATCTTCCTTTGATATGCATACAGCTGATTGGCCTCTTGCTTCACCAAAGTGTGAACATCAGGGTCAGTGTGAGTTTTTACAACTTCACCTCCATCTGAATTAGAAAATAGGCCATTTGGTCCTTTGCACCATATGCCAACAAACCTAATTTTTTAAGTTGAATTTTCTCTTAAACAGAAAATCCAATGGTGACTTGTCTTTGGTCCACTTCACCTGATTGGCCAACAAAGTTAACATAATTGCCATTCAACTTTGGAGAGGTTAGGAATTTGTCACTCTTAGTGAGTGTGTTTCATCAGAGTCGAAAGGAAAAGAAATAACCTTGCCATATTTTGTACTACGTCTTCTTATAGCATATTCTAAAAGAGAGAAGTAGATCATATCCTACATAGTTATCAGCAAGAGGGGCTGATTTAAGCCAAGACTCTAAACAAAAGGAAGAAAAGGACAGAGCATATGGATGTGTATGTGTGTGTGTGTTACTGTCAACTTCAGTATCATCCTTGGCATCAGTTGAGTCAGAGTAGCCATGATCCCATCACGCCCCACCTCCTTGCTTCCTTCCACTATGCTTGTTAAGAAAGTCCTCCATCAAGTCTTTGGTCCAAAGTCTCCTTTACTGCACATGCCATGGTCATATTGCTGTCCCAGTCTCTTCTCTGGATGTCCTCCTTGCAGGTGGCCATTTGTTGCCACCCATGGATTCTGGTGCATGGCTTGTCCTTGCATCAAAGGTGTGATCCATCCGGTCAAAAGTGTGATCCATCCAGTTCTAATTCGGCCACATTCCACTTTAGTGGCTGGTGATGTGATTGTCGTCACCGTGAACACCATGTCAGCAAACGTCTTCAGAACTCTTCAGTCGTCAGGGAAAGTGGGACAACTTCACTAAACACAAGCAGGGCTGTTATGGCCTCCCCACACGCCTTCCTTACACCATTGTCCCACTCATGGTCTCCACCGTCAGTCACAGGATACTTGCTAAGCATCCGTTTGGATACGAGCGACAATGCATGTCTGGAAGGGATCGTTTGCAGTTAGAACACAGCTCATGTGATGGATCTTCTTCAGGTCTTGGTGAAGATGAAACTGGACATAATGGCCTGGCTGATGATATTGGACTCATCGTGCATGTTGTTGTATCAGGATGTTGTTGTCAGGTTGTTGGCAGAGCAAGGGTGGAGGTGTGCGATCAAGATCATGGTCCACTCTGAGACACTGAGGCACTGTAGGAGAAAGAGAAGGAAGACCTATTCTGAGAAGTCTTGTCTGTTCTTTTCATGTCAGTGTGTGTTGCAGATCTTCATCATCTATGTAACGATCATCATTACAAGTCTTAGTTGCAAGCCGTGCTCTCTGCCCTCAATGGTTTTTAGCCTTTTCCAAATTTTTTTTTTTTTTTTTTAATGCCCTAAACAAAATTCTTGAATGTTCTTTGATTTTCTCTCAAATAATTATTTTTCTTTTAAACAATGCAATGTGATTTTTTTCCCTTATCACCACTTTTCCCAACAAAAATCTCACTTATCTATTTTGTTTAACTCACTTTCTCTTGTTCTCAAAAGTTCCCCATATTAGTGTTTTTTTATGCATGCTTTCCCCATTTTTTTTCTTCTTTACCTATAGTTGCATGTTTACCAGATTTCCCATATTTACAGATGTCACTCGGTTGTGCACAATTCCCTTAAGACAAGGTCGTCACCCCGAATCCGTGTTGTTCCTTCGGCACAATCCACGACAAAGCCGAGCTGTATCCTATGAATAATGCGTAATCCACTCTTTATCACTTCAAGATTTTGTTCGCATTAATGTATATCCAATATACAATTGTGCATGATTCACTCCTATTGTCTAATCTATTACTATCTATTAATCTATTACTGAGGTCTCATTAGCACAAAACAGCTACAAGCGAAACTCACTCTTTGTTGTTACAGAGGTCTTGTTCGCCCAATGGTGCGCGACTCACTCACAATTTTTTTGGTTTATTTTTTATATTATTGAGGTCTTGTCCGCCCATACCATGCGTAACTCACTCAATGTTGTTACTGAGATCTTATTAGCATGAAAGTATACCCAGTATACTCTGATACGCGATTCACTCATGTTCCAGAGATCTTATCCGTACCGACAAGTGACCAAATGTGCATATGGGAAACACTACAACACTTACATATAAACATGCAACTAATGCTCAAATATAGTAATTATTTCAGGATTCTCACCATCAAAAAAACGTAGTTCCACTCTTGATAAGAGATTCCAGTGGTGATGGTCTGGAGTCCTGGACGGTCAGCCCTGAAAATCTCTGAATGTCACTGACAGAGAGGCTGGAGGAAAAAATTAATTCCAGGATGATCAGTCGCTGTCCGCCACAGGTCCAGATCCAATCAGCCAAGGAATCCCACTTCTGACACCAAATTGTTGTGGAAAAAATTTCTATCATCCCAAGTAGGATAGAGAATGCCTGAAATAAATACATAGCTTTGGCAGTTTTTATTACCTTTGCAAAACAAAGGGGTCAGACAACACACAGTATGCATGGCGGTCTGTAGGTGTCTGGCCCAGAGTGGTCTCTTGGCTGGAACTTTTATACTCCATAGCATGCAAATGAATTACATTACAAGAGAAAAGAGACTTTCTTGTCACTCCCCCGATGCCACCCTCATGTATGGGGGTTAGCCTTCACACCCATTCTTCTGGCACGGTTTGTCACACCCATGTGAGACAACCTCCTAGGGTCAGCCATTTGGTGGGACATCCTGATGTCCCCTTTTCCCATGAAGGTAAAGCTTTGATCAAAGAATGACCTCCTCCGACACTGCCCCTAACCCCAGGTTACAGATAGCCTCCTGCTGTGCCACCATCTTTGAAGGAACAGCAGGATGTGCTCGGATACAAATGTTGAAGGTCCACAAAAGGCCTTAAAGTAATTCAAACAATGTGTAACCTATGTTATACCTGTGAAATATAAATTTTCCCATCACACACGTGTTGGACATCCTTTGTTTAATAAACTCTTTTTTTAATTTTCAATGCCTCCGCATCTCAGGGTCCTATATAACACTCTTCAGCTGTCACCCAGCATAACAAAAGTACAACTATTCTGTGCATAAGGGTTCAAATGTGGTACTAATATAATCCACTTTGTCACTGATATGAAAAAAGATGAGTTGCTGGCTGTTTTTTTTCTTTAAATATAAAAAAGGTTTCAGCATATCAACATTGGTTGGTATAAAAATAAAAAATGAAATGATAGTCCCCTAGTCTGGTGCCCTCCATGGGTGTCCTGGTCCCCTTGTTGGGCGGCCTGGCGGCCTTGGTGATGTCTTGGTTACCTTGGTGTGTCTCCTGGTCACCTTGATGGTTTCCTAGATTTTGTGCTTGAGACCTTGAAGTCACACTGACCACCATTGATTGACGCCAGGGCGGCAAATACGCTGGTGAAGATCACAATTACAATTTTTGTCTACCTTCAAATTATGCCTTTACTGGCTCGATATTTTGTCTTTGTTATTATTATTGTTTTAATAATTTTTGCAGGTTTTTTTTGTTTATTTTCATGTTTATTTTTAGTCGTATGGACCTGTATGAGGGGTAATACGCCCGGATGTTCACGCAGTTCTCCCGTTCGCCACAAGATAGCGCCAAAATACAGGTACTAATGATGCACAATGTCAGCGTACATCAGGCCCAGGCACACACAGTCGCCGAACTCAAGGTTGCTATGGTAACCCGCAAAGAAAATCTAATTTAAACGCTATTAACGATTAATTACATTAGAAAACTGCGAGGCAGTAGAATCGGGTTTGCAACAGATAAATAAATAAAATGTAACAGAAATATTACACGCGGACGGGCTTAATATAAAAACGCAACACAAACTGCAGACTTTCAGGGTTCGGTTATTTCTAATGAACGTCTTTAAAGGCAAGAAAGGGTCTCCCTTCACGTGAGCAAGGCCACCCCAAGCCAGCCCCCACAAGCGCTGCACACGCCCCTGCAGAGGATCAGCGGTGCTGCGCGTGCACCGTGCGTGGCCTGCCTGCTGCAGCTCCCACGCGTGGAGGCAAGAATGACACCGGCGCGTCCTCACATCCAGACAGCCTGAACGTTTGCACGCATTTGAGACGGCACGATGGCACCTTCACGGACACAAGCGCTCCTCCTCGCCGCCGTGACATTCAACGCACTGTGGGGGTCCGCGCTCGCCATCACCCGCTACTCCATTCCGGAGGAGATGGAAGAGGGTTCCTTTGTTGCGAACCTGGCCACGGATTTGGGTCTGGATGTGCGCAGCATGGTGGAACGGCAAGCCAAGCTGGACGTCATTCACAGCAAAAATTACCTCGACATCAACAAAGACACCGGTGAGCTGATCATCCGTGAGAAGATCGACAGGGAAAGCATCTGCATGACGAAAACAACCTCATGCTTCCTGAAAATGGATGTCATACTCGAAAACCCCATACGTATCTTTAACATCGAGCTGGAGATCATGGACATCAACGACAACGCGCCAGTGTTCCGGAGGAAGACCATTTATTTGGATGTTTCCGAGGCAACCCCTCCCGGTGAGAGATTCTCCTTAACAAATGCTGTAGATGCAGATGTTGGCGCTAATTCCATCAAGACTTACTACCTAAGCAAGAGCAAATATTTCAGCATTGACATTCAAACTGGCAGCGACGGCTCCAAATATGTCGACTTGGTTCTTGATGGCAATCTGGACCGGGAGATGGATCAAGTGCATCATCTGATTTTAACCGCCGTGGATGGAGGGGTTCCTCCCCGATCCGGTACAGCCAGTATTATTATTAACGTGCTGGATATCAATGACAATGCCCCCGTTTTCAGCCAAGCCGTATTTGAAGTGGACGTTTCGGAGAACACCGTTGCCGGCAGCGTGGTTATGACTTTAAACGCAACAGATTTGGATGAAGGCACAAACGCCCAGTTGCTCTACTCGTACACGCTCTACACATCTGAGAAGACCCAGGAGCTCTTCTCGCTTGACCCAAATTCCGGCGAGATCAAGGTGAAGGGCGTGATTGATTTTGAGGAGAGTCAGAATTTCGAGATGCACATCCAAGCTCAGGACAGGGGGGCCGCCCCGCTGTCGGGTCACTGTAAGGTGATGGTGTCCGTCACAGATTTAAACGACAACTACCCCGAGTTGACCATTAAGTCGCTAAAAAGCGCCGTGATGGAGAACGCCGCCGTGGGGACGCTGATCGCGGTGGTCGGCGTCGGCGACAGGGACTCCGGGAACAACGGCGAGGTGGAGCTCAGCCTCAGTCAGCAGGGAAGCCTGCCCTTCGCCCTCCATCCGTCCTCCGAGGGCTACTTTGAGCTTCTGATCTCAAAGCCGCTGGACAGAGAGATACAGAGCAAATATGAAATCACGCTGCGAGTGTCCGATAAAGGCTCGCCGCCGCTGAGTGAAAGCGAGACCTTCACCTTGGAGATTCATGATATTAACGACAATGCGCCCACGTTCCCCCGGTCCTTCTACACCATCCACGTTATGGAGAACAACCTACCGGGGGCGTTGCTCACGTCTCTGAGCGCCTTTGACCCGGATCTGAATGAGAACCAATACTTGGTGTATTTCATAATGGAGAAAGAGATCGTGAACACGTCCATGTCGATGCTCTTCTCCATCAACCCAGAGAACGGAGACCTTTACGCTCTCAAGACGTTTGACTACGAAAGAGAGAGGGAGTATCTTTTCCACATCGAGGCGAGGGACTCGGGTGTTCCTCCACTGAGCAGCAATGTGACGGTTCACATCATAATTCTGGACCAAAACGACAACACCCCCGTCATCGTGTCGCCGTGGCGGGCACAAGGGTCTGTGGTGGAAGAGGTGATACCAAGGTCGACGGATAAGGGACATTTGGTGGCCAAAGTGATCGCCATCGATGCCGATTCCGAGCAGAACGCCCGAGTCACATACCAGCTCTTGCAAATCAGCGACAGCAGCCTCTTCAGTCTGGACCAATACAACGGCGAGATTCGGACAACCAGGATGTTCAGCTACCGAGACCCCCGGCAACAACGTCTCGTCATTGTCGCCAAAGACAACGGCGACCCCGCTCTCTCCGCCACCGTCACCGTTAAAATATCCACAGTGGAAAACGCTATGGCCTTTTCAGAGACCACAGAGTTGCCGCTGGAGTACGACGTCTTCACAGACCTCAACTTGTATTTAGTCATCGGCCTGGGCGCCGTTTCCTTCCTGCTGCTCATTACCATCTTGGTTATTATTGTGCTGAAGTGTCAAAAGCCAAAACCGAAGGCCATCAAGATCCCACCGGTGAACAGGAACAGCGTGATCAGCAGGAACAGCGTGATCAGCCAGAGGAGCTCCACCATCGCGGACTCCACTCTGATCTCCAGCGACGCCTACTGGTACAGTCTGTTCCTGGCAGAGACCAGGAAAGGCAAAGTGGTTGTGAGACAGCCCATAATTCCCAAAGGAGCCGGGTATTTTGTGTCCAGTATACCCAGGAGCATAGGACCGAGCGAGACCACAGAGTCCAGAGCGTCCACCCTGGAGGTGCGTACCATTCTATGCAACATGTAGGGTGATGCTTTTCTTATAAGAGCAATGCGTGCACAAACATATTACATCCATATTAGCCAACAAAATCAGAGAAAACACATAAATGGTATATAATATATACATATATACACGTTAGCATGGATAGAGTGCCTACTGTCTCATCAATGTAACATTACTGACACCTAGTGACCAATGTAGAATACTACAATTACCTATATTTGTATGTTGGGTCATTAAGCCATTTTTGTACTTGAAAATGCCTAATTTAGTCCAAAAATAGGTCAAATTTGGTTAATTATGCATATTTTACTAGTCAGGCATATCCCTTTGTGATGCGGAGTAAGTAAAAAACTAATGGATGGGGGAGGGGGGCGTGGTCATCATCTTGGCAGGGGGTAAAAGTGCTGAAAGACCTGATCACAGTTAATTATTAGTAGTATTGAAAGAGCCAACAAGCAATCACATTGAATAATTAGGTCGAAACAAATACACCCCCCCCCCATATGCACACACCCACACACAGATAATGTTCCACTGTTCGATGTCTAACGTGGTATGTAGGTCATTTATCCCAGGTCAAAGAAAGCAGACACGGGACGGTTCCCTTCAAGGACAGGATGTGCTGAATGAGCTGCATCATAAGGAAGTCTGGTGCATCTTAAGCAGGATAGAGTCCAGCGCAAACTCTATGGTTAAAGACGGTCCCGCTCCGAATCCCGACTCCACCGACTGCAGTCATCCCTCGTCACTTTCAATTTCACGCCTTCACTCGACCGTGTTTTTTGCAAATTGTATGAAGTCATAAATCAGGCTGTTTTCTGATTCAATACAACCTACTGACAAAAAAGTGCAAAAATGCATATTTTAGCAATTTTTATATTTTTTGTGTCATTAACGAGAATATGATTTCTTCATTATAAATAATGTCAAAATAAATACACTAATAGTTTGCACCGTGTTGAGTGGTTAGCGCGCAGGCCACACAGCTAGAAAACCCGAGTTTGATTCCACCCTCGGTCATCTCTGTGTGGAGTTTGCATGTTCTCCCCGTGTACTCCGGGTACTCCGGTTTCCTCCCCCATTCCAAAAACATGTTAGCTTCATTGGCCACTCCAAATTGTCCATAGGTATGAATGTGAGTGTGAATGGTTGTTTGTCTATATGTGCCCTGTGATTGGCTGGCCACCGTTCCAGGGTGGACCCCGCCTGTCGCCCCAAGACAGCTCCGATGCACAATATCTTTTTTTTTGTAATCAGGAGAAGCATAGTACAGAGGGGGAGGAGCCACCTGGTGTGCCCCAGCAAGGTGCACTGTATGCGGGCACATGCTCCGAACAGCTAGCATGATGCCACGGAGGTCTCTGGCAAACCTTTTCCACTTTTCAAAAGGTGGCTTATATAAGGTGTTTTGTTTGCTGGATGGTATTTTATTTCTCCCCATCGTCTTCCTCATAAAGTGAACGTTTGTTTACAAGTGAGTTTAGAGGAAGTTATGACAGTCCGATAACATCACAGGCAGGAGAAAAAAGGAACGTTTGATGTCCTCACCCTCACAGTACGGGTAATCTGGCGTCATCAAAGTGTTTTTTTAGAGGCTATTTTTTAATGTGATGGGATTTATCGGTATGACGTCGTTGTCGTGCATCCTTGATGTTTATCGTCCTTTCTCGATGATGCTCATGGTGTCTGTGCATTGTACGTTCTCACCTATTGTTCAACTTGTCTCTTTCTTCTGTTCCGAAGTACTCAAAATGAAAGGAAGTCCGTTCTACAACTGGAGGTATGCTGGTTGCTATCTACGTGTCGTAGAGCCAATATTTCTCCAACTTTTTTTCAGTTGAATTTGGTTGGCTGTAAAAATCCTCGGGTTGCCTGCGTTTTCCCTCACTAGCTATGCGCCATTGCCATGCCATTTTCAGCGATCATTTCAATTGGCCGGGCTCTCAAGGGTGGAAACCTATCAGCTTACCGAGAGCAGAGATTAGAATGAAATTGGCTGCCGGTCAGAGTCGTGTCGTGCACATCTGGCCGGCTCGGCCAAAATCCAGGACAAAGTGATGGCAAAAAAAAGATGACGCCTGCTTGTGCATGCTTTAGCAACACGTATGACTCCTCACTGGTCACCTTGTCTTGCTTTTTTTCTTGAATTGATTGACGTGGTGTCCTGATATAACCCCTAATTGTGGACATTTCCACAATGATGCCGCAGTAACCAGTCACCATCCACCGTTGCATGAGGGAGGACTTTCTGTAATCTTCGGCACGCTCGTGTCGATGCTAATTCCGTGTTCCGTTTCTCAGCAGGCAACCAGAAGGGAACTGCCGTGATATAATCATCTCTTCACGGAAAGCATTTTTTCCTCCAGTCTCTCCAAGCCGGCTTCCAACCCTCCAAATATCAGCCATGAATCATCACAGACCTTCTCCTTCCCTTTCCGGCATGCATCTGCATGATTCTAGAACACGTTTGATTTGGACCAAGAGGTGAAATTCTTCATTATTATGGACATGCCTTTTCCCTGTCAACCCAGCGGAAACGTTTGCTAGTGCTAAGTACACAACAGGCCCAATCAATGAGTCAGGGGGGGCCTAATTCTTCCATGCAAGTGAATTGTAGCTCAGTCATCCAGTTTCAGTTTAATTCAGCGCTCATTTGATTGAATATTGGTATTGTACTCAACACAAAAAAAACTATGTAAGATCATTTTTATACTCTTTTCTAGGAGATTGTGGGCTTGGGCTTTATGTGTCTGTGATATTCTTGATGACATTTTGATGACTGAAATTATCAAGTGAACCTTCGGGGGGGGCATATGTGCTGTTGAAAATAACCTCACCTATTAGTTAATATCTACTTGTATTTTGCTGGCCGAACTTTCATTGCAGCGCTAATTATTTATTTCTAAGGTGCTTGGAATGAGTGAGGAGGCAGGAAGGAGGGGGGAGGGAGGAGGGAAGGAGCCAAAAGACTCCCCCCAAACTCAAAAATGTTGAGTTAGAGCAGGGGTGTCCAAACTGCGGCAAACTGGGAAAATCAGCAGTAATTTGACAAGAACAAAGTCAAAATACAAAGAGGAAAAAGTCGCAATTTTATGAAAATAACATTGTAATATAAGGAGAAAAAAATAATATAACTTTATTAGCACAGAAATTAAATATTAAAGAAAAAATATTTTTTAAAAGATGAGAAACAAACTAAACAAAATAAAGTTTTGGAAAACTTTCTTATAATATTATGGGAATAAAGGGAAAATATTATGATGAAAAAAATGACAAAATTTAACATAAAAAACACTAATATTACTAGAATATAGTCAATATATTAAGAAAAATTTATATATTTTAATGCGAATAAAAGCTGCAATGTTATCAGACTAAATTCCAAATATTCCTAATATGGTTTTCCTAATATTAGGATGGAAAAATAACTTCATGTTAGTAGCGTAGAGTTGAAACATTAAAGTAAATTTTTGTAATAAGAGAAACAAAACAAAATAAAGGTTTGGAAAATTAGTTTGGGAAAAAGTTATAATATGATGGGAATGAAGTCCAAATACGATGAGAATGAAGACATAATGTTATGGGAGGAAAAAAGCAAAACCAGCGCTATTTTCACCAGAAAAAACTGCTAATTTTCTAAGGAAAAATAACCTAATTTTAGTAGCAGAAAGCTGCAACATTGATAGTAACAAAATGCAGAAAAAGTTTGGACACCCCTGATCTCGAGGAACGACCACATCACTAAAACTGCAAAAAAAGAAAAAGTCCCATAAATGGAAGTTCATGTTTTTTCTCTCAATGATATAAGCTGATAAAAGTGGCAATAAAAACACGACGAGAGAAAAAAGATTTTTAATGTTAAATCTCTCCATTTCTGTCTGTCAAGAAGGACATGAAAATGTCTTCATCTTGGTGATGAATGAAGGACATTCTTTTCTGGGTATTCTATGTCTTAACTTTTAATGCTGCTTCCGTGAGCTTCTTTCCAAGGGCATTTTGTGTTGCGTTCGTGTGCGTTTAGTGGTTTTGATGTTTTTTGCTATACTCTAGTTCTGAAAATACAGTAACTCTTTCAACCTTTTTTATTTCTCCGAAACAAGGGGCTGATTAAAGCAACTGATTTGGGTGCTAAAGGATGGAAGCTAATAGCCTGAAGTACAGTACGTGGTTGAAATCGCTATGAAGATAAGAAAAAAGGTTAAAAAATAAGCAGAAAAAGATGAAAGGAATTGCAGCTGTAGAGATTGTCCACAATCCCGTTTTAATAGTCAGTGTTTTTACTGCTTTTGCTGAGTATTTCCGTTCCACTACACGGTGATACGTCGCAGGGCTCGGTATAAGGCTGAGGATCTTTTGCTTTGGAGAACATGCATTTGTGCAATCAATTTCTTAAAGCAGTCAATTGTTAAACGTATGATAAGCTCTTTGCGTGCCTTCTGCATTGTAAAACGATATGGATGTGGCCGAAACTGGCAAGAATTTAGTAGGAAATGCTGAGGAAGAGCCTCACCGGGTAGCGCAAGCACACGGCGAACCGACTGGCAACAAAAACACAATAAAATGTCACATTTGGACACAAAAAGTGTTGTGATTTAGCATGTGTCGGGACATTGCTGGTTCAATCGCTGCACAGCATTTAGAGGCGAAAACAACATGAAAAGCAGAGAGCAGCCTGGGGGGAGAAAAAAAAATCCTCATTTCATTAACATCATAATATTATCATTCTAGTTGCATAAATGTCAACTGTTAAAGATGAAAAGACATTTTGAGAAACAAACAAAACAACAAATACATTCAAAGATTTGGTTGGGGGAAAAGTTATAACATCACAAGAAAAACTTTATTATGGAAATAAAGCCAGAACAATATGTACTTGAATTATCTGAAAATATAATTTTTGGAAACAATAACATCATTTTAGGAACACAGATGAGTTGAACTATTGAAGAAAATAGATGTTATTTTTTAAAGTCCTCATATTATGAGAATATTATCATAGCTATTGTGGAAAATTAGCACTCATTTTATAAGAATGAAGTCAAAAGAGAAAAAAAAAACGTCGTCATTTTCCAAGAACAAGGTTGAATTATATATTATCCTTCTAGTAGCATAAAGGGGAAATTGTCATGAGAAAAAATATATATTTTATGGGTCAATTTCCAAAGATTTGGTTGCAGAAAAAAAATCATAATGTCCAGAAAAAATCAGATGTAAATAAAACCATAACCACGAGTACTCAAACGCAGTTGAAATAATTTGCCAATGAAAAAGCAGACGTAATCTTACCAGAATCAAGTCAAAATATGAAGACAAAAAAATAGTAATTTTAAGAAAATAATTTCATAATATTACAAAGAAAAAAACATAATTTTAGTAGCTTGGAGGTGAAATATTAAAGAAAACTTTTTTTGAAGTGGCAATATTATGATACACAAAGAAAACAAAATAAGGTCGTCATATTTTTTTAAATTAAAAAATGAACTATTTAATTAATTAACTATTAACTATTTAAATTGGGTTGGGGGAAAAACTTATAGTATTATGGGAAGTAAAAAATATGAGAAGATTTCTGAAGATTATTTAAGTAGAAAGTAGAAAAAAACAACAGCAAAAATGGGGAAAGAAAAGTTGAGAGTTATGATTTTTTTTTTATTCCAGCCTGACCTTCCTATCTTCTTTTGTGCTGATTGATTTCCCGCCCTTGCTTTTCATGTTGTTTTCACCTCTAAATGCAGGCAAAGCCTATCCTACCCAATCTGATGGTAAGGAACGCCCTGGATTTCTTTTTATTAATTGAATAAACAAAGAAATTGGACAAAGCCAATTGTTTACTTACTTCTGGGGGCCACTGGATTACAATATCATTCATTTATTCTTTTTCAATAACAAACATTTGAAAGTCCTACTAAATTCTTGTGGGCCATTGCGGTTCCTCCTCTGCTGAAATACCACAATGTGTGGTCTTGTAGGAGATACAGTATAGAAGCAAGCTGGTGACTCAGCCTTTTGTTTTCCATGCGTTTACTGTAAAGTCCAGCACTTTTTACCTGCCGTTCTTTTCAATAAAGTCCACCTTTTGATATCTTCACTGTGATGGGATGGCACAGGAGGTGCGTTTGTTCTTGGCCGAGTGTCGCCACCACGTCAGATTGTACACAACGCTTGAGAACCACATCCGACGTCCCATCCCAGTTCCATGGAACCCTGACCCGATGGGAGCCAACGGTCTTGCTTTCTTTTCCGGTCCAGTTCATTGTCGGGTTTTGATGTCGCTCATTTGGCTTTAATGTTCTGCTTGATGATGATAGTTGGAATAAAGCTTTTGAAATCACGCTGTCTGCTCTGTCTCCAAAAAAGAACAAGCTGAAGTTATGAAAAGTGACTCTCTCGCTCTCTCTCTCTCTATTTCTCTCTCTCTTTACAACAACCCCCACCCCCCCGAACTCCCCCCTCACATTCTGACCCACTTTCTCTGCTGTGTGCTCATTCTTAGAAACCAAACCTTCTCCTCCAGCATACAAACGTCGTCTTTGTGAGGATGAGCAGAAGCATATCGACGTGGATGCTTGCATGGCTGCTCATGTTACCAAAATAAAGTCAAACTATTATGGGAATAAAATCAGAATATTATAGGAATAAAATCAGAATATTATGAGAAGAAAATGTATGTACAAGAGCAAAGTTGAAGTAGTGAAAACGTATAGTATAAAACGGCAGAAATGCAAAAATTGGCAGTAACAGTAAGAATAAAGTCCAACTATTAAAACTCTTTTATAATATAATAATAATAATAATGAATTTTAGTAGCATAAAGTTGAATTATTCATTCATTCATTTTCTACCACTTACAAGGGTCGTGGGGGGTCCTGGAGCCTATCCCAGCTGTCTTCGGGCAAGAGGCGGGGTCCACCCTGGACTGGTGACCAGCCAATCACAGGGCACATATAGACAAAGAACCATTCACACTCACATTCATACCTATGGACAATTTGGAGTCGCTAATTAACCTAGCATGTTTTTGGAATGTGGGAGGAAACCGGAGTACCCAGAGAAAACCCACGCATGCACGGGGAGAACATGCAAACTCCACACAGAGATGGCCGAGGGTGGAATTGAACCCTGGTCTCCTAGCTTTGAGGTCTGCACGCTAACCACTCGAACGCCGTGCAGCCCTATATTAATAAAGTTGAATTAATATATTGAAAAAGTTAGAATATTTTGAGTGTAAAGTGATTTAAAGTTATGAGAATAAAGTCCAAATATTATGGGAAAATGTAAAAAAAAAAAAAAAAGAAAACAGCAAAAATGCACTAAAAACAGCTGCAATTTTCTGAGAAGAAATTCAGAATATTAGGAAACAAAGGCATATTTTCATGACAAAGAAGTTTGACAGGAATAAATTGCCAGTATCATTTTAGTCGTTAGGGATGAAATATTAAAGAAAGGGGGACTTTTTGAGGTCAGCACACAATGAGAAACACCTGTATAGGGCTCCCCAGGGGGGATACAAACCTGCTGGCCTCACCGCCACAGCCGTGGCCAATCAGCAGTTAGACCCTCTTAAGCCTTGCTGGGAGACTTGTTAAGACTGCTTGCCAGATTGTTGCCGAACCTCACCAGCGTGGTGCAGCTCCTGGCATGTTGTGCTAAAGCTTTTTACGGTTATCTTTCTTCCTGGAAGTTTTTTTGTTTTGTTTTTTGTATCTCTTTTTGACCAGTTTTGTTTTTGTCATATTAAAATATATAACATACGTACATATAATAATATCTAAAAATATACAGGTGCTGACCGACAAGGCTTCCAACCCTCTCAGCAGTACTTTGCCCCAAAAGGCCTTGAACTCCTCTGCTGACTTTGGTCCATGAAAAGAAGAGGAAGTGGGTCGGGGGGGAAATAAGCGGTGCACCCGTGGCTACGTTTGTGCGTGCATGCGTGCCATCCATCGCGGCCGCGGCCCGCCGACATTCTCATATATTATATTTATTCACATATTTATTCACATCATATCAGAACTTTTTACCCCAACCTCATTTTTCTACAACCACAACTTTATTTGTTGTTTGTCATAACTGTACTTTATTTTCTTTAAGATTTCATAATGTTCCTCATAATGTTACAAATGTTTCTCCTAAAATGACAACTTTTTTCCGGTTAGAATGTAACTTTTATCTCTTCAAATTTGGATTTTATTCTCCTAAAAATCCAGCTGTTTTAAATTATTAAGACTCTTTTCTAATATCATAATAATAATGATTTTAGTAGCAAGTTGAATTAATACATTGAAAAAGTTAGAATATTTTGAGAAACTGTGTCATTTTGGAGTAAAGTGATTTAAGGTTATGAGAATATAGTCCAAATATTATGGGAAGAAACTCATAATTACGAGGAAAAATAGAAGAAATTTGAAATCTCTGGAAAATGTAAAAAAAAAAAAAAGCAACAGCAAAAATGCACAAAAAACAGCTGCAATTTTCTGAGAATAAATTCAGAATATTAGGAAAGAAAGGCATATTTTAGGCATATTTTAAAGACACTTAATTTGTTGTTTGTCATGACTGTACCTTATTTTCTTTAAGATTTCATAATGTTCCTCATAATGTTATAAATGTTTCTCCTAAAATGAATTTTTTTCTGGTTAGAATGTAACTTTTATCTCTTCAAATTTGGACTTTATTCTCCTAAAATTCCAGCTGTTTTTTTCCATTTCTGGAATTTCTCTTTAAATCTTTCAACTTTACTGGAAAATAATCTTCATCTTCTTGTTCTTCTATCTCCTCCATCCAACTCTCTCTTCTGCATCTGTCTCCCTCACACCAACTACTCTCATGTGCTTCTTCACTACATCCTTCAACCTCCTCTTTGGTCTTCCTCTACGCCTCCTACCTGGCAGCATCCTTCTACCAATATATTCACTGTATTGTATTCACTGATGTACTCCTTCCTGATCCTATCCATCCTGGTCACTCCCAATGAGAACCTCAGCATCCTCATCTCTGCTACCTCCAGTTCTGCTTCCTATCTCTAGACCAAACAACATGGCTGGTCTCACCACAGTTTTGTATACCTTTCCTTTCGTTTTAGCTGAAACTCTTCTATCACACACATGCACACGCTTCTTCACCTCCTTTTCACAATCTCCGTTGGTCTGAACTGTTGACCCAGAATACCTAAAATTCTCTTCTCCCTGGAACCTCACTCTTCCACTTCGGTCCCTCTCATTCCCACACATATACTCCGTCTCGCTGCGGCTAATCTTCATTCCTCTCCTTTCCAGGGCAAACCTCCACTCGTCTAGCATCTCCTCCACCTGTTCCCTACTCTCCCTACAAATCCCAATGTCATCTGCAAACATCATAGTCCATGGAGATTCTTGTCTAAGCTCATCTGTCAGCCTGTCCATCACCATAGCAAACAGGAAGGGGCTCAGAGCTGATCCCTGATGCACTCCCACCTCCACTTTGAACTCTTCCGTCACACCTCCAGCACATCTTAGTACTGTCTTCCAGTCCTCATACACGTCCTGCACCACTTGAACATACTTCTCTTTCCCTCCAGACTTCCTCATACAAAACCACAGTTCCTTTTTTGGCATCAAACCATACTGCTGCTCACAGATGCTGAATTCTGCCCTTAGTCGAGCTTCAACTACTCTTTCTCATAACTTCATGGTATCGTTGTTAACCTGGGCCTCGACCGATCCGGTATGGAAGTCGTGTTGTTAATTTGCATAGTTGGTTTGGCTAAATGTTTACGTGGGATGCCCTTCCTGACACAACCCTCTGTATTTATCCAGGCTTGGGACTGGCACTACAAGGCACTGGCTTGTACCCCATTGGGGCTCCATTCTCAAATAATCTTCATTAATCTTTATTCCTGTAATGTTACTTTTTCTCAAGCTAGTTTTCCAATAATTATGTACTTTAATTATTTTTTCTTTGTTTCTTGTAATATTACAACTTGAAAAATACATATTTCTTCAATATTTTAGCTCTATGCTTCTAAAATGAAATAATGTTTCCTCTTAATATTACATTAGTGTGACTTTTTAGATTGCATGACAACTTTTTCTCTTAATATTTTGACTGTATTCTTGTAAAATTACTGCTGCATTGTCCATTTTGTGGCTTATTTTTTTTAAATATTAAATTGTTTTTAAATACTTTTCTTATATTTCCTCATATTATACTCTCATAAAGCTACACATTTGTCTTGTTAGATTCAAATGTCTTTTTTTCAATGTTTTTATTTTGTTTTTCTAAAATGAATGATTTTCCAATTTTAAAAAAAATCTATATTAAATTAATTAATTAACTATACTTTATTATATGAATTAGTTATTTTTTATTAATTAATATATTTAGTATTTTAAAAGACAGATTTTTTCTTTATAATATTCCATTATTTAGACTCTTTCTGTAAATATTTTATTATTTATTAATATTTTGAGGAAGTACATATACTTTTCATGTCCATATACTATTATTTGGACTTTAATTATTGATGTTTGTCCATTTTGCTGTTTTATTTTAAGTTTATTGTTAAATTACAGCCTTAGGCTGCACTTTGTAACATGAGCTGTGTTCTTATAATATTTATGTACCCGTATGTTGGAAAGAGAAAGTGAAAAGCAAAACAGCATCCCCTTTTAGGCTGGAGTGGATCAACCCGGTGCTAAACATTTCCATGTTGACTTTCCAATAATAAAAAAAAAAAAAGGTCAGGATAATCTAGTAAATATCCCATAATGCGCTTGTTCCCAAATCTCAAAATCTCTTTTTTTTAATAACCTAATCCACCCCCCAAAAAAGGATCCGTGAAACCCAAACTCAAGTCAAATCACTTCTGCAATTTAACTGGTCACTTTGGCTCTATTGATGAATTCATCCATCAATAGAGTCCATCAGGTGCTGATGGAGGTGATGCACAGTGGAGATGAAGTGATGCAATAAGACCTGAGCAGGACAAAAAAAAAAAAAAAAACGCTCTCTGGCGCCCTCTTTCTGCTTCTTTTATCCCTGAGCGTGATTCATCTTCCTGTGTCATAATGAGTAGTAACCTTTGATATTATTACACACGTCAAATATTTAGGAACGGAAAGAATCAAAGGCCGACATAACTGTGGAGCAGAGTGATGTTTATCCATGTTTGTCAAATGGAAATAGTTTCCAAACAAAGGCGGCCAGAGCACATAACGTGTGGAGCAGGATTTGACCCATTTGTAGAGGGAATCAGAACAGCAGGGAGGATGGCCTGGCTGGAACCCATGCACAATGGGGTCATGAGTCTTTATTACCTAGAGCCGCTGCTGGAAGCGGAGAGCCGAGATAAAGTCGACAGGCGCCCTGTGACGTGCCGATGGGCCCCCAACTCAAAGGAAGAATGGCCTCGGTGTGTGTGTGTGTGTGTGTTTTCTTCTTTGAGCCTGTGAGAAGAGATAAGTCAGTGACTGCAATGCTGCGGAAAGAGATATGAACAGGTTGTCATTCCCATCTGGAAAGCGACACCTGAGTAGAAATGTGTTATAGAATGTCATGTGAAAGGCCGAAGATGACAACATCCGTCTCGTCGCCTTCACCCGACATCACCGATGTTTCCTTTCAGAGAGAATTTGGATTGCAACGATTAGATTATTTCTGCCTTGTTTTCCCAAATGACTGAAGGGAGGTCTGATGGAGGTACACAACTAAGTGCACCGCAGCTTGGACTCCATCTTGAGTGATGCCTGTGGCAGATGATGCTTTTTTTGAGGGGGGGTGTATAGCATATATAGCATGTTGACACCATGAAGCACAGCTCCGTGCAAGGAGTGCACATGAAATTTAGGACAGTGATCACAACTGGCAGCGCAACATGCTGTTGTCATGGTAACACAATGTGCTGGGGCTTACGCAACAAATCCCAAAGTGATTTCTGCAAGCAAGAAGGAGCACTCGGCAAAGAAGGGAAGACATTGACTGACATGAAACACGTTTTGAACCACAGATAATGTGGTTGTAGGAGGTGCTTCTCAAATAGTGGGGCGTGGCCCCCTCGGAGCGGGGCGGGGTTAGCGGGTTCAACTCGACATACAAAAAAATCCAAATAAAAAATATAGTAAATTCATTCATTCATTCATTTTCTACCGTTTATCTTTATCATGAGGGTCGCGGGGGTGCTGGAGCCTATCCCAGCTGTCTTCCGGCGAGAGGCGGGGTACACCCTGGACTGGTCGCCAACCAATCACAGGGCACATATAGACAAACAACCATTCACACTCACATACCTATGGGCAATTTGGAGTCACCAATTAACCTAGCATGTTTTTGGAATGTGGGAGGAAACCGGAGTACCCGGAGAAAACCCACGCATGCACGGGGAGAACATGCAAACTCCACACAGCCGAGGGTGGGATTGAACTCGGGTCTCCTAGCTGTGAGGTCTGCGCGCTAACCACTCGGACACCGTGCAGCCCAGTAAATTAATTAACTAGATGAAATAAATCTACATTAAAAAAAAACAAACAAACTGGAAATAAATTAAATATTACAAATAAAAAAAGAAATAAATGAGCAAAAATACATTTGAAATGGAAAATTATAAAAACAATTGTACGGCTTCCATAAAGTGCATATTATTCCTCTGTGACATTCACCATCAGTGAAAACAAATGCACACAAATTGACACTGGAAATCCCATGTATATGCTAGCAATTAGTGTTAGCAATTTACATAGCCACATCCAGCACCTCCAAGCGTGTGTCTCTTGCTGGCCATACATTGTTTTTGCCTGAAAGTATGTTATGCTTACTTTTTTTGGCTGGTTAAACATACCATACTTAGCTTGTATCTTACTTTTCTTAGATAAACGTGAAACAGCATTTTTCAGCTACTCAACAAGAGACAGACTGGCACATTGCACATCCCGATGGCAGTAGCTACCCTTGACGACGGCAACATACTGATGATAAAAGTTATGGTAGGGGTGGTAAGGGGGTGTGAAAACATTTATGTCACCTGGTTTGCCCCCCCCAAAAAACCTCGCCCCCCCCCGAAGTGAGTGGCAGCTAATGGCGGTATCTTCTTGTAAACATGCATCATGCATCGTCACGGATCAAGCGAATCAGCAAATGAAGGCGATAACTTCATTTATTACCAGGCGTGACTGGGTGTAATTTCCCTTTAATTCAGCCAATTAGGTGCATTCAACAAGGACCGCACGTGTTTCAATGGCGCCCAGTATAGGAGCTGTCCATAGTGCTGAATTGATTTGCCCCAACTATTCCCTTTAAAGGGGAGTTTACGGGCGTGGGGCCAATAGATTCGGAATTTACTACATACTCACCGCTCATATGTATGTCTCCAGTAACATGAACCAGTTATTTGGCGATACAAGTGCACTGTACCTCACCAATCTTTGTAATTACTGTTGTTGTTACAAGTTTTTATTGACCCATAGCATATAATTTAACAAGAAAACTTTTTTTAAATAGCAAAAATCAGCAGTAATTTTATTTTAAAAAAAAATCAAAATATTAGGAGAAGAAAATTGTAAAAAAAAAAAAGAATTTTAATTGGTAAATTGCAAGAATATTGTCAGAATTTTATGAAGATAAATAATACCACTTTAGTAGCTTATAGTTTAGATATTTTTTAAATGTTACTTGTTAAAAGTCGCAATAAATAAATCAACAAGCTAAACAAAATTGAGTAATTTTTTGACATTTTGGTTGCAGAAAAGTGATAAAGTCATAACTAAGAGGAGGGAAATGACAAGAAGAAAGCTGAAATAGTTAATTTAAAAAAACAACAGCAGTGAAAAAGATTATGAGCAGCAAATTTTACAAAAAGAAAGTAAAAAAAAGTTGTATACTATGGCTATACTATTGAAATATTCAAGTATGTTATTTTGTAAAAGTCATAGTCAAAGTCATGAGAAACAAAATAATTTAAAAAAATTGAAATTTTGTGGGTATTAGGTTAGGTTATGGTGTATGGTGTCATATTATGGAAAAAAGTCATGTACAATGATTATTTAAGAAGTTTAAAATATTAAAAACAACAACAAAAATGGGGGGCAAGGCAACAAAGGCCAAAGGTCATGGTCATAAAATGAGTTTGACCTATTTCACAAAGAGATGCTTTACAAAATATATAAAGTGGCCCTTTCATTTTTCAGTATGTGGCCCTCGGTTGCAGATACGTATATGGGATCCAGGACCGTGGCGTGGACCCTTATGGGAAACTGCACCCACACAAAGCTGTACAGTATATATGGTGAGGTTCATGTTGTGATTGGTCAGAGAAACCCGGCCATAGCCAATCCTTCCATGCAGTCTGCATGACAGACCTGACTGTATGTCCTCACCTTATGTAATCCTGATGCAGCAGAGCGCCAGACAAAGAACCCCTGCCTCGGGTTATCGTGTACAGATTGGCAACCTGTGGGTTTCGTTTATTTCTGTGTATTTATTTCAAATACAAAAATATAAGAGACTCCATGAATTGATATTTCATTGCAGGTAGAGCCCCCTACCCCACCCCTTCAATGCACCACCGCCTAATTAGGCCGTGCAGGAAATGAACAGTCCATCGCCACCCACGGTATGGATGAAACCCATCATGTGTCTGCCTGCCTGGGAAGCGGACCCGAGGGAACGTGATACGTCTGCTTTCCGGGGTCCACCACAGGCGTCTTCAATGTCATGATGTGACCTGACAGTCTGGGGTCTACCACTGACAGTGATGCATGCGGAGGGAAGGTTGTGATTGCCAGCGCAATGTTTTCTCCCTGCATGCTGTGCCTTGCCCAAATGATCGTCATGCGGTAGGCTGCACCACAGAATCGCTACCGGCAAATGAAGCGTCCTCCATTGCAGAGAGAAAGCATGGAGCCCGCTTTTTTTTATACATTCGCCTTAAGCTGCGGTGGTACGGACAACACCCCAAATGCGTTTCATTGCAGCACACATTTCCGTGTCATGTTAGGCTGGCAAAAGGCAAGGCAAAACGGCCTTCCGTTTGAGCACTAGCTTTTATAGCATTAATACGGTTAATACGAGTCTATGTGGGTATTTATCATCCCCATAACCGACACATTGGATCTTCGGGAAGAGAGAACTGGGCGGTGAGGGAGGAGGGGAGCCAGCGTCTGAGTGCGCGCTCGGGTGGGATGCTGCCTTCAAGGTCATGCTGCAAGCATTGGTGGCGTTACTTCTGGCTAGGCTTTTCAAAATAGTCAACAATTTGCGGATAATTTTGAATTCATATCCGTAATAAACGGAGTAACGTATCTATGCTAAGTTAAACCGAAGTACGCTATAATAGCCAAGCTGAATTGACTGACTTTATGGAATGCACCTTCACTTCACAGTCAGCCTGTATTTTATTTTGAAGATGCTGTCGTTTTGCGGAAGTACTACATGGTCATGTTGCGCTATTTGACGGCTCTCGCTGCTCCAGTGGCAAGGAAACACACCCGTCAGCAGCGCGCATTGGAGACAAAAAAAACGAAACGCATCACGGACAAAGAAAATATGGGTGCCCTGGAGAGGATTCGCCACCGCCGGTTCCGACAATGGATGAGCCGCTTCTGTTCCATTCAGCCGGACTTCATTTAGCCCACCTTAATGAGGTGCTGGGACGCGAGGTATTGCAAGCTAAAGAGGCGGAAGGCTGCGTTTAATCCGTCTGCGGATCCTATGAGTTTGCAATGGCTGTTGCGGGGATATGCCACCGGCTAGGGAGTCATGTGCCTTTTTATTATTTTGTGATATTCTCCTTGTTTTGTGGCCTTTCGTGTGGACAGTTGCGCTATTCTGTTACGGAAGAACTGGAAAATGGGGCACTGGTTGGCGATCTGGCGCATGACTTGGGGCTGGATATTCGAAAGCTGGCCAGCCGAAAAATCAAGGTAACCTCCAGCAGCAGCAGTAAGCGCTACGTGATTGTCAACCCCAAAAATGGCAAATTGCTTGTTAATGAGAGGATGGACAGGGAGGCGCTGTGCGATTCGTCCAGCAGCTGCCTCATCAATCTGGAGGTTCTGGTGGAAAATCCCACCGAGGAGCACCATGTTGACGTGGAGATAGTGGATGCCAACGATAATGCGCCACAGTTCCCCAGGGACGAGTACCAGGTTGAAATCACAGAATCTGCTTTGCCGGGGTCGAGGTACCCGATCGAAAATGCCCAGGATCCTGACATCGGCTCCAATGCAGTTCGCATATACCAGCTGAGCACAAATGACCATTTTGCGCTGGTATCGAACAAGCCCTCCTTGAATACAAAGCACATCGAGCTGGTGCTCAAGAAGCCTCTTGATCGGGAGCAAACGCCTTACCACCAGTTAATTTTGAGCGCCGTTGACGGCGGGACACCCGAGAAGACGGGCACCGCCAAAATCAACGTGCGAGTCCTGGATTCCAATGACAACGTCCCCGTGTTTGACAACTCCGTGTACAAGGTGAAACTGTTGGAAAATTCGCCCAAAGACACCCTGGTGATCAAACTCAATGCCACGGATCTGGACGAGGGCACCAATGGCGAGGTGTACTACTCCTTCAGCAGCTACACTCCTGAGAGAGTGAGGCAGATGTTCAGCATGGACACCAACACGGGAGAAATACGAGTAAGAAGCAACGTGGACTACGAAGAGACCAACTCGTACGAGATGTACATCCAAGCTATGGACAAAGGTCCGGGGGCGGTGGCAGCACACTGCAAGGTGGTGGTAGAAGTGGTGGACGTGAACGACAACGTCCCTCAGATTGTGCTGTCGTCCCTGTCCAGCCCCGTGAGGGAGGACGCTCGAGCCGACACGGTTGTGGCCCTCATTAGCGTCACTGATCGGGACTCCGGCGCCAACAAGCAGGTGACTTTAGAGATCCCCGCAGGCCTTCCTTTCAAGATCAAGTCATTCAGAAACTACTACACCCTGGTTACCTCAGCCTTCCTGGACCGCGAGACCGTTGATGCCTACAATGTCACGCTGAGTGCCACAGACGGAGGAAACCCTCCTCTCTCCTCTCAGAAGACCATCCAGGTGGACGTGGCTGACGTCAATGACAACCCACCCCGCTTTGAGCAGACATCATATACGGTCTACGTGACGGAGAACAACGGCCCCGGGGCCTCCTTGTGTACCGTGAAAGCTCAAGACGCAGACATCAAGGAGAACGCACGCATCACTTACACGGTGCTCAATGACAACAACCACGGCATTCCCGTCACCTCGTATGTGTCCGTGAAGGCCGATACTGGCGAGGCTTATGCCCTGCGAGCCTTCGACTATGAATCACTTAGAGAGTTTCACTTCCAGGTCAAAGCCCAAGATGGGGGCATTCCTCCGCTTAGTCGCGTCGCCACCGTCTACATCTACGTCATGGATCAGAACGACCACGCGCCACTCATCGTGAAACCTCCGGGTAATGGCACGCGCTCCTTGGAGACGGTTCTAAAGAACGCAGAGCCCGGCGCCTTGGTGACCAAAGTGGTGGCGTATGATGCAGATGCCGGTCCAAACGCCTGGCTGGTGTACGTGTTGGAGACCGCCACTGACCTGGACTTGTTCAAGGTGCACGAACACACAGGTGAGATCAGGACCACTCGAAGAATCCTGGAAGACAACTCCACCTCCTTTGCGCTAACAGTTTTGGTGAAGGACCACGGCCAGCCTGCGCTCTCCTCCACCGCCACCATCAATGTGGCTGTTGTTGAGGTGACCACCAAGGTGGTCCTCGACCCCAAGAAGATCATCCGACCCCACAGCACACTGCTTTTCTCAAACGTGACCCTCTACTTGATTGTTGCTCTGAGCGCCACCACCTTCGTTTTCTTGGTCACCGTGGTGGTGCTGGCTATTGTCCGCTGCCACGCCTATTGCACCCAACCTGGGTCCTGCTCCCCTTGCTGTGGGTCACAGAAGCCCCCTCCAGATGGCGGGAACAGTAGCGTGAGTGCTGGCGGCCCCGGCGGCGGCGCCGCAGGACAGCCGAATAACAATGTGGTGCTCCGTAGGGACCTTAAAGTGGAGCCTCACTACATCGAGGTGCGTGGAAATGGTTCCCTAACCAAGACTTACTGCTACAAGACCTGCCTGACAGCCACCTCTGGCAGCGACACCTTCATGTTCTACAACACAGGGCGGCCCATCAGTGGCACCTGGGGCAGCGGAGCCGACCGCTTCTTTACAAGTGGAAGTGGATTTGTACGCAGACTGAGCATGCCCGATGCGTCGCTGCAAATCTGCCCGGAGGTAAGTTTTAACACGTCGTGTCTTTGCTTGCATGACTGCTGTATGCTTTATGATGGCTTATTATAAAAACAGCAACAAAAAAGGCAGATAATGAATTATGGGACGTCATGTGACACACCTGGTAAGCCCGCCCCCCCAAAACCTTGATTGATAGTATTTTGCTTACTTTCTTCCTGAGTGCATTTATTTCACATAGCAACATCAAAATGAACGCTACGCTTAGCGTTAGCTTTTCCAACTCCAAAACAAAAACAGCAGCAGTGGCAGCAGATCCAATATGGAGCGCTACCTTTGGCTCGTGGCCTGAGGCGCTGTGAGCGAGTCTGTGGTGAAGCTAGTCGCTCGGCAGCTAATGGTCTGCCGAGGTGTCACTACGCCAGTGACGTAGTTCTTAGGTGTCACAATGTTAACAACAATAAAAATAAGCTTAGTAGGACTAAGTAGCTTGGTAAATATGTGGAAATGTCTTTTGACGCCTCTTTTGAGCTGTTTTTATCATTTTAAAACGCACGGAAAAGACAAAGATGTGTGCGTTCATGTCTCACATCAGCTAAAATGTTTATCAACGTTCCCATTTGCGACACTGTCGCTGGCCTCTGGCACGGAAGCCAACAACTGAATCCTTCTCTCATCCCGTGCAGTCGCTCCGCCTCGCCCAGCTCAGCACTCACACCGCATTAACGTCAGTCCTGATGCTTTTCTACAGCGCTGTGTGATTTTCTGATGATTCAGAGATTTGAGTCTCCATTTGAGGTTGTCATCACATCCACGCTCGGAGTGGGTCATGTAGTCTTCACCTCTTTGCTCATTCTCTGAGCAAGTGGGCTTGAACTAAGTGGTGTGTCTGAACGAGACCAGGGCCTGACAGTCGGACCTTACAGTTGATTGACTCCATAGAAGCTACTATAAGACTAGTTGTCGAGGAAAATTAAGATCAGAGGTTCTGGATTTGCTCATTTGCTACACATTCAATTAGTAAACCTAATCAGGATTGCCAACAGTAAAAACATCCATCAGCACTTTTGTTTTTATTTGTAAGATTTGCACTCCCCTGGGACCTTCATTTTAAAACTCAGTTTCATAAATTTAATATTAATTAAGCTCGCTTTAAAAGCAGCCTAATGCCAGTTCTGCAGCTGAAAACGTCATCCGGCGACACTAAAGTTGAAATGTCACAAAGGAAGTGATGCGTTCACTCCACCAGCCTGGGGAACCTCACTCCATTCACCTTCACAGCCAGTCTGTGTCGTACGTAGGTAGGACCATAGACAATAAAGTACACAATATACGCTCATAAAGGTTTTTAGCTCATAAAGGTCTTCCTCGTGGCTTACTATTACTAACAAGTTGCATCTGAGTGGACTGCGCCCTCTGCTGGTTGCTCCTATATAGTTCAATTCATAATTCCATGCAACCAGGGATGCAACTAAGGATTATTTCCTTAGAATTGAGCTGAAGTTAATTGTTTTGATTAATAGTGTAATCCAGGGGTGTCCAAAGTACGGCCTGTGGCATTTTTTTTTTTTATTAGCCAAGCACGCTTTGAAAATATAATTTAAAGAGAAAACTTTTTTTTTAATCTGCAGTAATTTGACGAGAATAAAGTGAAAATGATAATTTTACGCTGTAATATTAGGACTATTAGGACATCACTTTGGGTTCGATTCTTCGCTCTGTGTGGTGTCTGCATGTTCTGCCCATGCGTGCTTGGGTTTTCTCCGGGTACTCCGGTTTTCTCCCACATTCCAAGGTTAGTTGGCCACTCCAAATTTTCCATAGGTATGAATGTGAGTGTGAATGGTTGTTTGTCTATATGTGCCCTGTGATTGGCTGGCCACCATTCCAGGGTGGACCCCGCCTCTCGCCCGAAGACAGCTGGGATAGGCTCCAGCATACCCATGACCCTGGATAGATGGATGGACTTCATTCAGTTGATAACCAGAGGCCTAATGTCGCCACATGGGTTGATCCTCATCAATAATACAGGACATCGATACGCAAATCTATTGCTCAGCAGTTGTAGCGGGAGATTTGGTATATTGATGGTATCCACAAAGCTGTCCCCTGTACATCTGTTACATGTTGGGGAAATGCTTCACAGAGTCGAGTGGAGCGAAATAAATGTGATTAACCTCCAGCCTCTTTTGCTCAGACCCGCAAATTAGGTTTTGTCAAAGAGGCTGCAGAAAATACTCCCCTATGAATTGCACAGACTGAACATTATGTGCCGTCTTTATCTGGGACACTTGCTACTGTACGTTCTTCAGGTCCAAAGCCGTGGCCCCTTTAGCGCAGACCTCTGCCAAGCGTCACAGATCCCCCATATTGTGATTTACAGCATAAATATTCGTCCGACATTTATTTGATCTAAACGTTTAGGTTCCTTGACCATGAAAACATATCATTAGCAATTGGATTGAATATGATATCAATATTAGGTCAGTAGTTATTCACAAAAATGGCATTTTCTTCTTGATCTAGCTCAATTTTGAAGATACAACAAATCCATCGGCAAACTCCACATTCCGGTGTCTTGGCTGGATATCATGGCGTTTGTTGCATGTTTAGAGCTTCATTTGTTGTCTTCCATGATGAATTCCGTAATGAATTCCAAAGGTCTCTATTGGTAATGGTAATGGTAATGGTAATGGTAATGGTTTAATTTTATTTGAACATGCATCAGATTACAATTGAGTGCATCCCATAATCAGTTCCCAGTTCCACATGTCCAAAAGGAGTAGGACGAAGCAAAGCTTATTAAATCCTACCCCTCCATCTGGTACTTTTACAATCAGTAACTGTTACATTTGTTCACTTCTTGCTTTCCTAATATAGTTTAGTTTTTTAATGTATTATTATTATTTTTTTTTTTCATTTTTGTCACATACCGAAGTACGAGGTGATATAACCATACAATGATATAATGGGTACCATGGTAACTGTCAATTATTGTTCTGGTTCACATTATCTATAATAATTCCATTATTTGGATATTTGGTCTTTCATATTTTGTAGAACCTGTTGCAAAAAACCCTGATTTTTTTTAAGGACTTTTTTTGTGGAGTTATATGCCCAAATGCCAAAAATGGTCCGATCTCTCAATGTTCCTTTAAAAAGTTCCCCTCAAACCTCAATCAGTTCTTCCATTGCCCATTTTTGACAACTTCTGAAAATTTAACCCAAATCCATTCAGAACTTTTCAAGCTATTTGGAACACAAACAAATAAACAGAACCTCCGCGCTGCGCTAGGCGGAGGTAATAAGCCGGTGACGAGTCCGACCAACACGAGACCAGTCGTGGCTGACTCAGTCAAGGATGTTCAGTTACTCACATGGAAAATGCTTCTGAAAGGGCCAAACAAACTTAATGACCATGAATGAGGAAGGCCATTAGCGCATTCTTCACTGAACTTAAAGGCATCGTCGCGTCTCATGGAGGCTGTACAAGTGGCAAGAGTGGCATTTGTGGCAATGATCCTCCTCGCTTCAGACGAGATGCAAAGGGTGTGGTTGCCGTGGCAATGAAGGCTCTTGCTTATTGCTTTTACGGGCTGTAATTTACCACAGGTCTGCGGGGAGTATCACATCCTCACAAGCCTGCAAGGCCGTTACATCCCCGCCTAATAGGGGCAGACGCAAAGCCCCCCCCACACACACATATGGCTCGGAGACAAGCAGGAAGCTTATTTAGGACTGCTGTTGCATGCATGTGCTGAAATATCAACATGTACGTCTGTGTGGGATCCAGAGCTGGGGTGTGCATCGTGATTAATTGATGAGACTCATGGAGCTGTATGAGATTTAACCAACTGTTTTTGGTCTTATCTCTCCATCACCTCCCTCTCTCTCTCTCTCTCTCTCTCTCTCATCTGCTTTTCTGCTCACCTCTTGCACGCTCAGCCAAAAGCCCCAAATGCTGACTGGCGATATTCTGCATCTTTGAGGGCGGGGGTGCAGAGGTAAGTTGTGCAACTTTGATCATATTCTCAATCAAAAGCTCCCATGAACTCCCCCTCCCCGCAGAGCCTGAAATATAGTATATTGCATATTAGCATCTGCCACTGTCAGGATGACATATTTGACCCCCAGCATGTCGTTCTGCCCCTTTAGGGCCTTTCTCATCAGTGAATGCTTAGCACATGTCCTCTGCAGTGTAACACTATATAGGCCATTTACAACGCGCCCCCCCCCCCCCCCGCCCCCCCACAACACCCCCCCACCCCCTGGCCACTTGCAGTCTTTAAGCAGGAAGCATGAAGGACGAATGAGTTATGACCTTTCTCAGATTAGCTGATGTACGCACGCATCAGTGTCTGCGCGTACAACTGCCCCCACACGCACTCTGTGTGTATTTATACACGTTTTGTCTGGAGGTGTGAACTTGTTAACACAGACAGCAGAGGACATTTAGACTCAGGTTAATACAGCACTTGCTAATGCACTTTATGGCAAAAGTATTGGGACGAGGGCTCGCAGCTAATAATTATTTTTCTTCACCTCGTTGTCTCAGTCAATCAAGTCACCCACGGGTGTCCAAAGTGTGGCCAGGGTATAACTCAACAAGAAAACAACAAAACAGCAAAAAATGTAAACATCAGCAGTCATTTTGCCAAAATAAAGTCAAAATATTAAAATAAATAAAAAGGTGTAATTTAAAAAAAAATAACGCTATCATTTTATTATCATAAAGTTGATTTGTTAAAAAAAGAGATCGTACTTTGATGAAGTCGTAACTAACAAATAAAACATGTTGAAATATGTATAAGTAATATGTAGTATTGTGAAGTATCATGAAGCCATGAAGTCAGCCATGGCATGTCACACATGATGGTTTTTGGCTTTTCTTAAATTTAGAATAAATAAATTGGAGGCTAAATTCGACAGTAAACAGTATGTGTATTGTAAACAGTAAATAATAGGAGTGTTAAGGTTGCTATAGGGGTGTTATGTCATGTCTACGGGGCTCTAATAATGCTGAATGCTCCAACATTCCATTAGTTAACCTTGAATTGTAGTTAACCTTGAATCTCGGTTGGGTCTGGATCCGACTACACCGTTCTAAACCAGCGCCGACTGCAATTGTTTGTGTAAATTGTATCCAAAAAAAGACAGAGTAAGACGCAGCGTTATGCAGAAAGTATAACACTGAAACATAACAATTCAATTAGGAGGTTCATAATGGCTTCTTGTTTATAGAAAGCTGCTCAAGCTCCAGTTAAAGTTTTCCAACAATAACAAACATATGAGACGTTATATGAGATCTGAATATAGAACAGCGCTTCCACATTTGTCTTATAATGAAATATTTTTAATGGAGACATTCTCATTAGCAAGCAAGCAAAGCATTTTTGAAGAAGAATGTAGTTGTTTCATCCTCATCTGGCCCTCGAGTTTGTAATGATCAGGGTACAAAAAGTAGCATTAGCGTATGGAATGAAATGTTCTGCAAATGTGAGGCGAGGACAGCCGGAACTTTACAGACTAATGAGTTTTTTTCCTCCTCTTTGTAGTGAAATGTTATAATTTCATACTAACAATGCTGACTGTTCATTTGTGCAGTCTTCTGCTGGCGTCTGTGCGGCCTTTAATTGGGAATTAGTGTTAATTTCTATGGTGTGGAAGTATCCTAATGTGCATCATGTCATCAGGAGACTGTAACATGATGTGGATTAACATAAATCATCACCGCAATTTGCCGCCGCCATCTCGAGAATGTCAGAGCCTGTAATGTTCATGGACAGAGGAGACGCTCTCGTTAACACTTAACCCCAAACACAGGCGTTTTGTCATCTTCTACTCCTCGCACACTTTGCATGTTGCCATGAATTCACTGACCCACATTCCCGGAGTCGTCAGTGCAGAAAAAAAAAACGACACCAGTCCTTTCCTGCCATATTCTGACACACTAAAGTAGCATTTTTGCAAGTAAAAGCAGAACATTCACACTCCTTGGAGTGAACATAACCATTTTGTATTCATGACACGTCCCCGCCCAACATAACAAGTCTTGCACTTAAGAGATTCTGGATGTACTGCATTGCAGAGGGCCCTGCCAGAGGAGGTCCACTTTTATGCTAACTTCACTAATTATGATGATACAGTGGGCGAGTGGTGAACATGTAGGCCACACAGTCAGGAGATCGGGATCGAGATTTCCTCCCAACTCCAAATTGTCCATGGGGTGAATGGTTGTTGTTCTCTGCGATTGGTTGGCCACCAGTCAAGGGTGTACCCCGCCTCTCACCCCTCTCGCCCCACCTCTCAGTCAGCTGGGATAGGCTCCAGCATACACTAATAAGCATAAGCGGTATAGGAAATGGATGGGTGATGATACAGAAGGGAACATATCAATCTACAATCGCGGTATGTCATGTCTAATTGATGGCTGTTTGGTGGTTATTAGTCAAAACATATACAAATACGAGTGACATGCGATATTCGGGTCACTAGGTGGCAGTAATGACACAAAACATTGACATGACATTCCCTTAACAACGCATGAAGTGAATAAAAGCTCTCCTCCCATTCTGTGTGGAAGTGGTAAGTTATTTGCTTGTTAATTTGAAAAGAAATACATTCCAGGCTAACTGGTTAGCTCGCTTGATCTTGAGTTCTTGTAGGAGTTACACAATGTAAGGGTGTTTTTCGTGTCGACAGGGCTCTAATAATGTTAAAAACCACATTTTAGGTTTTCTATGCTCTGACTATGAAAATAATAAAAAATGATTTAAAAAAGAAGGATGGCTGGCTATAACTCCAATTTGTGCAATGGTTCTCATTGACCTTCCATCTTCTCTCATATTTACAATTGTTTGTTTTTCACCCATTGTCAGCTCGGCAGAGTAAATATTAAACGAAACAGAAACAGAAAAACAAAATGGCGCGCGTTCACAATATCGTGCGGTGTAGTCCACCTTGTCATGCACAGGAAGTGGTGATGTCTTTATTGTCTCTCCTAAGCAGCCATAGTGTTGTATTCAAGCATGTTATGACGTAAAAGGATGACTACCATCTAAACTCACTTTCTGTTTCCCAGCATGCTTTGCTATTTTTGTAAATGGCTGGAAAGCACATGACTACAGCTCACATGCACATAGTAGTTGGTTAATATTCTGCATTATACGTTGGTAGTGTCTGTATTTTTCATCTACTTGTTGCGGTGTTGTGTGTAGTTGTTTTGGCACCACGACTTGGAATGGCGTATGAGCTGGTAATGCCCAGCGATTCGTAGCTAATATAGCATCACACCGGTACACTACACTTAAGTGCCATCTAGTGGCTTAAATGTGACATGACGCAAGTCGAAAATTAATCGTACAATTATCCACCCACAAGGTGTGTTATCGTGACAGGCCTACACATGTCAGTCACACCTGTTCCCAACTCAACAACAAAAGGGGGTGTCAACAAAAAGTAGCTCCTGACCCGACCCACCAAACCCACCAATGTACCCAACCCTACTGATGAGGACATGGACGCTAATGATTGCTTACATGTGGTATCCTTTCAACGTTTCCTTTCGACGATGCTTAGAGCGAATTCCCTGGCAAAAACACAAAGATACTAATGTACCTAAAAGCTTACATGGAGATGGTAATGTACCTAAAAGCATTCAGGTGTTTATCTCGGAGAAAGGTTTCACTGGGGCCTTACAACATGCATTAGTGGAACAATACTCTGTGAGAGAGAAAAACACAAGCATGCAAAGACGGCCGTAGGCTGTGGCATTGCTAGCATGTCATTTATTCCTGTCGTAGTGTGTCCCAGCAACTTGCACATGTGACACCATATGAAGGCATTTGGCCTTTTCTGTTGTCAGAGCGTGATATTCATCAGTCACGCTAATTATGGCAACGGAGGATCTTGAAACATTGAACGCCGCCATGATGAATGTTATAACACCCATTTGTTCTGGCTTATGGTGATGACCATCAACATTTTCATGTTGTTTTCACCTCTAAATGCAGTATACCTATCCTAGCAAATCATCTGAAAGTGCTATTTAATAGAACACATGTTCCAATATTTTGGAAGGCACTCCTCTCTCAACATGTGCATGAAAAACATCTTCATAAAAGCAGCTGATTCAACTCAATATTTATTTGGACGTCTCTCACTTGATGTTTTGTGCTTTTCAGTTCGGTCCACATGGAGGAGGCCTCTGTGATGCAGGGCGCCCAAGGAATGCTGGTCCAGAATTGGCCCACTGTGTCCAGTGCTGCTGGTGAGTGGAAATGTAGCTAAAAGCAAATTAATGATTAATGATTGTAATAATGAGTGTACTTTTAATATTGTGTATTTTAAGTACTGTGTCGCTGTAGTAATTATTCAGAGGCTTTCCCCCGATTAAGTTACTTTCATACAAATGAAAGAAGTACAGTGGAACTTACTTGCTTAGCGTACACGCAGGTTCACATTTTGCCTTGGTTTAGGTACAATTTCTGGTTAGCGTACAATATGATGTTGTGTTATTAATACACTGCATAAGAACTGTGTTCTTAATGTATTTTTATCACAAAACGTCCATGTTAGCAGCCGATTAGCTTTCTAATATACTGGAACCTTGGTTAGTGTTTTTTGGATAACATTGACAATTTTGCCTCAGTTTGCGTACATTTTCCGGTTAGCATACGATACAAAATTTTGCAAGCTAATAGAGCTTGCTAATAGAGTGCAACCTTGGTTAGTGTGTTTTTCACTTACTATGGCAAAGTTACACCCAAATTTTCCTTCAGTTTGGGTACTTTTTGCAGTTAGCTTGGAGTATGGCACATTTTGTCATTTTATTAATACAGTACGTGAGTTCAACTGTATTCTTCATGTATTTTTACCACAAAACATCCTTGTTAGCAGCTGATTAGCTTTCTAATGTAGTGGAACCTTGGTTAGCGTGTTTCCTGCCAAGGTAGAGCATTTACGGTTTAAGTACATTTTCAGGTTAGCATACAATACAACACAGATCTAGCAGTGTTATTAATACACTGCGTCAGTCCAACTAAGTTTTGGATGTATTTATGTATTGAAGTGTTAGCGTGTTAATACAGTGGTAATTCTTTGCCAACAAACACAGTTACGCCACAAGACTCAAGATAAGCAAAATAAGCCAGAAAGTTGCCAGTGCAGGCATTTTAGTCAAGAAGGGGAGGAACACTGTTGAATCCAAGAAATAACTCATAGCAAAACAAGAAGGTGGTGTTCATGTTGATCTAGTTGCCACCAAGCTGTCTTTGTCAACAATGACATCTTTCCTTCCTCATATATATGCATTTTGTTGTTTTCCGCATGTAAAACCAAAATAGTGAAATTATCAAGATGTGTTTTGTGTTTAGATTTTGGGTTTTCTGGAAGGGATTCATTGAATTTACATTATTTCTTATGGGAAAAGTTTAGTATGTTTTGGTCGGACATTCAGGACTGGATTAATGGTGCGAACCAAAGTTGTGCTAGCATGAGAAAAAATTGTTGACCTATTCTTTTATGTCTCAAAAATATGGCAAAATTATTAAAAATCCTGATTAACAGTTACATTATATTACATTATATGACAGTCAGATGCATTTAAAGTTGAGCTGAGCATCTAAAATCCCGAGGGACGAGCACCGAAACAGAGATAACAACCGCCGCATAGACACGCAGACCGAAACAGATGTTTTTGTTCACTTTTTGTTAAAAAAAAAAAAAAAAAAGATTTACACCACATGGGCGGTGAGGATGAACATCTGTGGCACAACACAAGTAAATGTAAATGTAAACAGTGCCGACCCCAAACATGACCTCCACTTATATACTTACATATTTATACACACAGCTCGGCGTAAAAAAAAAAGATTTTGGTTCACTGATTTCTTGTCAGACATTAGGAATTACAACAAACGGCAGGGTGAGACGTTTCATCACAGTCACTCTCTCAGTGATTCCATGGTAAAATACACTCCTGATCAAAATTTGAAGAGCAGTTGAAAAATGTCAAGAATGTGCATTTTGCACTGTTGCAAAACTTCTAAGTCGAGCTTCAAAAGATGAAATGGGACAGAGACAATAAACAATGGATTGCAAAGACGTTCATCGGAGGATCAAAGGTTGGAGAGCACAGCCTTTGAAAGGCAACATCTTGGCCAAAAATGGGGATTGAATATGATTTGGAGTCAGGTATTCACACTGTCATGATCTCTTGATTTCAAAGGCAAAAAGCAGTGGGTTTGTTCATCTGCGTAAGCACAGTCTCTCGCAGTCTTTCAGCATTGCTTCTTCAAACATCCTGATGATCAAAAAAGTCAAGTAGGAGACCCTGAATAATCCACCGGGCATGACCCAAAGGATGCTATTGGCTACTGGTGCTCAGTGTAGTTCAATAACCATGAGACGCCATCTGCCAGAGACGACGAGAAAGGCCTTGTCGGGAGAACACCAAACATGGGACATTGAAAGGTGGAAGAAAGTTGTCGTCTCCGTTACTGGCATGACAAGGAGATCCCACCTGAGATGTTTTCCATCATCATGATCATTCAATAGAAGAATAGAGCTTCAGGTTGTGCAGGGGCGTCAAACAGCATCTGCATCCCTCAGGACTGAAGGCCCTTGTCTGTGTGGTAAAGACAACTCTGCACTTGACAAAGGACTTCTTCCAGAGGAATACGCTCACTCTGGTAGACCACCATCATGTAAATCCAGTGGTGAACATTTGGGGATGGATGGTCAGGAAAGTTTACAAAAACCAGTTCCAGATGATGGATGCCCTCTGTGAAGCCATCTTCGGCATCTGGAGCAACATTCCCACTCGCCTCTGAGTTTGGGAACAATAGCACCAGCCCATTTAGCTGATTAACAGGAATGGCACCGCTGATCGTCGCTCCTTTTTTGGACATTTTATTCAAATTTTAAGGGACTTTTGTGGATTTCTATGTGGTCTTAAACTTTTGATCTGATTTTAATGGTCGTCGGCATGCTGGAGCCTGCTCCTTAAGATCCAGCAGTGCAAAGTCTCCATTCTTGCCATTTTCCACCGGTGTCTGTGCTGCATGTCTGCCACTGTAAGGCATATTTATATGTATCATTTCCTTCTGAAATAGTGTGTTGGATATACAATCTGTGCCAGTTGTTGGAGCAGATGGAAATCTGCCTCCTTGGCTGAGCAAATCCTCAAATATTGTCTTGAAGAAGCGTGCGTTTGTGTAACATCGGTGCATCGGTCTGCATGGTTGCAGAGGCATACACTGGAGCCAGGTTGGCTTTTTCAGGGAGACGTCTGCAGCGGATTGTTGATGATGAATTAGTCCGACGTAGTGGTGATGAATTTTAATTTCCGCACCCTCAAAATGGTGTTCATGTAAGTGGCCGAAAGGAGAAGACTGAAGATGACAGACGCTATTATCAGTCATAAGAGGCCGCAGTGAAGAAAAGCAAACCCCTGAACACAGGAAGTCATTTAGGAAGAGGAAGAGCAAAGTCGAGGTACAATAGAGGGGTGATGCGGGGGCGAGGGAACGAGGGGGGGGGGGGGGGGTGTAGAGTGAGAAAGGTTAAGAGGATTGGCAAGTTCCTGCAGTGGTGTTGTTGCTAGGGAACACCATGTGACTTGTTGCCTGGCAACACTGTCTAACTGAGCGATTGCTGCAGCAGCCGCACCCTCCATCAGCAGGGAGTGGGCGAAGGCAGTTCCCATGGCAACCGCTCCTATCTCTGAATGGGAGAATTAGAGACGGAAAGGAGGAGGATGGAGCGGTGACAAGGACGGGGGGAAAGAACAGAATCCTTGAGCGGCGGACTGGGGGAGGAAAAATAGCGTAGCCCCCGTTTTAAATGCAGGTTACAGTAGGAGGCTTCAAACAGCCGCTTATCTACATCAGGTGTCATGGCAACCGCCTCAAGCAGCCATACAGCCCGGCTTAGCTGCAGCAACGCCGTAATCCATTTCTGATGCATGTTTCCTGTGAAATATAGGCTAGCATGAGGCAGGGGCTGAATAGCAAATAGCCGGCTTCCCAAGCTCATACAGTCAAATTTATCATGTACACCTGATCCTGGATTCCGGCTCTACTATTCTAGCCAATATTCACCTGATTAAAATGGAAAAGAATTACTCTACGGTCAGCCCTCGTTTATCACCATTAATCGTTCCGGACCTGACCGTGATGAGTGAATTTCCACCAAGTAGCACTCCCTATACATTAATGGAGTATTTTTGGTAGTATAGAGAGCATAGAAAACCTGCTTTTTCTCCTTCTAAGTACAGTTTCCTATGAGTAGACTTTAGATGTTCTCTACACTGTTCTGTCCAGTGCTGTTTCCAAACTGCTTTTAAATTGTGTGATCTTTGATTACTTCTCCGATATCAATGTGGTTCCAAGAAAATAAGAGCTAAATAAAAGCTAAAGAAAAGAAATGCTAACCAGGGTTCCACTGTGTTTTTTTTTGTCTTGTTTAAAAAAAAATACAGGCCAAATTATGATAGATAGGTTGCCGTCCTGAATGCCCTCTTGAACTTACTCATCATGTCCTCCTCCCTGACCAGTGACAGCAGCTAAACAAGACCTGTTCCAAATGCTAGAGCCCTTCCGTGGATTTATAGCGGGATTAAATACATACCAAATATCATAATCCTCAAAAACAGACCAGCATTACTGTATTAGGGGATTTACTCGACTAATGGTGAGATAAAATCATCTAATCTGACACTGATGCATCATTAATCAAGCTCATTTACACCGGGTAATTAACTTGTGTGCCTTTTTTTTTTTAGCAGATTGTGAAAACATGTAAAAATACAAGATTATAATTCTTGCATATATTTTCAAATGATTCCAGTATGTTCTTTTGTTTTTTCCTCTTGGTCCTAACAACATCAAGTACTACTTTCGGTTTTGGTGATGCCCAAACTACACGCTTCTGTCACCAAGTTACTATTTCATAATAAGCATCACGTCTAACAACATATTTGAAAGAATAGCGACTTGAAATTGGCGTGCTGCGTTGTTAGGATGATTTCTGTAGCAATGTTTTGACTGGCGTGCAGTCTATTGTTGTGGCCGCTGGTACATGTCCATGCATGTAATTGACTTGATGAAGTCGTTAAAACCGAGGGGGGAGGAGCTCTGTACCAGACCGTGTGTAACGGCGTACGTACGTCCCAGAGGGACAGCAGTTGAAACCATTTCAGCATTCCAGTAATGTCATAAATAGCCTACAAAGACAAATCAAAAAGAATCTTTTGGCAAGGGTCTGTTTGATCTAAATAAAATCCCGCCCGAAAGTAGGTCAGCACAGAGAGAACTGGTGTGGGCCTGAGAGCACGGTGTCTGCAAAGCACCGCCCCCCACCCCCGTCTTCCTTACTGCTATGCCTCTCGCTGTCGACATCTCTCTGGTCTCATCTCACAGTCCCTTTACTATTTCATCTGTCACCTTTTCACCTTGCCATCTTATTTGGCTGCACATCATCTCTGCGTGTAGATCCCGACCCCTCATGGCAATTTCTTATCTATTTTGCCAATTGTACCTGTTCAGAGTAAGATTACATTGCCCCAATCATCTGACACCAGATCCCAAGATTGAAATGTTCAAAAAATTCATTTGTCCATCCTCCCTTAGAATAGAAGTATTCTGCTTATACATAGTCTTCTCTTCTATTTATCTGTCCTCAAAGTTCCAACGCATACATTTATGGTACCTTTAAATGTGGGGTGTGCTCATTTTATCACAGCGCTATACAGTCGAACCTCGGTGAGCGACCATTTCTTATGGGCCTGCACATTGTAGAAATAAAATAAACAGAAAAAATAGGGACTAGGGATGGGTACAGAAATGGTGCTTTTCCAGGTACTAAGCAAATTCAGACAGTACTCCCGAGCACAAGGGTTGGGCTTCCAGTCTCAAGCATCAGTGAGAACCGGGAATAACATTCCGATTTTTTGTTCAATTCCAAAGTCCAATGCCTTCTTCACCGGAAGAAATGGCTGCAAACCCACGTCAAAAAATAAAATGAAAGCCAATGAAAGCCAGGTTTCAGGATGTGGAAGTTTGGTGTAATCTTATTACTGGGACAGTCCGTCTCTGTTTGCAACAGTCGAGGGACAATCAAGGGACGCAAAACACTTCCAGCCTTCAAAATAAAAGCGCTATCCTGTTGGGTGTAATTAAAAATACAGAATCCAGAATCTCAGGAACCGCAATCAGAAGTGTTCAAATCCAAAGAAAGCCCAACTCTACCAAGCAGCGATTCACCTAAAATCAAACGGTACCAGGTTTCGGTACCAAAACGCCATTTCCATGAAGTGACACGGTGCCGCTCCTAACAACGTTCAATATCCAATTGACAAGAGAAGATGGGCAAAGTTTACACCAACATGGACACAAATCAAAGCTACAAAAGCTGAAGTCATGTTTTTGAAATAAAACTGCTTCATGAATGTCAATGAAAATACTTTGAATACATGATGACGTCATGAAAGGACCAAATATATATTTTAATCAAAGCAAAGCAAATAGAAAGGGAACCATTCCTAGCTGAGACTAATATCTCATAGCAACAGAAAGATTTGTCTTTAAAAATATGTACAGTCAAACCCCGGTTATTCCAGAAGTTCCAACTCTAGCCAAATCCATTTTTCCGAAATCAAGAAATCATGTATATCCAATGAATCTGTTCCAGAAAGCGTTTGTTTGTTTTATGTTTTTTTATAGTTTCACATGCAGAAAATAATTTGACATTGGATATTGTATTCTCGGGGCATGGAGTCGACCACAAATGGACCTTTCATTCAGATGTCTTAGACAATCCAGCTGCCGTGGGTTCAAGTCCCTTCTGTCCAACAATGCTCATGATTGACTTGATGTGACATGAGGCATGTCTTTTCATTGCTAGATGGAGAGGGCGGTGGCGAGCTGTCACCCCCAGTCGGCGCCGGTGTCAACAGCAACAGCTGGCACTTCCGGTACGGCGCCGGACAAAGCTACGGCCCGCCGCAGGCCCTGAAGCCCGGCGAGATTCCTCCCGAAGCCTTCATCATCCCCGGATCCCCCGCCATCATTTCCATCCGCCATGACCCCGGCCCTGTTGACGATAAAGGTGACTTCATAAGCTTCGGGAAGAAGGACGAAGCCAAGAAGAAGAAGAAGAAGAAGAAGGATAAGAAGGAAAAGAAGGATAAAGGAAAAGATGATGGGGAGGAGTGAAAGGGGCCATTTCAAGCTAATATCATGATGCCAGAAAAAAGCCAAATCAGTATCGTCTTTGCACCATATGCATTAAATGCCATATTTACACCGTACTGTTGCCAATCAGGCATTCGGCCCAGCCTGGCTCGCTGCAGCAAGCAAACCTGCTAAACAAATGCTTTTCTCCTTACGGCTCGTTTGGCCTGCAACTTTAACTAGTAGAAGTTGATTCTATTCAAACGTACATTTAAAAGGTATTTTATGGGCTTAGTATCTACCCTGCCGATTTCTTCACCATGCCCAAGTTTGTATAATGAAAACCAAAACGGCAAAAAAAAAAAACATAGAAAGGAGCAATTTGTATTTGACAATTGCCGGCAGACGATGCCGCCGATTATGCACCCCACTTTCAGTCAAACTAAAAAATGTGACTTTTTTGTTCTTTTCAGAATATGTAGGCATCAATGAAATTCAGCAATTTTGTAAGAAAAAAAAACAATGAGAAACAGGAACAACTGACATGTGGACGATGAGATTAGCACCTTAAGAGAATTAGGTGGCTGACACGAGCAACACGACCGTTCAGTCTCCTTCGGTGTAACGGCACATTGCACGGGTTAGGGATCTACCCATGGTTGCACCAACTATGCCAAGGTTTGTTCCCAGGTTCAGCTTGTTAGACAACTGCAAGATTTGATTGTACTATAGTCACGGAAAACTGCACTTTGTTTGGAATTTTACCCGTTTTACCCAATCCCTACATGACACACAGGAACACGTCTTTCACCTTATTGTGCCACATCAGGATAAAATGTCATTCTTCTTCATATTATTATAAGTACTTTGGTCATTTTAAGCATGACTGGGCGCAGCGATTTCAAAGAGTGCATAGCAACTAACTACTTCCAACTTCCGAACAGCATAAAGAGCACTTCCTGTGTTGGGTACCACCAATCGCTGCAGACTGTATGAGACGCTGATGACTACTTTTAGGACAAATGAGGATCCAGAGTCTTATTTTCTTATCTTTCTTAGCCTAACACATGGAGGATGAGCTACAGGTTAAAGAAAGGGTAAAACGTCGGAGCAGCGAGACGTCACGCTCGAGAGAAATCGAGTGGCTCTCGATGGAGAGGCGAGGAAGACACTGCTCCAAGAGACTCTATCAACAAAGAATTGTGATTATATTATTTATTAGGAAAATCTGGATCAGACAGACAACTGTCCATCCAGTGGATCTAGCCGTGTTACTCTGCCAGAAAAGTCATTTCTTGGTGTTCGCGTCTCCAAAATGAAGCACAGTTGGCGGTGTTTGGATGATTTTTTTCAGCAAGTAAAAGACGTGTTCTTTTTTCACATAAGCATTGTGGGTGATGGGCAACATTCCAAAAAAGGTGCAGTTTTCCTTTAAGGGACATTCCATGGCTGCAACTAGGTTTAGCATGACGATTACAAATAAGTATGAAATCATTTTACCAGTTACAGTAAGTAACCTACAGTAATCGTTTGACCATAGAGTCATCATCGGCCCACAAAGGATGAGACCATGAGGTGTAATATACCATATTTTCTGGACTATAAGTCACTCCGGAGTATAAGTCACACAAGGTCAAAAATGCATAATTAGGTAGATAAAACCATACATGAGTCGCACTGGAGTATAATTCATTATTTTACAAACTACTTGACCAAAACAGACATTACGTCATCTTGGAAGGAAAGTTCTAACAATAAAAGAATAGAGAACAGGCTGAATAGGTGTTAGATATGCTAACATAATAGTAAAGCTACACAAAAAATAAACATGAACAGAAAAGGTGTCCAGTCTTCATGTAAATAAACACTTTTTTCATTTATAAGTCGCTCTGGAGTATAAGTCGCAGGAACAGCCAACCTATGAAAAAAAGTGTGACTTATAGTCCGGAAAATACGGTAAGTTTTTGTATTTTTCTAATTCCATCCTCTGCGACATGGCTGTCCATTTTAAAGTACCATCGTACTCGGGCAAACAGTCTTTACATGCTCAGTCTCTGAGAAATTGAATTGCACGAGAATTTTACGGTACTTTGGAAAAGGGACAGACACCAAGTACTAGTCATTTGTAGAAATGGTTGAGAATCATTCAAAATATCCGCTATAGTCCTTTAGAGATATAACGTGAATGGTAAAAAAAAAAAAAAAGGATAAACACACTTTAATATTAGTGAGTTCAATTGTGTGACTTGGTATCATTTGCACCGGCTTTATTGTTCGCTTAACTCTTTTCTTGTTGCCGCTTGTACTCCAGTGATGCAGTGTAACTCGGGAACATTCAGTATGTGCAGCTGATGCAACCGCCACCTGACCATTTGCCTCTTTTCTTGGAATACAGCACAGCTCTCCTGGGGGTCTCAAGCCAGCTGTGCACCAGCACCCCCACCCCCGCCCCAGTCTAGAAACAAACACTGACTCTCCAACTCAAACAAACATGGGACGCTACTCTCCCTCGTATACGCTCCAAGACTGATGGACGATGGCGTTCTTGATGACGAGAGTGAAATTATACGGCTGTATAGTGGGGACGTTCCCTCTACTTCTGTCTTTGAATGTTTCAGTAGATGTTCTTCAAGTCCATTGCCACCGCCTCAACTGCTTCAGTGCTTGTAGGACGTGCGTGCCCGCTGCTTGTCTGCCCTCTACTAGTCCCATATGCCCAAATAGACAGTCGGGAATACCATCTGTACTGGAAAACCATTCCCCTTGCATAGACTGTCACTGTCGTGTCTTTGCATATTCATAAACAGACTACACACTCATCAAACATACATACCTTTGCCATGATTGCTTAGTTTCGGCCAATCTGAGGCTTATCGGAATGCTGATAACAATCCATCTATCCAGCCGTCTTCTATTGTTTATCCATGGTAGGGACTTCATCCTAGATCAGTTTAGAGACAATAGCCATGTTTACATGAGGAGTTTTTCTCTTTCCGAATGACCTTTCCGAAAGCAATGGTATACATGGAAAGGAATATTCCAATCTCTTGTCTACATGCGTCGCTATAATCAACCAGAATAGTCAATGGGGCATGCCCAGTATAACGTAAACACCAACATCACGTGATACAGACTTCCTCCAGTTTTTCTTTCACTTGTTGGAATAACTCCGTATTGCCAGTTTTTCCTTCGTCCAGTCTTGAAATTTAGTTTGGATCAAAAACAAACTTTCCACAGCAGTCCAGTGCCGATTGCTCGCCTCCATTTTTTTAAATCGAAGAACGTCTGGAGCTGCGTGTTACGTCATATCTCAGCATTCGCTGAAAGAACGCACCCGGGAACAGGAAAAGATAAAGTTCAATCTTGCTAAAATTTTATAATTAACCTTATGAATGACTTGTGAATGGCGTATAGAAGGGTTTAGATTCTGTTCCACAGATGGCGCTAATGCACACCAAAGCTGCTTGCCAACCGCCAATAAACAACAGAAGAAGAAAAACACCACGAAGAACGCAGTCTGACAACTTTCCGTTTGAGCGGGTACAAGATACCTCAATCGGATTGGGGAAAGGAATATTCCACCCCTGTGAATCCGATTATATATTCATTCGGATTGGCACAGAATGAGGTGTATACAAAGGTTACATTCTTTCCGTTTGAGCAAATAACCCGAATGGAATTGGAATATTTGGGTCCATGTAAACGTGGCTAGTGTGTCCTGGGTCTTCCCCGAGACCTCTTACCATTCGGATGTTCCTCCCTGTGGAGGTGTCCGGGAGGCAATCTGACCAGCTCAGCCCCCCTACAGGAAAACTCATTTGTGCAAATAGTACCTGGGATTTGGTCTTTTTGGTCACAACCCAAAGTTCATGACCGTAGGTGAGAGTAGCAACTTAGATCGCTGCATTGACAGCATCACCTCGTGGTGAGCCAAAAGACAAAGCGCTCAATTTACCTGTCGATCGACATCCCTACCCTCACCGAGGTTCTGGAAAATGATTACAAATCGGATAAAACTAATGTTGGCAGATTTTTCCGTTTTTGCTGAAGGCATTTATTGTTTGCCCCAAGATGGTTAGAGATGGTGCAATCATCAGTGAGCAGTTGTTTTTTTTTCTTTAGAGATGTCCCCATCTCCATGCCTTTTTTTATTGAGTGGAGATGGGTGATTCATTTTTACAGCAGGCCGGATATTGAACTGTAGGGGAAGTAGTAGTCACGTGGAAGTACTTCTGCATTGTATCATGAAAATATGTCTACAAAATGGCCATTTTAAGGGGGTGGTACGAGCAGAGCTGCATTCAATACCACAAATTGAATCCGTCATCTGAGGACCAAACAGCGGTTAGCAAGGCTGATATGCCACAGCAGAAAAACGAGAGTGATAGATAGAAAGGTACCGGAAAGGTTGTCAAATTTATTGAGTCGGACATCCAGCCTATCTGTGTGGCGGCCTTTGAGAATATATGGATCAACTTGTGATCTGCCAATCTAGAACTCGATATCAGAAATCCGAGTGGGATCAGAGGCCAATATGCTGATTGGGACATCTTTAGTTTTTAATTAAGTTTTTGTGGCTCGTTGCTAATATTATTTGACATTTGACATCATTTGAAACACATTTGAGCATTCAGGCATTGGAACTGGAAGTTTATCATCTCATTTCTTAGAACTGTCCTTGTTCCAGTCTCTGTTGGTGCTCAAACCAAACCATGCTCACGCGTCCTTGACCCCGCCCGTCCCCCTGTCCGTCCGTCAGGTGTGCTCCTGTGCTGTCAGATCACCAAGTGGCTGTTTGCATGTTATAAAGCAAAGGAAACAGATATTATATAAATACTATATATACCTAAATATGTTTTATTTCACCGGTAAATGTGTACTGAAACCACAAATCTGCGATACGCATCCAATACGCACTCAAACTCCAACAGTAACGCAGTTTGTGGCAAAACCTAAGAGTATCACATTTTTTTACTGCTGTAAAATCCAATCTTCTATATATACATGATGCTTTTGTGTTACGCTATGAAATGCCTTTTTTGTTTAGTTTTTTTACAGAAAATCAACCCTTGAACTTGTGTTACGCTTTGAAATGATCAAGCAAACACTATTGTGAACTCATGTACACAAACCCCATGGTTATTCCTTGCTTAGTAGAGATAAAAAAAAAAACTTCAAAAAGATGACCAAAAAAAATAAAAAATAGAAAGTACAAAAAAAAACCCTGTCGATGTATTCGCCGCTTGTGTATAGTGAATGTTTGTCGGTCACTGGGTGTGGCCGTGGGTGGCACACGCTAGTTGACTGTGACAGTGCAAATCTGTTCATAAACTTCTTTTGTACACCTGCTTATTGTCGAGGTGATAATAGTGGTTCTAAAGAGTCCATCAACCTGGTAATGTGTTTTGTTAATAAGTCACAAATAAAGTTTTTTCTTAAATATCTCAAACTTTTGTTGGGATTCTCACTGCCATCGGCTTGACTTGGGAGTAAACCCAGATCTCCTCGCAGCAATTACTGATCACTTGTTCACTTCCTGTGTTTCACATGGACCAAGCTATGGTTGGATATGATGATTCATTCTAGTGGCTTCTCATTGGAGGCCGCCTGGACACACACTCACACAGCACAACAAGAGTTGCGCTACTCTCATATATGGAGAATTACAGAGCCAGACCCGCTACCAGCATCGTTACAACCAGCTCGGGACAGCGTAACTTTCACTTTCCAGCCACACAAGCTTAAGTTTCACTTTCGAGAAAGGCCCGGCAACTGCCTTATCGACTTTGTGTACTTCTGGGCTCTTTCCACCTTCTCTTTTTTTAACATTCAATTTAGGCATGCACAATATCTTTTTTTTCATACTGATACCCATACCAATTGCTACTTCTCAGGACCAATATGATACCGATATCTTTTTTTATATCTACATTTTTGCATTTAGATTTGACTGTACTTTGTTCACACATGGAGGTAAGAAGGACTGGAACCAATTTGGATCGACTTGTCCTCATCAAATATCATCACATTACTACTACGACTACATCACTACTGCCAGGAGAGCCAGAGTATAGAGTGGAGGGGGTCCACCTGCTTTGGCCCAGCAAGGTGCACTGTATTCAGACACAAGCGCTGAACCGAGCAGCTGGTGCGACGCCGCAGAGGTTTCTGGCAAACATTTCGCACACAAACATTTTTCGGACACTGCAGTGCCAGGGTTTTGGGTGGCTGATGAGGTTTTTTTCATCCTCTGTGGGTTTTTATGCTCATCGCAGAGCATTTGGTACCAGTTCGTCCTCTTTAAATGAGTGTTTGTTTACAAGTGAGATCAGGGGACGTTAACTTCACATGCAGGAGGGAAAAAAGAGTCCTTGATTTACTCAGCACTGCACAGTACAGGTAATTTTGCCTCATTTGAGAGTTTTTTGAAATGATCAGTTATCTGAGCTATGTAATGTTAGTGGATTTATCGGTATGAAGTCATAACTCCCTCATATCTGCCCCATAATTATCAGTCCACCCCTAATTGTAATTCATGGATTGGGCTTTCTGTATGATATATTTGAGTGTGTTAGCTTCATTGGCCACTCCAAATTGTCCATATGTGGGTGGGAGTGGTTGTTTGTTTACATGTGCCCTGTGATTGGCTGGCCACCAGTCCAGGGTGGATCCCGCCTCTCGCCCCAAGACAGCTGGGATAGGCTCCAGCGCCCCTGCGTCCCTCGTGAGGATAAGCGGTATAGAAAATGATTGAATGGATGCATATTTGATTCTAGCCCCCTGATTGTTATTAGCAGCCGAAGATCGGTGCTACTGGTGAACCATGACCTCCAACGTTCAGCAAGAAGATGGAGCTAAATGATGATGTTATACCAGTTTTTTATTGGAATTCACAAAGAGCTCAAGTCAGCAACAAATTAAATGCAATAAAGATATTTTTACGCTCTGCTGAATGAATATGACTGCCAAGAGCGAGGATTAACATATCCATGCTCAACAGATGGTGATCAGACTTTTACAACAAAGTAGAAGAGCATTTCCTGGACAGGGTCCATGTAGAGAAAAAAATCAGTTTATAGAACAAAATAACAAACACTTTTTTTCCAAAAGTGAATGATTTTATTATTTTTCTTTTTCTCCTCTTCATGAGCTGCTTGGATTAACATAAAAAACAGCAAAAGCAAGACAAGAAAACAGTTTGCTACAATTGTTGTGATGCTTTCATCAACTCTTCGTGAGGAAACCAAAATGGGCAAACACTGAACACTCCACCACTTGGAGGCCCCAGTCACATGATTGGCTCCCACGTGACATGCAGCGGGAGGATCCCCAACCATGAACGGGGCCGTCATCAAAGCAAGTTCAATCACAGAAGTCCACGTATCTCCTGGACACAGGTAAGCGGAAATAAACCTTTGGCATATGGCAAAGAGAAAATAATTCCATGTGCAATTTTGGAAAACAGTCATGTTCCTTCTTGTTTTGCCATGTACGCTAACCGGTACAGAAAATTTGGGTGTAAGTTTTCGACCAAAGTTACACTGTATTTCAGTTTAGTTTTCCATATGTATTTCCCCAAATACCTACTGTAAATATTTTCATGTTTTGTTGTTGTTGTTTGTGTCCACCATCACGCGTGTTACTTCACGTGCAAGGTTCCTTGAACGCCTTCTGTTTTACTTGTAACATACACCAGCTGCAATGCAAGAAGCTAGGCTACAGTTGTGGCGCCAAATGACGCCACATTAACAAGTTAATGGTATCTAAAAGTCATGTGGTGTCCCAATCATCACGATTGTAATCACAGACTTAAAGTTCATTTGTTATTACCAATTTTTACCAAATGTCACATGACACGGGTCATGTGTAGTGTGAGATTTGAAACTTTGAAAATTTGTCATGATTTTAAAAAAAACTGAATTTTCAACACATTCTTATTCAATTTTAGGGATCATTTAAATATTATGAATTATATTCAGTTGAATAACTCATTCATTCATTCATTTTCTACCGCTTTTCCTCACGAGGGTCACAGGGGTGCTGGAGCCTATCCCAGCTGTCTTCGGGCGAGAGGCGGGGTACACTCTGGACTGGTGGCCAATCGCAAGACTAACATAAAAAACTTTGGTAATAATGAAAAAAATGAACCATTCTTGTGTGTATTTTGATTACAGTCCAAAACCAACAATAACCAACACATTCAAGGCAAAATCATCTTGAAAGATTTCAAGAAATCAGTATCGGCAATACGGTTGATATCGGATTGATCCCAAAATTTGTTACATAGGCCACCCCTACATGGCCACACCGATGCTCCTACACCGCTTACTAGTAAGTAACAATCTGGCATTCAAATCCAAGCAATAACATCAGACCGTTTTTCAACTAGAAAACGTTGGTGATCAAAAGCAGGCATCAGTATGACTACAAACTGGTGGGGGATTCAAGGACGCTGGTGTTAACATGGGACGCTAATCCTCTCCTCCATTTGAACAATGAAGCCTCATGCTAATTATTGTCTGTGTGTGTGTGGGGGGGGGGGGGTCGCCTATAATACAGTACATGTGTCGTGGGCGCCATCTGTCTGTAGATCCGAGCAATGATGCTTCAAATGCTCCCTCGTCGCCTGCTTTTCCCCTAAAGAGGCCATCTCTCCAGCAATGCTGCCATCTACCGGTACTACTAAGCTGGGTCTCATTGCTATTTGACCTATATTTGATTTTATATATGGAGACGTAAAAAGGTGTCTTAAAAGTAACATTGGTAGCTTAAAAAAAAAAAAAAAAAAAGCAATGGTGTATAAAAAGTTGACTATGATGACGGCCTGTGATGATGATTGCATGTCTGTGTTGTTTGGAATTTTTTCGGGTGCACACCTGTGACCATGCTGCCGCCAGGTTAAATTCCCACTCACTCGAGGCAGAAAGATGCCCGTTTGTGGCCCACACTTGAGCTGCTTGACGTAATTTAGTTGCACGTATGGCCGGTCATTGCAGTTGTTACCAGATGGAGGTAAAAACGTCCATTAAATAATTTAGCAAGGGTACGATCCCCTTCAGGGTGGTGCCAATGTCCTTTGGTTTGCTTTTTGGGTGAAGCTGGCCGCAGTGAAGTCGTTCCATGAGTCATATCTAAGTGTTGCTCAATTCTGATTGTGCTGGGTGAGTGTGTGTGTCTATTTGACAGAAAATATCTTCAATACAAATCATAAATATCACAGTCCCTCAGTGCTGTTCTGTAAAAAAAAAAAAAATATATATATATATATATATATATATATATATATATATATATATATATATATATATATATATATATATATATACACATAATGTAATATAATATATAACATATTGTATAATAATATATATTATATTATTATTATATATTCATTCATTTTCTACCGTTTTTTCCTCACAAGGGTCGCAGGGGTGCTGGAGCCTATCCCAGCTGTCTTCGGGCGAGAGGCGGGGTACACCCTGGACTGGTGGCCAGCCAATCACAGGGCACATATAGACAAACAACCATTCACACTCACATTCATACCTATGGACAATTTGGAGTGGCCAATTAACCTAGCATGTTTTTGGAATGTGGCGGGGAGAACATGCAAACTCCACACAGAGATGGCCGAGGGTGGAATTGAATCCTAGCTGTGAGGTCTGCGCGCTAACCACCCGCCCGCCGTGCCGCCATATTTTATATATATATATATATATATATATTCATCCATTCATTTTCTACCGCTTTTTCCTCACGAGGGTCGTGGGGGTGCTGGAGCCTATCCCAGCTGTCTTCGGGCGAGAGGCGGGGCACACCCTGGACTGGTCGCCAGCCAATCACAGGGCTATATATATAATATAATATAATATAATATAATATAATATAATATAATATAATATAATATAATATAATATAATATAATATAATATAATATAATATAATATAATATAATATAATATAATATAATATAATATAATATAATATAATATAATATAATATAATATAATATAATATAATATAATATATAATATAATCCTAGTATTATATTATATTATTATATTATATATATATAAAATATAATATTATATATAATATTATTATATTATATTATATAATCCTAGTATTATATTATATTATTATATTATATATATATATAAAATATAATATTATATATATAATATTATATATATAATATTATTATATTATATTATATTATATTATATTATATTATATTATATTATATTATATTATATTATATTATATTATATTATATTATATTATATTATATTATATTATATTATATTATATTATATTATATTATATTATATTATATTATATTATATACAATGCATTGGGGCATATGCATTTGCAATCACTGGAGTTGCTGATATTGTATTAGTCTCTTCCAATAGTGTGTCAGTCATATTTGCCTCATAAATTCAATAAACACAAAGAATCTGCAGATATGAATACGTCTTAACGGTAGAATCAATATTGCGCTGATTAATTGTGATCCAAATAAACATTTAGAGACAGTAAATCAACTGCGGCCTGGTTATTATGCCGGGTTAGGCATTTGCAGTGATAAAGTATTATGTATTCACCTTGAGGCTAAGGAACAATCTTCCACGCATCAAGGAAGCTTCATGTTCCCCACAGCTGCAGTAATGGAATATGAGGGCAAGCTAATGAATGCAACACACCAAGGCCTCATATAAAAGCCATTTCAAAGCGGTCTGCGGTTGCAATCATTTGGGTGACAGGAGAAATAACTTCCATTGGCGATTAACAAAGAGGGCGGGATCTGAAATGAGGCCCGTCAGAAAGCACGCCTGAACAAGCCAAGTGCCAAAGCAGTGGGAAACTACAGTTGCAGGTTCCGCTCATCCACTGGTTTAACTGCGGGACCCACCACCACCATCGCCACACTGAAAAAGGTGAAATGACTGTGCCATTCCTTTAAAGTGCATTTTTAAATTGGTCTAATTGGAAATCATTGTTTCCAGGTTGAATCTGTTTTTTCTACTTTGCTTTAAAGCAAACGACACTCCCCCTGGACAAAATGAAATGAAACAATTCGACTTAAATGGTATTTTCACTTTAAACCCGAGGTTTTCTTGTCACGTGACGACGTGACGTCACGCCAGAACGCGCTTTTTAAGTTTGAAGTCCGCCATTACTGGTCCCTCGCATCGAAGGTGTCTACCGTGCTTGGAAACTCTAAAACAAGGTAAGAATTTAAAATGTAGATGTTATTGGGGGCAATGAGGGCTTGCCAGGCATAGTTCTAATTAGTTAGAGGATAAACAACTAAAATTATCTCAAAGACTGTCGTAGTGTTTTGTGAGCTAATGCCAGCTAAACCAGGTTTCATTTATTTGACACGCAGAGGGCGAGTGCAAAGTTAATGTCGTTGCTAATGTTATTGTTAAGTCATGTCATGAAAGAATAAGCGCTTACGCTTATTATTTAGTGTGGTAAGGCCACTTTTACTGTCCGAGAATCCCCTTCGCACACATACTGAAGTAATTTAGTAGCTAGATGCATGTGTAAGGTGTGTAAGATATGAAGTTCAGACGGTCTGTATCGGTAAAAGCTGAACACGAATTAGAAACAAATCAATGTAGCACTAGCGTATCGATACATCTCATTAGGATGCGTATATTTCATTTTTGGCATCAAAGAGCTGCCAGTGTAACGTTTCTCTCTCCTCCTGTCTCTGCCCGCACCACTCTCACTGGACCTGCTGCCGCGCTCACACAAAACAAGCGCTCCCTCCTCCCTCTCCTGTGTCTCCTTGACATTTCATCAGCAGACCGCGATGAAAACAGCGGCAGAGACGGCATTGTACTGCGTCGCACCACCAAACTTTCATAACACGCAAGTGTAAAATAAGTTTTTAGAAAAGATGAGAACCCCTGCTGCAATTCATTTATGTAAAACGTGTCTGACAGCAGAGTACAGACGCAAGTCTGACCCAGACGTCATGTGAGAGCATCACTGTTCCTCCACACTAATCAGCGTTAGTAGTAATATTTTAAACAGTTTTAAAGTTTGTTCACAGACACAACTTTGTCTTTTTCATAGTAGTAAAGAGTTAACACAGTTTCTATTTTATACTGTTTTATTACTGTCACTGTTTTTATAATGCTGGATCACTGAAGTTTTAGAGAAGAGGTGAGCAAACCTGTTTTACATGTTAAGATGTGTAAATTGATGTGTTTACAGTTTCATTAGGGAAAAAAACCTAAAGACCACATTTTATTTAATTTCACATGCAAGTGTTCTTTCTTAATTGTTAGTGTAAAACACACCGGCCTGCTGTACTGCTAAGAACACTGTTTTTAATGGTTTTTATTTATTGTTATTTTGAAAGGTGATGCCATTTTCAGAATCATCACAAATAAATGGTCTTTTGAAGATAATCTTTCTGTTTTTAATTTTATTTGCAGTGGAACAGTTCAGTGATTATAGTTTTATAGTATAGGGAATTTAGTTTTTGTTGTGAAATTTTCGAGTTTTTGTTAATATGTATGGTGTCTATGATGTCTATTTTTCTGAGTATATATATTTTATATTCTTTTACACTTTATTTACTTTAAACAGTGCTATACATGGAGCAGTGGAGATGCCAATTTCCCTGAGGGAATCCCGAAGGGATGAAGTATTCTGTCTGCACTGAAAAAATGATACTTTGGATCAACAAAAAAAAATACTGTAATTTGTGACACCTAAATTTATTAGTTTTTCTCAAATTAAATTTATGATGTGGTTGAAAACATAAATGTTGATCTACTGGAAATACATTTTACCTTAAGACATGTCTGATGAAGGTATAATTAAAATTCTACTTTGTACTGAATCAGAAATTCAATTTGAGAAAACAAAAAAATGCATGTAACAAAATTACAGCAATTCAATTAGTTTATAACAAAGTACAATCTATACTTATATTTAATGATAGTTTTTTCCAAAATGAAAAAGTTGTAACAAAGTATAAACATTGTTGACAGTCTTTATGAATTATATTTTGACTTTGTATGGATGCAGTTTCTTCCTTTGTCTTAAGGTTAAACTTGTATTTCCAGTAAATCTAAATTTATGGTTTCAACCACATCATAAATTTAATTTGAGAAAAACTAATAAATTTAGGTGTAACAAATTACACTAATTTTTAAAAGTTGATCCAAAGTATAATTTTTTTCAGTGCATGTGGGAACCCGAATTGCAGGAATTTCTCCACTCAAACTTCTCATGTATTATATTTGTAGATTTTAAAGTGACTGCTTTCCACACAATTGGAGCTGCTGGACTGAGACACTGTTTTTTGATGGCGGGTTCTTCTCCAGCAGATATCTGCAACTGTGTGTCGGATGGACGGCAGGTTAAGTCTCCCACTCAAGCCTCACCATCGTCCAGCGGAGAAGGACAGTAGCTCAGCCAAGAACGTCAGGTGCATCACAGACATTGGGTAATTACCATAAATTATGGACTATAGACTACTATATAGACTATATAGTATTTAAGCTGCACCCATTAAATTTAAAGACAATAACAGATTTGTCTCTCAATAAGCAGCACCGGTCTACAAGCCATAGTATGTTTCCACGTTGTGACATGGAAACATAAACATGAACACAAGCCTACCAGAAAAGCCTTCTTAGTCCTCTTTAAAAGACGTCTTGAACGAGCTTCCGATGGAACATGGAACCTGACCCAGCAAGGTGCACTGAGGTCGGACATGCTCTCCGTGTTGCTGATGTTCCACCCTGGAGGTCGTAGAACCAGGTAGAGAGTGGGTGGAGCCACCTGACGTGGCCCAGCAAGGTGCACTGTGGTCGGACACACTCCATGTTGCTGATGTTCCACCCTGGAGGTCGTAGAACCAGGTAGAGAGTGGTTGGAGCCACCTGGCGTGGCCTAGCAAGGTGCACTGTGGTTGGACACACTCTACGAGCAGCCCCAAGTGTCTCCTCTTCAAATATTTTCTCACCATTACTGATGATATAACTTCATAATGGCCACATTTGGTATCAGAGTTCCCTCCATGAACCTCCTGACACTTGATGACTATTGATGATATACATGTTATCAAGCATGTACCTGTTACTACAAGATCACAGCATGCTTAGAAAACCATAAAAAGCCTGTTGGAGCTTTTTGGAGGTGTTCTAATAGGCGGACTAGATGTGTCGTGCATTAATTACCTGCATGCATCTTTTAGACCTTTTTATATCTAACTTGGAGAAAAAGAAAAATATGTGCGTGCATGTCTCACACTTTCTACCATACTTTTACATGTTGACATTTTACTTCTTTTTAACCAGCCATTCATCCTTTTTATTTTATTTGATTTTGTCCATTCATTTCCTATTCCTGGTCCTCGCAAGGGTGGCAGGGGTATGCTGGAGCCTCATTTTATTTCACTCTAATTTAAGAGTGGTCTGGACTTTAGGATTTTATGAATTCGAATAACTTGGGGGTCAACCACCCGGCGTGATGGAACAGTGTTCAACTTTAGGGTTAATGCATCCCATATTTCCTGCATGGTAATTTAAACACGGTCCCTACCTCGCCAGATGCAAGTCACCCCCCCCCCCTCTCTCTCGCTCTCTCGCTCTCTCTCTCTCTCTCTCTCTCTCTCTCTCTCTCTCTCTCTCTCTCCATCTCCACCCCCACCCAGCTGTAGATGAGATGCTGGGAGGCGGGAGGATAGTGATGGAAATAAGAGAGAGGCAGTGGAAGGTAGAGGCGAGGAAGCAAAGAAGCAAGTGCTGGGTTGCGTTCAGTGGCAGCTAAGGAGACATGGGGCGAGCGTGGAGCAGCATCACAACCAAATCAGGAGAGAATCAATGCGGAAGCAGCCTGGCCCGATCAATGTCAGAGCTGGATACTGTAAAGTTTCACTCCTTTTAACCCGCTGTGTGACTTGAGGACTCCGGAGGACACGGCAGAGAGTGGAAACTTGGCGCTTCGTATTTGGACATCACGCAGGTATGACAGCCAAGCAGAATGTTTCTTTCATGAAATTGTCTTGCTTACATCTGCAAGGCGTGTGTGTCACTTCCCTTTAGAGTCCAAGCAGCAGCCACCCAAGTTAATAGACCCTACAGGGATGAATGACTACATGTTCTTTTTGCACTTTTGACATGGCTGGGTGCCTGTCATGCTGAAGATGAAGAGGAGGGTGAGGGTGAGAGGAGCCTTGTCAGAATGTGTTTGTGTGAAAGTTATGACACGCATATCAACTCAATTTTTTAAACATTTAACTTTGCTTCCATGCAAAGCATTGTTGCCCGCTGGTGTTGTTGACATGAGACATGTATGTGTCATGAACCACACACACTCACACACACAAACACGCACATAAACACACACACTGCAGCATCTCTGTGAAAGGGTGTTACATCCTATTCACTTCTCACCCAGCCTAATGCCGCCTATGTTAGCACCACTGCGGGCCCCTGTTCAACACGAGCGGGGCAGCCGACCATGAAGGCAAGCCTGATCTCCATAAGGGCTACACGAGTGCCAGTAGTTTATTTTGCCAATAAATTATTCTGTTTACTGTCAGACAAATGAGATGTGTGCATGCATTAGAAATGCTAATATGACATTAGAGTACTTTCTACAGGCGTAGTGACGCTTGCACGTGCGTATCGGGCCAAAATATGGCCGACCGTGAGTTCCGTGGTTCCATGTGGTAGGGATCAGGTGGTCAAGTATCAGTACTTTTCAGGGTACCCCTATGCCCCAGCAGTTATGGCTTAAAATGAGGGTCTCCAAAGCATGGCTCCCGGCGCGTTCTAAAAATAGAATTTAACAAAAAAAAAAAAACCCCAGCAAAAACGGAAAACTCAGCAGTAATTTTATGGGAATATCAAAACATTAAAAGAATTATGCTGTAATCCAATAGGGGAAACATCATAATTTTAGGAGAATAACGTAATATGAAGAAAATAGCGTCATTGTAATACCAAAATATTTAAATATTGAAAAACAATATTTTTTTTCAAGTTGTAGTCTTATAAGAAACAAAAAAACCACCAAGTTGTAAATTTTGGAAAATTTGGTTGGGGAATAAATGTATATTTTTTGTCATTATAGTAGAAAACATTAAAATATTCAATCAAAAAGAGGTTGTTTTTAAAAAGTTGTAATACAAAACACATTAAAGTAGTAATTTTTGGAAAATGAGATGAGGGATAAGTTATAATATCATAGAAATAAGATCAAATTATTGTGAGAATAAAGTTATAAAATAAAAAGAAACAACAGTAAAAATAGAAATAAAACTGCTGGAATGTACGAGATCATAATTCTATGTAATGTAATATTATGATGAAAAATATCATTTTAGTCAGAAAAATTAAATATTAAAGAAAAAGGTAATTTAAAAACTACAACACAAAAAAACAAACAAAAGAAAATTAAGTGGTCATTTTTTGAAAATGAGATTGGGTGAGTGACAATATTACAGGAATAAGGTCAACATATAATGGGAATAAAATCACTAAATAAACCAAAAAACATAAGAAATTGAAAAATAACTTTACAGGAATAAAGTCAGAATATAAAGATAAAAATGTAGAAATTGTACAAAAATAAACTAGTAAGATTATGAGGATAAAATAATGTCATATTAGCAGGTCAGATTTGAAATATTAAACAAAAACAAAGTAGTTTTACTTTTTATGCATGAAATTATTTCATTTAGCCAAAAATATGTGCATTTTTTTAAATATACATATTTTTTAACTAATAGTTCCTAAACTAGAACTAAAATAGTTCCATGAATGAAGACATGAATATTCCCGTCCAGTCCAGGGTGTACCCCTCCACTCACCAGAACTCAACTGGGATAGGCTCCAGCCCTAAGACCCTAGTCAGGATAAGTGGCATAGAAAACGGATGGATTGATGGATGATGGATGGATTGATGATGGAAGATGGATGGTTGGATGGATGGGTGGGTGGGTGGAGATGGGTGGTTGTGTGGATGGATGGATGGGTGGTTGTGTGTGTGGATGGATGGATGGTTGTGTGTCCTGGTTTTTGGTCATCAAAATATGGTCACCCTCACATAAGCTAGCATGGATGCTTCTAGGATGTGGGAGGAAGCTCAAGTTACCGGAGAAAATCCAAAAAGAAGATTTGAAATCTCGATCTCCTGACAGTGAGACTAAGACGTAAACCACTTCTCCACCATGTGGCTACTAACGATCATACGGAGGGACAACCGGACAAACATGGGAAGAGTCTTTCCATGTCATGAGCCATTGGTTTCCTCTTTTAATGCTTCCGTCTCAGTGGAAGCGTCCGGTTATCTTACGACTATTTCAGCCGCGCCTATGTTGACTTAGTCGCCAGTAGCCCTGTTTTTGTTCACGGTTTGGCAAAGATATTTTTTTGCAACTTATCTGCCAGTTAGGTTGCGTTTGTGTGGCATCAGAATAAAAGACATTCATTGCCGACTTCAGCTGCCTCGTTATTGCACGCTGAAAATACCCGTTTTCCGCTTGTGTTGACAGTTCAAACGTCTCTTTTCTCATCCTTCATTCTCAAAAGTCTCGTTCATTTGTACAATTCATCCCAAAAGTTCACAAGTGTGCTTCCTTTGTCACGTAACATGTCTCTTCTTGTAAGCGTCTTATTTGTACTTGCAGATGCGTTAGACAGTTGGGAAATACTCCTTTGAATCGTCAAACGTTGGACCCAATAAGCCAGACGATGGGGAGAAGAGCGGCTGACCTGACCACTCCAGTTCCCGTTTTGGGCGTCCCAGCCTTGGTCGGAGCGCATGGTTGGAGGACGACAGAAAGCGACACCACCGGAGGGGCACAGCTGCAGACATGGGGTCTTCAGAGCTGCAGCGTCGGCGTTCAGACGTCCCCGGGGATAAGCAGAGTCCCTGCAAGGCGGTGTGCGCAGCTCGTGGATAAACTCTGCACGCCATCGATTCCCAGTGCCCACCCGTCCAACAGCTACGTTAGCAAGGAGTACAAAGAGCTACTACTGCTAACAAATGGTGACAAGGAAAACGGAGCAAAGAGTATGGACTCCAAGAGTAGAAGGGAACTTGTCGGGGAGGCCTTAGGGGATGTTGTGTGCTGTCAAGATCGCTATTATTGCTATTCCAGGACAATCAAGACCAACCCATCAACCAGCGTGGGCCCAAAACTAAAACCTCCTGTGCGCTACACCAACGGTAGTGTGGTTGATTCAGAGGCAATGGGAGGAATTAGCGTTGAAAGCGTTGGTGACGCCAGCCCAACTGTTGGAGACCAAACAAGAGTACACACGCGTTACAGCAAGCCATCTCGGAAGATGCTGCTGTTTTCTGCTCCCAGGTCTTTCAGCGCATCACAAAAAATATGCAACCACTGCGGCGGTAGACGGCCTCTCACAGCGGGAGCTGAGATTTCAGGGAGGAAAAATCTTACTGCTCCTGCTTGCCAAGCAGAGAAACATCTTCAGTCAGCCCACGACTTGCTCTCGGCCAGCAAACATCTTCAGTGGCCCCATAATGAGACAAACGTCCAACCGAGCAACCGTCAGCTCTATGAGAGCCCCGCCAACAGAGATGAAGAGACAGGCTATCCACAAGTGTTACATTGTGAAGAAGAAGTACTGCGATGGAGGAAAACATGCCCGTTCCATTCAATGAATGGACACGCCACCGCCATGACCCAACACCAACCCACCCATGCTAATGCTAACGCCATCGCTGGAGCCACAGTTGAAACACAAAACTATAGTTTGGAATCATTAACAGGCGTGTCCCTCGACAAGAAACCCCCCCGAACAGGAAGTCTCCCTTCAACTCCTCTTATGGCCACTGCCACTAAATCCAACTACCCCCCCACACAAACGCCTTTAACACACCTCCATGAGCCCAGTATGCAAAACGTGTGTGTATCTGTGCACGCTGCCCAAGAAAAGACTCCGCCTCATGTTTACACAACAGCCGCGGGAAAAACACACAGCGTTAGCATCCCTAGAAACGCTCCGGTGCTAACGGTTGCTAGCACACTCATGTCCACGGAATCCACAGAAAGAGAAGATTCACCCAACCATCCCTCCAGATTATTAAGACTTCATAAATCCAAAACACAATTCATAGCTGCAAGTCCGTCACATACCGATTTAGCTCTTCCGCTGCAAAATAGCCCTGGTGCAGGTAATGCTAATCCCAATGGAAGGAATCCAAATGGCAAACATGGTCCTCAAGGTTCCAGTGCAAAAGTCCAGCCAGCCTCATCACATTCCGAATTAACGCTGAAAACGGCATCTCTAAGTGCACTATCTTGTGCGAGACTGGAGTCTAAATCTGGGATGTCAGCTCCCATCTCTACAACCACTAATTATGCTTTGTACAGAAACACAGCCCTGAGGAGCTCTTCAACTCTTCAACCTCCATCTACACTGAAGGAAAAGCAAAGCAGCTCCAGTGCATCATGTAATTCTTTACTTAAAACAAGCAACGTGTCACATGAACACATTGAATCACTTTGTCAGAATACAGAGAAGCCTTGCTACACACAAACATCAGATAGCACTAATGAAGCAGCTCTCTGTGTAGTTCCCAGTCGGAAAAACAGGTCAAAAACAGCCGGGATTGCATTGTGCGGGCTGTCAAACGTGTCCAAACATTGGAGCAAAGGCAGCCTCGTGTCAGATGTGGTACAGAGCCATCAGACAAACAGACCAAGCGGCGAATTGAATACGGATGCAAGGCTACTGAGCGCTGATCTCGTTTCAAAGAATCGTCCAAGCATAACGCAGGTGACTAAGCCCCAAATGAAGTCCAACAGCTCTTGTCTGCAGGGTTGCATTCAGGCCAAACAACAGAAGGGTGCACGTGATGGAGGCACGGTAACAGAGCACGGGGGCCAGTGTGCTGCATGCCCACCAGGAAAAGCAGCCCAGCAGATGGATTCAAACACAAAAGAGCTTGCCTTGGGCGCATCAGCCGTGCATGCAAGCAGTACGCCTCAATCCGATGCAGATAAACACACGTATCCAAACGATCCGACCGCTTCTGTCCCAGCAACAGGAAAACACCTGCCCAGTATCTCGACACAGGCAAACGTGAGGGCGCCTGGCGTCGTCATGCACCGGTCTGAGTTCAACATATCATCAGCACAAGAACCTCACCCGTGCCCAAAGTTGTCTTTAGTTGCAGCAGCACGATGCTGCAGCGAGGGGGAACTCACTTCCACTTTTCAACGCCTCGGGTCCGGTGGGGCTGAGGCAATCGTCAGCCGGGATTCAAAAGGCGGCCCCGCTGCTGGCCCCAAGCCGGACCCAGAGGACCTCATTCTGGCTCATTCCCACCCGACTGAAGCCGCCCTGTTGTTGCCTCCGTCCCCACAGTGCTGTAAATCAGCGTCGGTACAGCAGAGGCTTCAAAGCGTGGAGGCCAGTCTGGCTGCCAACAAGGACAGGATCGCTACGCTGCTGAACATCATCCATGACCTCGAGGCCACTCACACTCCTGCCACTGGGTACGACGAGACGTATGTGTGTGTGTGTGCATGGATTTAACATCAGAGGAGTGAAATGTGGCGCTGAGGTGCACAACACACCAATTGTGGCTGTTTCCTTGGAAAAATGACCGGATGCAAGGGCCACTTACATATATATACTGTACAAAGTATATACTGTATGCAGTATATACTGTACGCTGTATATACTGTACGCAGTATATACTATACGCAGTATACACTGTACGCAGTATATACTGTACGCAGTATATACTATACGCAGTATATGTCATTTTATGACATTTCCCTCATGTTAGTTAGACTGTATTCCCATAACATTACCACTCCCCCCCGAGCCTATTTTTCCCAAATTACTTGATTTTGGGGTTTTTTCTTATTAGAACTTTTAAAAATACATTTTTGCTATTTCAACTGTATACCAATGAAATGAAGATTTTTCTTCATAATAATTCTCATAAAATGTTTTTTTAATTTAACTTTTTTCTCCTGATATTTTGACTTTAAAATGAAAATGACTCTAAAATTACAGCCGTTGTTTTTCCGAATATTTCACATTTTTTTATGTAATTTTTTTTGTTATAATTAGTTTGGTTTTTTTTTTTATTTAAGTTTTTTCCACCATCCAATTTTCTTCTGAATTCAACTTTATTGACTTTTTGGTTTGTCACTCATAATAATACAACTAGTTATTAAGTAACAACAATACTAATAGTGTTATTCATAATAAAATGTAAATTGTATAATTGTATCAACTTTATGCTAAATAAAAAGATGACCTTTTCTTTATCCACATTTTCTTCAATTAATATTCTGACTCTATTCTTGTGAAATTACTGTTGATCCTTCCATTTTTTTTCTTGTTAAATGATAATTTTCTAATGTGCTGCGGACAATAAAAAAAACATTTTCCCCAGCCTAGATTGTTTCTCATAGCGTCAGGACTTTAAAAAAACAAACATATTTTTTACTACTAAATTAACATTATTATTATTTTTCCTTGTATTGCCAGTTTATTCTCACCAAATTGTTGCCAAATCCAAGCTATTTCTTACATTTATACTATTGTTTTTGTTTTTTGTTCCAACTATTTCAAGTTTGTTACTGTACTTTTACTTTATACTTTTTGTATTTTGTATTGACTTTATTGCCATGATATTTAGACTCATAACATTATAACTTTTTCTGCAACCCAATTTTCTAAAAATGACACCTTTATTTGTTGTTTTGTTCGATTTTACATGTAAAATTATGACTTTCTCGCCTTTTTTTCTTACTGTTTTCTTTGAATATTTTGACTTTATTCTTTACTCTAAAATTACTGCTGATTCTTTTTGTTTTTGCTGTTGTTAGAATAGTTTTTAATTTGTTTTTTTAGACTGTGTTGCGGGTCATGAAAAAACAACTGCAGGCTGCAAATGGCTCCCGGGTCGCACTTTGAACACCCCTGGTATTGTAGTTGGACTGCCAGTTTAATTAGGACCTAAATATAGTCTCGTGCAACTTCTGGGTGTGTAAAGGTTGCCAATTGTTTCCCTCTGAAAGTCCTCGGAGCCGGATAGCAGCGATTAAAATGGGCTTCCAGCAACGTGTCTCTGTCCATCATTCCCATCCAACATGGAGGGCTAATTTGTTGTGACTGTCTGAGGTCATGTTTGAGAATAACCCTCTCCCGGTACGAACTGTTTCATGTCGGCCAAAATGTGTGTCATACAATTAATTGGTGCCAAAAGCGCTCGTTCATGTCAGGGTGCTCAGAAAAAGTTCTGCTAATTTATTTTACGTGTTTGTTTTTTACAGACGACGATCCTTCAAAACTGGACAGGATCTCAAAAAGTGTTCAACTTGCCAAAAGACTGCCTGCATTGTCTACAGGTGAGTAACATGTGGGCGATCTATAAATAACTTTGAACATCTATTACGAAAAGTGACCAACTGTCCGTGACCAAAAGTCCTAGTAACAGAGGACGCTGAGTTTGAAAAATGATGAAAATGTCCTGGTTTTCATTGAAACATTTGGGCAGTCAGCTCCATGTGACAAAATTCCTGAGAGGCTGCCGGCTGGGTGGCTTTTTGAATTAGGTTTGCAAAAAGCCAAAGAAAAAGCCAAACAGCACAGAGTTACGTATGTTTTGCCGTAATGTTTTGTTTTTCATTGGGTTACATTTTTGTTGGACAACTGGACATACTCTAATATCTTCTCCCTTTTGGGCCAGTTGTTCTACAGATCTGTAAAGCTTTGAGCACCTTTTACGAGTGGTGACCAAATGCCCTGCTTTATGAGGACATGTCCCGTTTTGCCAGGACATGAGTCTCTTTTTTGAGGGTAAAATGATGAAAATGTCCTGGTTTTCATTCAAACATTAAATTGAGCAGCATTTCGGCAGTCAGCTCCATGTGACTAAATTCCTGAGAGGCTGCCAGCCGGGTGGCTTTTTGAATTAGGTTTTTGCAAAAAGCCAAAGAGAAAGCCAAGCAGTTCAAAGTTAGGTATGGTTTGCCGTAATGTTTTGTGTTTTTCATTGGGTTTTATTTTTTGTAATTTGACATACTCTCATATCTGTCTCCGTTTTGAGTCAAGTGTTCTACAGATCTGTAAAGCTTTGTGCACCTTTTACAAGTGGTGACCAAATGTCCTGTTTTCCCAGGACATTAATGTCTTTTTTGAGGGTAAAGTGATTAAAATGTCCTGGTTTTCATGATCCCAAACATCCCTTAGACGCTTTTTGAATGAGTGTTGCTAAAAAGCAGCAGAAAGCCGAAGAACAAGCAAAACCCAGGTTCTGTGCTGCTCGCCGAGTTGAGGTCTGGTAAAACTGGGGACGTCGTGCACAACGGCGGTTAAATTTGCCCAATGCACAACGATGAGCCAATTCAAGAAACAATACAAGCAGTTGATGTTTGCTAAATACAAGGATGAAGAGTCTTGAACCAGTCATGATGTGCTATATATATCACTATATTGACACTTACTATGGTACCCATTATGGCATTGGATGCTCACCTCCTACTTCGGTACGAGGTACATTATTAAAAAACAACAATTAAAAAAAAACCTTAAACTGTATTATGGACAGCAGGAAGTGAACAAATGTAACAGTTACTGATTGTAAAAGTACCAGATGGAGGGGTAGGATTTAATAAGCTTTATTAATAAGCTTTAATAAAATTCCCAAGTTTTTGCAACTTTCCTCACCGGAAATATTGGTTCCATTCCAAAAGGAAAGCTTCCTGTGTCTTTCTGTTATTGGAATCATTTTTGTGCCGTCAAGCTGAATCTAATTAAAGGTTTACCGATGACTTTGCATCGTCAGACGTTTCAACTTTAGTTTGCACCCTCAAGCTGATTCGTTGCGTCAGGTGGAGCCAATATAAAAATAAGTCCTAATCAACTGAACCAGCAGTTCTGTTTGTGGAGGTTGAGAAAGGCCACAAAATCTAAATTCTTCTGATCTTTTTGAAATGGAAAAAAAAGGCTTTTGCACTACAAAGGCAGACCTGAGACGCCTTTATCTTGAAAGATTCCTCTTGAACTATGTGCTATGTATTTTCTAAATTGCTTTGACCATCCCCTGATGAATGTCGGTGTCTTGCCCTTGACCGTGCTGAAATGTGACAAAGCACAAATCACACACTGTGATGAATTGGGGGACGGTCCCATATGACGTCACGGGCTGTCCAGCTTCAAGCGGGAGCTGAATGTGATGCTGACTTCTTCATCTGTTTTCCGTTCAGTGTGGAGTACGACTTCAGGCAGCAGGAAAGGTGCTTCTTGGAGGTTCTGAATCATCACTCGGTGAGAGGAAGCAAGGCAGATCACATTCACCGATCTGGGTCGCTGAGCTTCAGTTTGCTGGGAAAAGCCGTGAAGAACGTGAGGAAGACCAAGAAGAAAAGCAAAAAGCTCTACAAGATTCTCCTCAAGTGGCTGCCCAGGAAACTTCTGCATGTTTAGAATTTTTCACAATAAGAGAACCTCAGTTTTTGTTGTGAATCCGTTCCAAAATGTTGAGTGAAAACCGAAACGTATGTAAACCGAGGCAAGTTTTCCCATAGTAAGTGATGTGTCTCCAATTAACTCAAAACATTAACATTGAGGGTTATGTAGCGAGTCAACTTACATTGTACGAAAACCAAAACAAAGTTTTAGTGAACATTTCAAATTTTCCCCAAGCTGGGATGTACGATAACCGAGGTTTGACCGTTTTTACCGATAAAAGACTTACCACGGGTTCCCACTTTGGATTTTGTACTTTAAAGTTGCTTCTGATCTTTAAGATGTTCAGATCGATAATTTTTCAAATTCAAATGGGAAAATATTGTGTTTTTAGCACGTCTGTGTTGGGTGCAGGTTGGCTGAAGCAGATAAAACCATCAGGAACGCGTTTTACCGTCATTCCTCACCACTTTGCACTTGAAATTGCACAGATTCCTGATTTTTCAAAATATATGAATGAATAAATCATACTGTTTTGTGGTTAAATACAGCCTATTATTGGTTTAAAAAAAATAATAAATAAAAGGCATATTTAAGAAAAAAAATTGCCTAAATGAAGCACTTTCAAGATGGTATTAAGTGGTATTACGTCAGTAAATAATGCTAGCATTGATGAGCCAAACAAGTATAGAGTTGAAGTTCTCTAAACTCATTATCCATTATTAATTCAAGGATTTTCATTTATCTTCTTCTGAGAAAAAAATAAAATATTATTTACATTATCCACTTTACAAACTTTCCTCTAGAACACTCTCATTTTCTTTACTTTTGTGTGCATTTCTGCAGTGCAGCGATGCCAACGAATCCAGTAAAATATATGCTAATCATGCACGGACCCAGTGCAGCATAACATAATAATGAATGGTTATTTATTCAAGAAGCCACACCGTCTGATCCTTTATTACACAATTCTCTTTCATAGTAGTAGAACATTCGAACCACACTTTATGAGCAAGGAGGGGTTGCGTTTAAAGACACCGCGTAATTTAAGGTGAGGTCACGTTTTGAGTGTATTTTCTGGGATTTCCGGCCATACTCAAATGCAGCACATTGTACTTCCGCATTAAGAGTTGGAGTGAGCGATGAGAATATCCACTTTCTCTGTGTCGCTCTTTTTATTTCATTCACATATTCTCTTTTAATAAAGAAGTCGCTGTGATGTTCAGAGTGTCCATGAACCCACCCGTGACTGGCGTCTGTTGAGCATGAGGAAGCGTCGTTGGAATTGTACTGCTGTTGGTGTGTTCAGGTGAGAATAATGTTATAACGATGCTCAGACCCTTCATGGGGCTCATGTGCCCCCCTTCCTCGGTCATAACAGAGAGGTGTGACTGTCCGTGATGCGTGTGCGTCAATTACGTAGCATGTACTAAGCTAATGTACAGTTAAGGTACGGTTTTCCCATAAAAAATAATGTATAGCATGTGTTTTGTTCTTTGAGAGTCGCGATGACGTCATAGACTGGCGAAGGAGCGGACTTCCGGTTCTGGTTGCTATTTTATTAGCTTGTCAAGTGTGACAAGCTAGTATTTTTTCAGCTTTCCCATATGGGTTGTATACCCACAGCTAGCTATGGGTATAGCTAGCTTTTCAGCTAGCTTTTTTTTTTCAGAGCCGATACTGAGTAAAAATCAGGCTCGTATTGGCGAGATCATGTCTGGTAAAAACATAAAAACTACAACACATTTAATTAATTTATTGATATTCATTTATTAAATTATTGATTTTATGTATTAAAAATTATTATTTAATTTATAAAAATATTTAATATTTAATTTAAATAAATACATTATTATTTATAATATATTTTTATTTATAAAATACATTTTATAAATTTTTATTTATAATAATGTATAAATAATAAATTATTATTATTTTATTATTAATATTATATATATATATATATTATTTGTTTAGTATTTATTTATTTTAAACCACAAAGTATAATGTTGTTAGAAGGTCATATTATCGTGTTAAAAGATGCCAAACTTTCAGATAATGATCTTTGCGCCCTAATAGAAGTTCGGGATGGCTCTGAACGCATCTTGTGAGATGTACACGGCTACAAGCTGTACACAGCTCACACAGTATAAGAATAACAACGACAAGACACAAGCCGATCGTACGCTACCCGGAAAATGTACGCAAACCTGGGCAAGAGGTTGGCTTAAAAGTTCCACGTTAACTGAAAATCACGCTAACGGAGGTTCCACTGTGGAATAATTGAATTACCACCGTTCCAAACGTGACCACCCAAAACTGCAATAGTTTTTAGTTTGCGTGTCAGCATTTGTTTGCAGAGGTTGATATGAACTTGTTTGATTAAAACACAGCCACACACACAATTCTTTTTTTGCACTACCAAAAATAAACTGTGGGAAGTCTACCCTATTTATGGGTTTGATTCGCAGACGCGACTAATGAGTCATTTTGACGTAGAGACTCACTGGCAGTGTTCCCTGAGGACGGCGAGGGAGGGGGGAGGGCAAAGAAGGGCAGTTGGGGTTGACTGTCACTCCTCCTCTTGGGGTCAAGTGTCCTCCAGAGGGGCTTCGGAGGCGCAGTAATCCACCAAGATGTGAGAGATGGGCTTCCCTGCGATGAAAATGTGACGTGACAGGCAACAATGGAAGAGACACGATGGTGCAATTCTAAGACGGTGCCTTGCAGGCTTTAATGTTAGACTTTAAACTTGCTGGGTTTTTGGTTCATCAATGCAAAACGCGTAGCTAGTTTAAACCCTGGTGACCTCGGGGGTGCAAGAGCACGCTCCTTCTCCCGCCCGAATGCTCCGTTTGAAGGGTTGATCTCACCTTCTCTCAAGTCAAGGGTGAGGGGATTTATACCGATTCATAACCAATTTATATTGAAGAATTTACAACGATCTGTTGGGTTTTTAGTAGGGATTATCGCTACTGACAATTATCATAACGGTTGTCATCGGTATCATTCCGATCATGAAAAACGACATTTGAAAAATGCTGTATACAAGACATGTGTTCATTCCATGACAGGAGTTATGTCATGTGACACACATCGGTATCAGCTGATATCGGTATCGGAAACAGAGAGTTGGACAATATCGGCATATCGGTTTTTGGCAAAAAAACATCCCTGTTTTTTAGTTGTAAAAACTCGAAGAAAATCAAAACACTGGAAACACCAGGCTGCACGGTTTTATATGTTTATAACTTTAATGTTTGCATTATTTATATGCATACATTTACATATATATTATATTATATATATACATTATATATTATATTATATATAATATAATTATATATTATATTCTATATTAACATTCAATGTTTTATTATAATAATATTTTTAGAAATAATATTAAATACAATGATAAATATGAATCAATTCCTCTAAATAATTGTATAATAAATACAGAAATGAATTCCTCTAAAATGCACTTTGGACATATGATTATGTGCATCAGGGTGACTTTTAACTAACATATACATTTGCTTGGTCTGGCTTAAATAAAAGCGGGTTGTGACTTGATGACCAGTAATGCCAGTAACAATAACCAGAGAGGTACTTGTAAAACTGTCGAGCTGCATGATACAATATGGGAAAATGTATGTCTGCTTTTACGGAGTGAGAGCGACTCTTCACCGAGCTGCTTTATGGTTTATTTCCAAGGCGGATGAAAGAGAGCCGAGATGCTGAAGTGCATTCAAACACGAAGCAGAGCAGGCCATTAGTCTCCAAAGGCTGTGAATTATCCTGTCAGTCAAAGAAACATCACCTTGGGCTCGCTTGCGTCTGGTCTCAACAGCGGCATGAAGAGGATGATTGACAGCTGGCTTAAAATCAGCCATATAGTCTGCAGCCACAACAGTTCTAATGAAGATTAGCAGCTGTAATTAACCAGGATTTGTGTTGGATGGAAGGCATTATAATAAAGCATTCATGGTGGATGGACAGCCTCTGAATCATTGCAACTAATCCTAATATGTCGCCAACCCCCATTGCCAGACAGTACCCCCTCATGTCCAGCAGATGGAACCGTGGAGTCCTGTTAAACATCTCACATATGGCCTGTTCAAAATGTGCAATACCCAGTTGGGACATTGCAACAATGGACATGTTGGCTCTTAAGGACGTTCTAAGTAGAGCCTCAAAATGCCACCCAAAAATTGAGTAAGCAATTTATTGCAAAGAAGCATGAAAGGGAAATCGGTATCCGGACGATCCCATTGGCTGTTTGTTAAGACATGGCGCCATCTTGGGCCCAGATGAAGGTTGTTACTGGTGCCGAGCGCAGTCCCGTAACCATCAGGCATCATCAGCGAGGGAAGGGAGCAAAGGCCTTCTTCAACGCCACGAGTTTGGGCATTTGGAATTAGCAGGAGAACACCAAATATGGGACATTGAGAGGTGGAAGATCTCCTTGACCGTCCTGGTGGCTTCCAACATGACTGACATGACAAGGAGATCCCACCTGAGATGTTTTCCATCATCGCAATCCTTCAATAGAACAATAGAGCTTCAGGTTGTGCAGGGGCGTCAAATGGCAGATGGCTACACGACTGGCTTTTTCACCGCACTTCATAAAGAATCCAGTGGAGAACATTTGGAGATGGATGGCAAGGGAAGACGACCTAAATGGTCATCACTTCCAGACGTGGATTCCCTCCTTGATGCCATCTTCGCCACCTGGAGGTGAGTCCTATCTTTGGGGGTTTTAGGGTCTCCTTGAGCTGTGGTCTGAAGCATTTGGTCAGCAGATGGACCTTCATGCTTGTTTGCAGTACATTGGTCGCTTTCTTTGTTTCACTGACAACCTCCTTAAGATCCAAAAGATCAAAATGTTGCAGTTTTTTTCAACTGGTCTTAAGATCTTAATCAGGAGCGTATTGACATTAGACGTGTTATTTCTTTGTTCTGATTCTCAGGGCTTCTCTTTCTTCCACGCTGGACTGAAGGTCAGCATCTCCGAAACGCTTCCTCTGTGTATTCTTGATCTCGCTCTTCAATCATCCATTTGATTTAGTCGTTTAGTGGAGTTATAACTTGGGATTAATGTGTACAAAGCTGTGGGCTCATACGCAGTCCTGCAGTACTTTGGTTTATATATGATCCATTCAGCTGACTTTGCTTTTTTATTCATAAGATGTTTCATTATGGTGCTCTTTTAATTTAAGTTGATTATGGTAAGATTAAAAAAAACAAATTAGACAGTTCAAATGTTTTAAACGGGCCAAAAACCTGACAAGTACAATGATAGAGAAAGCCAAGTATGGCTTGATGATTAGATCATGAAATATTGGTCAAATGGTACAAAGCCTTAAAGTTCAGCTGCATGTTCTGACGCTAGAAAATTAGTAACCGATTAAGCTCCGACCTTGAATGATTAAGCTCTAACCGCAGGTGGCTTGGCCGCGTTACACGGTCAGTAAGTCGGTGGAAAAGTGTACAGGGTTGGGGAGAGAGAGGGAGAGCGTGAGAGCGAGCACATAAACAGCATCCGCCTGGCAGGAGACTTTATTTACGAGCCGGGAGGACGTTTGCAGAACAACATGAGGTGAGGCATCACTTTTCTTACCAGTAGAATGAGGGTGGATGCTGAAGGCTCTTTGGGCAAACATATCACCATGAATGGACATGTTCCTAGGGCACGTATGTTTGCTGGTTAAAGATTCACACCATGGAACCCATATGGGAAAGGATGGATACAGTACACTATACAGTCAGTACTACCTTCCTATTCACAGTACACTATACAGCCAGGACTACCTTTCTATACACTGTATAGTATACAGTCAGTACTACCTTTCAATACACAGTAGAGTATACAGTCAGTACTACCTTTCACAATTCAGCATCCAGTATACAGTCAGTACTACTTTTCTATACACAGTAGAGTATACAGTATACAGTCAGTACTGCCTTTCTATACACAGTACACTATACAGTCAGTACTACCTTTCTATTCACAGTACACTATACAGTCAGTACTACCTTTCTATTCACAGTATACACGATACAGTCAAAACTACCTTTCTATTCACAGTACACTATACAGTCAGTACTACCTTTCTATTCACAGTATAGTATACAGTCAGTTCTACCTTTCTATACACAGTACACTATACAGTCAGTACTACCGTTCTATACACAGTACACTATACAGTCAGTACTACCTTTTCTATTCACAGTACAGTATACAGTCAGTACTATCTTTCTATACACAGTATACACTATACAGTCAGTACTACCTATCTATACACAGTAAGTATACAGTCAGTACTACCTTTCTATTCACATTACACTATACAGTCAGTATTTCCTTTCTATACACAGTATACACTATACAGTCAGTACTACCTTTCTATTCACAGTACACTCTACAGTCAGTATTTCCTTTCTATACACAGTATACACTATACAGTCAATATTACCTTTCTATACACAGTATAGTATACAGTCAGTACTACCTTTTCTATTCACAGTATACAGTCAGTACTACCTTTCTATACACAGTATACAGTATACACTCAATACTACCTTTTCTATTCACAGTATAGTATACAGTATACTACCTTTTCTATACACAGTACAGTATACAGTCAATACTACCTTCCTATTCACAGTATAGTATACAGAGTATACTATACTATATATATATATATAGTATATAGAGTATTACTAATACACCAGCATGTGAAATATTCAGATGCTATGTTGGCTTGTTGTTTCTTCTCGCCATGTGATGGCGGCGGGGCGGTGGCGGGGCGATGACGGGCCTGTGACAGCGGTTCGGTGATATTTCTGTCATAACTGCTGTTTTATCTTCATCAGGGCCTCGCTGAGCTCAGATTGCCACAGCAGAGAAAAGGAAAAGCATGCAAACATCTGGGAAGATCTTTTCATTCCGCGACCTTTGAACCCGATGACTGATGAAGCTCTGATGAAGAGATGAACAGGCGGCGGCGCTAAGCGGACAAGGAAGCCTTTTCAACCAAGTTACGGCGTAGCCCCACGCGTCATGATTTCCACGTTCCTCCACTGGTCAGTTCTGGTGTCTTTCATCACCCTGACCGTCGGCGGCAACGTGCTGGTATGTTTGGCCGTGGGCCTCAGCCGCCGACTGCGGCGCATTGCTAACTGCTTTGTGGTGTCGCTGGCGGTGACAGACCTCTTGATGGGCCTGCTGGTGCTCCCCTTCTCTGCCACGCTGGAGCTTCGTGGCGGGAAGTGGCCCCTGGGGGGCACCATGTGTAACATCTATGTCTCCTTGGATGTCATGCTGTGCGCCGCCTCCATCCTGAGCCTGTTGGCCATCAGCGTGGACCGATACCTTGCCATCTCTGCGCCCCTCAGCTACGTGTCGAGAATCACCTCCGCCAGGGTGACGGCGGCCATCGTGGCCATCTGGGCCTCGTCGCTGGCCGTGTCCTTTGTGCCCATCCACCTGGGCTGGAACACGGTGGACTACAGAGTGCAGCACTTGGACTGGCACATGGGGGAGGAGGATAAGGACGGACGCTACTGCCAGTTTGAATGGAATAACAACTACATTGTTTTTTATGTCCTGTGCTCCTTTTATCTGCCAATGCTGATTATCTGTGGGATGTACCTTTGCATCTTCCGAGTGGCACGCCAACAGGTGAGCATCAAAGTCACTTTGGGAGCACCGTAGCACCCCCGCTCTGCTAATACCTTATGCACGCTTTGTTGAAGAAACCACAACAGTCCCGAAACATCTAAAGACCTGCAATTCTCACTCATCCCCTCGTTTATCACGGTTAATCGGATCCAGAACCGACTGTGTAGGAAGCAGGACTTGTTATGTCCTGGATTCAGACGGGACCACGACTGCTTCACGGATGCGAGGCGTCCTGGTGACAGTACACACTAGGGTGTGGAAAATAATCAATATTAATTAATACATCGATGTGCGATGCGGTGGAATGCGTTTGTGAGTATCGGTAAAATCCGATTCAAACGCCGTTTTATTAATGTTCAACTTCGCCCCATATGCTGTTCCCCAGGTGCCATGAAGGCACCATCATTATTTGGTGTTTTGTATTGAATACGGACGGAAGCCGTGAGGCACATCCAACTACTAGTAAAACAGCATGGACGTTCGTAGCAAGCAGCAGCGAGGACGTTTCTATATTTAACTGCCCGCAACGTTTAAATGGGATGTTTGGAAACACTACGGATTCTAAAAGAACGACGGAAAGGTCGACAAAACGTCCGTCATTTGCCGCGTTAAGAAGCCGTACAACGGGAGCACGACAACCCCCCTTAAAAAGGGGGACGCCACAACACGGAAAAGTCTACCGCCGCCTCCCGGTCTAGTTCCTCGTCGGACACCGGGGAAGAACCAAGCAAATCAGGTCAGAACAAGTGGATCTTCCGCTGTTTTCCAAATTGTCCAGGAGCTATTTGTCCGTCTCTAACAAGTGTCCTACCCCCCCCCCCCCCCCCCCCCGCCCAATTTTAAAAGTTTTCCACTTTTACTGCACTTTTAGTGCTAGTCTAGTGCTCCTCACTACTGTATTAGCCTAGCTGGTAGCTCATTCATATTAGCAGTATGTTTTGCAGACAGGAATATAAACAAACATTGATTGCACTGTTGAAAGTGTCACTTTAACTTTGTTGTTGCTGTACTGTATTTTTTACAGTAGTAATTATTGTTGAATTGTTTGACTCCACCACTGAACCACTGCTATTGGAATTGCATAGCCCATGTGAAAGTGGGAGGAAAGTTGTTTTTGAAAAGTTGTTGCTGTTTTAAGATGGCAAAAAGAATGATGAAGAATTGGTGCATAGTAAAAAAGACAAACAGCACTTAAGTTGAATTTACTGCCAAGTGCCTAGAAGGAATAAAGCCAAATCCTTTTTGTAGGAACATACTGAATTCTATTTTTTCTTTTTCTCTATATTTTGCTTATTTGCATCATGTTGAATTGCATCAAATCACAAGAAATTGCACGATATAATATGAGATTGCATTGGTGTGAATTAAATGATTATCGCATCGTGAGAGGGTGAATCGTATCGTATCGCTAGAAAATTCCATGCATCGTTAAAGTATCGTATCGCTGGCAGTGCATCGAGATGTGTATCGAATCATCCTCGGTGCTGAGATTCACACCCCTAGTACACACCCATGCCGCAACTTAAGTCATGCACTTAACAGTATTTCACAAGGTGTAAATAAGTTGATGATATTTCGTGATTTTCGGTCACAAATTGCATACCAAGTGTGTCATTTATGCATAAATAGAATGACAAGAGTGTGCAAAATGCTTCGGGTATTTACTGCATGTCTAATATGTCTTATTTTCGGTTCTTATGTCTACTATATTGGATAATACAAATGTAAAGGTGACTATAGGGGTGTTATTTCATGTCTTGAGGGCTCTAAGGTTAAAACCATATGTAGGAGGTTGCAAACAGGTTTTCTATGCCACAACTACGAAAACATTCAATTTCTTAATATCGTGGTCGGGTCTGGAACCAATCAACATCGATAAACGCTGAGTTTGTTAACGCTCACTGCTCTTGGCCTCTTTTTGTCCCATTACATGCTGGGGTGTCTGATAGAAAAGAACACACTGCGAGACTTACAATGTCATCGTCTCATATTGATCACAGGTGCAGCGAATACGCGCCGCCACGCCTTCTTTCGCCCGCACGGCGTCAACCGCAGCCGTCGCCAGAGAGCACAAAGCCACCATCACGCTCGCCGCCGTGCTGGGCGCCTTTGTCATCTGCTGGTTCCCGTATTTCACCTTCTTCACCTGCACGGGCATCAAAGAGCAGATGAACCCCCCCACGACGCTTCACTCTGTGCTGCTGTGGCTGGGCTACTTTAACTCGCTCCTGAACCCCATCCTGTACCCCGCCCTGAACAGGGACTTCCGCAAGGCCTACGCGGAGCTGCTTCTCTCCAGGAGGCTGGCACGCAGAGAACTGCGAGTGTACACACGATCGACCCTCTCGAACGGGCCAAGGCTTCCCCAAATATCTAAGGAGCACAGAGAGACTGAGATGAGGAATCTAAACATGCAAAATAACCAGAGTGATATTTCTAATGAGTCACAGTGAAATGGACTGACTAGCATCGGCTTCTTGCAGCTTCTTCTTTTTCTTTCTTTCATTCAATTATTTTATATTGTATATTATTTGATATTTTCATCTATTTGGGAGGAGCCACAATTTCAACAGCGATGCCAAATGTAAATAACAGGAAAAAGGAAATAAGTCATGAATCCCTAACTTTATTTGTTACCTGAGCAGGCTCCTTGGAGACGAAAGCGGTTAAAAGCGCTGCCAATGAAAGTGAATGAGTGACCAAGCGACTAAAGTTTGGCTTGACCATGTGACTGAATGAAAAGGTTTTGATGATTTATCCGCCACAGCATGTTGTGGAAGTGTTGCAATCATCATCATCATTGTCGTCGTCATCTGCTGTGAGAGTGTCAAAGCAACTCTGAGCCTCATGCATCATCGCTACGGCTTCATGGCGTAGAAATGAACATTCAATGTCACGTTTACTTCATTGGAGACAAGGATGGCACCACCTTTCCGAGTTAGTTCCGTGAGTTAGTTCTTCTTGATATTTTTCTTGTGGCGTAGCTGTGTGAGTTAGCAAAGACGTGGGACACAGATGACTTGACTTCCTTTTCCCAGTTGATATATAAGGAAGTCCAACCCTCTGTGACATCATAAAGGGGCAGTTATACCACGCCTTTTGAAACCGTGCATTTTGAGCCATGCCAAGCTTCTTTCAGGGCTCACTTCCAAATGCCCAGACCTCATACAACATTCTAAGTCATTTCTAAGTCATACAAGTGGAACCGAGTGGAACATCACAGGCCCCCTTTAAGTTAAGCACAGCATGTTGAGTGGAGGGGCTGTTGAGTTCACATTTGTTGGCTAAATAGCCTCAAATTAGGATGCTCAGATTTAGAACCCAAGAGGATACGAACGACAATATGCTCCCTGTTTTGTCTACTTTCTTCCACCAGATGGCAGTCATAACTAATTATACATGCGGTTGGCTGATGTCTTATTGCAGGGCTGAGCACATATTTTGTCTCATGGGCCACATTGAGTTAATAAAATTGCACGGGGGGCCTGAATATATATTTATCACACACACTTTTTTATGCTTATAATTTTCCTTGAATTATTTGTCGAAGGCATGTCCCTTTTTTCAGGAGCACTTTAAACATCAGACCACATCAAACTCATTCATTCATTCATTTTCTGCCGCTTGTCCTCACGAGGATCGCAGGGGTTGCTGGAGCCTATCCCAGCTGTGTTCGGGCAAGAGGCGGGGTACACCCTGGACTGGTGGCCAGCCAATCCCAGGGCACATATAGACAAACAACCATTCACACTCACATTCATACCTATGGACAATTTGGAGTGGCCAATTAACCTAGCATGTTTTTGAAATGTGGGAGGAAACCGGAGTACCCGGAGAAAACCCACGCATGCACGGGGAGAACACGCAAACTCCACACAGAGATGCCCCAGGGTGGGATTGAACTAGGGTCTCCTAGCTGTAAGGTCTGCGTGCTAACCACTAGACCACTGTGCAACCCAACACTTCAAACTTGTTGTTTTTTGTTGTTTTTTTTTTTTTACTAAACAAGACAGCCGACTTGCAAGTCATGTTGCCAGTTTGTATGTTCAGAGTTGAAATACTGGCGGGGCAACTGGCGGGCCGGATTCAAACGCTTGGTGGGCCGCATGTGGCCCCCAGGCCGTAGTTTGCTGTCTTATTGAGATGATTATACTCTACTCATCCATTACAGTTTAGAAATGCAACTATTTATATTCAGGCACTCAAATGTTTTTTTTTCATGATTTAGTTGAAGTGGGTGGTGTTGGGGGGGGGTGCTAAAATCATACCATCACACCCAAAGAATAAGAAATCAACTAATATAGTGACCATGTTAAATAGTACAATTATTTGGGGGAGGGCCCAGTGGCATTGCAGTGTTTAAATGCATTATGCACACATTATGCAAGTGTGTGGGTGGTGTGGAGAAGGAAAAATCATTTTAATTTCTCTCCAGCTATTTCAGTCGGCAGTAGGAGAGTGTAAATACTGCGTTTGAATAAACTCCAGGTTGGTGTCGGTGGAGCCAAATTGTCCCCGAGCGGAGCGCAGCAGGATGGCGTTTGTTGTCAAGTACAATAGAAATAGTCCCCCAGCCGTAGGAGACCTGACTGTGTAGGTGTGCTTTAAAAAAGACTTTCTTAGGCCGGAGCTCTGATCATGACATCCATGTCACGTCAAGGACTACCATCATAAGCATTTGACCCATTCAAACTATGGAACGCAAGTTTTGGAGTCATGTGAATAATTTTTTTTTACTGCAAGACAACAAATTAACAGTTTTTTTTTACTGCTGAAGACTGGGATCAAACCCACGCTCTTTGTCTTAAGAGGTAGCATCTGTACCATTACACCCCCAGGCAGCGACCCTGTGTCTATGCCAGCTTTGCTAAGCATTTGGCGAAATGAAAATGAAAACAAGGCACTTGCGCTTGGAGGGCTGAAGCATCAGCATGGTGGTATGCCCATAAAGTGTTTTTAAGTACAGTACGTATAGCTTGGGGGCTGCACGGTGGTAGAGTGGTTAGCGCGCAGACCAGGGTTCAATTCCACCCTCTGTGCATGCATGGGTTTTCTCCGGTTTCCTCCCACATTCCAAAAACATGCTAGGTTAATTGGCCACTCCAAATTGTCCATAGGTATGAATGTGAGTGTGAATGGTTGTTTGTCTATATGTGCCCTGTGATTGGCTGGCCACCAGTCCAGGGTGTACCCCGCCTCTCGCTCCAAGACAGCTGGGATAGGCTCCAGCACCCCCGCAACCCTCTTGAAGAAAAGCAGTAGAAAATGAATGAATGAATACGTATAGCTTGTACTGTTGCAACTTGTGTATGTTAGAGATCATCTTAAAGGAACATGGTAGAAATTGGTGAAAAGGGCATAATGGAAGGAGAAGAATTGGAAATTTTGATTCCAATAATTTTTATTGGGGGGGGGGTTCCTTCACGACCCTTTCCCAAAATAGACCAGAAGCTGGTACTAAAGTACATACAGTACATGTGATAATACCACTAAACAGCCTACCATTTTTAGAAGTGTTGAGATTTAGCACTTTTTTTGTCTAAAGTGCAGCCAGGGGCCATTTGTGGAATCAATCTAATAATAATAATAATAAATCAATCTACAGATAATTTATGATTTAACAAGAGAAGTACAATTCAGTGAAACACAAAGCCAATAATGGAAACATCCTCAGTCATTTTACAAGAATAATGTCAAAATATGAAGAGAAAAAGTTGTAATTCATCACAAAAAAAGGCATAATGGAAGTAGAAGAATTGGAAATTTTGATTCCAAAAATCTTCATGGGGGGGGGGGGTTCTTTTACGACCCCTTCCCAAAATAGACTGTTTCACCAAAATCTGGTACTAACGTACATACAGTACATGTGATAATACCACTAAATATCCTACCATTTTTAGAAGCGTTGAGATTTTGCACTTTTTTCGGCTAAAGTGCAGCCAGGGGCCATTTGTGGAATCAATCTAATAATAATAATAATAATAATAATAATAATAATAATAATAATAATAATAATAACAATAATAATAACAATAATAATAATAATAATAATAAATCAATCTACAGATAATTTATGATTTAACAAGAGAAGTACAATTCAGTAAAACACAAAGCCAATAATGGAAACATCCTCAGTCATTTTACAAGATGTCAAAATATGAAAAGAAAAAGTTGTAATTGACCACAAAAAAAGTAGTCATTTCACAATATTATATGGGGAAATAATTTTAAAAGCATGAAGTGGAAATATTAAAGGTTAAAAAAATAAAATAAAAATTGAAAAAAAGAAAGAATAAAGTTATAATTGAAAGAGTCCATCCATGTTCAGTGGGAGACTGTTTTATCCACAGGGTGGGAGACAAGCAAGACCAGCTGAGCCTGGTCTCCCATTCAGATCATCACCAACAATATGAAATGACAGTTCAGGGGTGGGGGGGGGGGGGGGGGGGGGGGGGTTCTGTTCAAGTCCCGACAGATAAGAATCGAAATACGGGAGTAGTTAGCGGGCAAACAAACAAAAAGCTGCAAGAGAAAGAGGGAGCTAGCAACCATCTCTCAGCATTTCCCACTTGAGTGGAGCGAGAAACTCGCACACAAAAAGAGCTCCGTCTCCGCAAGCAACCTGCAAGATTACATAACCGCTTTTGGAGTCGTTTCCTGGTGGAACTGATTGTTGGCTTGCGGTCACGTGAATACACAAACTACTTCCTCTGGGTAGCCGGAATATATAAAAACACCCCACTTACTGTATGATTGGAGCTTTCAGTTCTTTCTGGTCTCTGTGCCGTCTAAAGACATAAACACAGCTAAAAAGAGGCAGCCAAGAACGAACGTGATGGGACGCACCTATCCCGCCTCAAGCCTTCCGAAAAGCACCAGCAAGGCGCCATTTCCAACACGTCCTACAACGTCATTGTTATTATTATTACTGTGCTGTTACACCCAAGAACTACATTAGCGCAGATGTGTTTCTGTTTAGCATAAGTTAGCATAAGTTAGCGTGTCGTTCCTTTCTGTGTTGCTATGAGAAAACAATGTGTGTAAGCATAGTAAGTGTAAGTATGACATGCCATCATGAATTAATCAGATGCCTTTTTTTAGCTGTTTTTATATCTTTAGAACTCGTCCATACGCATGTCTCTCATAAGGATTGTGGATGATGAGTAAAATAAAAAAGTGCACTTTTCCTTTAAAGACTAGACAGACATTGTAAGAGAGGGAGGGATGGAGCTGCTATGGAGGAGCGGAGGAGGAGGAGGTGGCTAAGTGCTGTTGACAAATCTGTTCCAAGCACCAGGGGCTCCATCGAGCCTCCGCCGAGTCCCTCGCTGCAGATGAGAAAATAAAATGCGAGGTTAGGAGCGAGACGCTTTCAGAGGATGAAGATGAGGTTTTTCTAAAAGGAGCAGAGAGTAATCATCTTCAGGTACAGCCTGTATGCTGCTTCACGCCTCGCTTTGAGGGACTAAATCTTGGAGTTCTTTGCTGTTCCTGCCAAGGTGGGAATTCTGGCACTTTTTGGCTATTGGCTTCCCAACTTTCCTGAGCGCCAGAGGCTGACTTGGGCAAACAAAGTGGATTCCATGAGAATTCAAACGCACGTCAGCACTTTCTTCTACTTTTCTTGGACTTGTGTTAAAGAACCTCGGCTGCCATACACTAAAAACACTACCAGTCTTTGTGTTTGGCTTTGAAATCCAGAGGAAGAAGCCGGTCTCTCCCAGCTTGTGACCAAGGATGGCGGGTTGTACCAGCCGCTGCCAGCAGGGGGTGCTCAAGTTGATCCAGTCTGTTCAGCGGCTGCTTTCGGGAACCCTCTCCAAAGGTATCCAACACTCTCCAGACAGTAAATCATGTTTGACTTGTGCCGAAGGCCGGTTACAAAAACAGCTGCAGGCTGCGAATGGCCCCCAGGCCACACTTTGGACACCCATCACTGGTGCCCAAACTTTCCTGCAACTCAACTTGGTTTGTTATCTGTGGCAAAGCGTACATCAGTAGGAACATTTTTATCCTCCAATTACACTTTTTGAATCTTTTTATTGTCATATTAAGATTATATTCTTATCATGATTACAGTTCATTGTGGGAATATTCAAACTTAATTTTTCCTTTATTTACTCATCAACGCCAGACCATTTTTGTCACGTTTTAATCTCGCGAGATCTTTTGACAGGCTTAGAAAAGCACAATGCTGGTATTTAAATGCTGTGCTGTGACCTGTATGTGTCAATCATGCCTGGATGCATATGTTTTCAATGAAGTATTGATGCTATGATATACAGTATGTACAGTGTGTATGCTCGTGTGAACATACTGTAAATACAGCATGCATGCATATGTTAAAAAAAGCACTACCTTTGGACAGTGTGTATTGTAGAGCAGTTCAGCCATGATATATATCCTATAGCATACGCCTCTGCATGCCTGCTATCATATGCATGGAAGAGTACACCACCACCACCACGCCCCACCTTCACTCCCACCCCACACATGCACACAGGTAAACCCGAACATTTAAGGAACTCATCTTTGACATTTTTTTGCCTTATTTGCTTGCACACATGCACAGCGACAGCAAGCACAAACGTTAGCTTAGTCACCTTTTAAAACGCTCCACTGGCAAACGCCGCAGCATCCGTGTTCATCTTCATCATTTAAACATTGAAGGCTAAAAAGAGCCGGGCTCAGGGAGAAGCTGATACGAGCCTGAATCGTGTTGGGAGGGGGGTACTTTCTTACATCCTTACAGGAAAGGCCAATGGAAGCACCTTTAAGCAGGACACTCTCACAAAAAACTCATCTACCACACCAGGGGTGTCCAAACTTTTTCACATATTAAAAAGCGAAAGGATGCGGGGGCCACTGTTAAATACTTTGAACCATGTCGGCCCGATCAGAAGAAAAACACTCAGCTTTTCATAAAGCTTATCATATTAATATGACATTTTTATCTTATGGAACACTTTTTTTCTTCTTTTGCATTTATTCCAACATGATGACTTTATTGTCGTAACATTTTGACTTTATTGTCACAATATTCAAACTTTCATTTTCAAAAATCGCAACTTTTTCTTTGTTTTGTTTCTCATATGATGACTCAATTGCAATTGCAAATTTTTTTTTAATTTTATGAATTCAGTATTATATATTGCAATTGACTTGTAACAAGGCGTCTTTGAGTATCACTTGAGTATCTCATTGCTGGTTTTTGGTCACCCCAGCATAAGCACACCTTTCTAGGTTTGTAAAATAAAAAATAATAATACTAAATTGATGCAGGGGCCACTTTACATTTATTTACTGTTAATTAATTAAAATTTTAAATCATTTTTTATTTTAAATTTTTAAATTGAATTTGTAATTTTGTAAATTACAAATGTGTGTAATATTATGAGTATTACTTTTTTTGTAACATTAATTTTTTTCCCCAACTTGATTTTCCAAAAATTGCAACTTTCTCTTTGTTGTGTTTGTTTCTCATCTTGTGACTATTTTTTATGCTATACACGTTACAAACTTTACTACGTTAATATTTTTTCTTGATTCTAATTTTTCCATTTTTTCACATTTGTTGGTGTTATTGTTTAATTGTATTTTCTGAGGGCCAATAAAAAAAACAGCTGCCGGCCATGAGTGGCCCCCGGGACGTGCTTTGGACACCTGTGTACTCTTGTGTAAGGTCACATGAGCTTCTTGGTGTATTTAGCTCTTTATTTTACTTTATTTTATTCCCATTGTTCTTCTTCTGCCTCAGCTGTGAAAGCAGTGAAGTGGAGCCTACAGTGTGTGTGTGTGTGTGTGTGTGTGTGTGTGTGTGTGTGTATCTGCGTTTAATTTTTTACATCACCTCACCACACACTTTTATATAACCACCATCATTGAGATGTATTTTTACCTTGGCCTGCCTTGCTCTATGGTATTTGTTGCATTGTCCACAATGTACACATAACAGTATCAGTCATTTTTGGGTACACCGTCGTCATTCTTTACCAAGAAAAGTATGATTGATGTTGTCAGAGAAGTCATCATTGAACATTGTGTTATGCTTTTAGTCGGAAGTGGTGAAGGCAGTGTGTTGGTGTTGGTGTTACTTTATTGGGCAAACGATCATCAACGTTTTTCTGCTTGGAGCGATGCTGTGCACAGTTCTGCTGCCATCTGCCGGCCACTGTGTTACATTACAACGTAAATATGGCGGCCTCGTTGGTTCAGTTTGACTTCAGTTGAGCAGCAAAATTGCTGCAGCAAAAGTATGCACCTTTCTACTGTATTACTCAGATTATGCTTGGGATTATTTATTTCTACCATTTTGTTTTATTGTTTGTCAGTTATCACTCGTTTTGTGGTGGCCCGTGGCATTTATTTAAAATAGTAACACACGTAGAAACACGGCCTGCATCAGAACATCCATCCATCTATTTTCTATGCCGCTTATCCTCACTAGGGTGGGGTATGCTGGAGCCTATCCCAGCTATCTTTGGGTGAGAGGCGGGGAAGACAAACATATAGACAAACAACCATTCCCACTCACATTCATACCTATTAGTAGTAGTAGTAGTAAAAATAGTATGACATGTTGACATGTATGAATGTACCTGCTACTGCATGCTCACAGCATTGTTGGGGCTTTAATAGAGTGGCCCATTACGTGCATTAATTAGCTGCCTCTTTTTAGCTGTTTACCTTGCTGGGCCCGCCAGGTGGCTGCCCCCAGCTATAGGCTCTGCTTATCCTGATAGCTGTGATGTGGTAGTTGTCACTTCAGGATGTTTGATTAGGACAAATAAACAGATACAAAAAAAGAAACATTAGAAATATTAATGCGTAAAGTGTTAATTAGTTTACATAACTTTTCCCACTTCATTGATTGACTGTGAACAATTGACTACAAGCTGACCCCCAGGTATGAATATTCATAGAAATAGCATCAATTTCCTTATCAAGTGTAGAATTCAGCCTTTTCTATTTTGGAAAGCTGTGTTGTCCATAATTCATGCTTGCGGAAAGACATCCACACCTTGATTCTTCCTGCAGCTCTTTTGTCTCGTCATGACTTCACCGCATGTTGAACATGTCATGGAACACGGAGCGTGCTGGTGACGCGGCAAGGGGACAAACACACATTCAATAATTCAATGGCTGCTCATGAGCACCGTGACCAGCCCTTCTCTGGAGGAACATTACAGCCAGCCCTCGTTTAGCACGGTTAATAGGAACAGCTCCTTATTTACAAAAAACCTGTTTACCACCCTCTAAATATGTTTAAACAGAGGAATTCTCAAATTAGAGCCCTCTAGACATGAAATAACACCCCTATAGTCCCATTTACACTCATATTACCCAGTAGACAAAATAAGAGAAAATAAGACACATTAGGCATATAAAAACAGTTTATGACCTTCTAAATACAGATGTTAACATTATTAGAGCCCTCTAGATATGAAATAACACCCCTATATTCACTTTTACACTCTTGTTACCCAATAGAGTAGACATAATAAGAGAAAATAAGACATATTAGGCATAGAAAACCTGTTTATGACCTTCTAAATACAGATGCTAACATTATTAGAGCCCTCTAGAGATGAAATAACACCCCTATATTCACTTTTACACTCTTGTTACCCAATATAGTAGACATAATAAGAGAAAATAAGACATATTAGGCATAGAAAACCTATTTATGACCTTTTAAATACAGATGTTAACATTATTAGAGCCGTTTAGACATGAAATAACACCCCTGTATTCACTTTTACACACCTATTACCCAATATAGCCCTCTAGATATGAAATAACACCCCTATATTCACTTCTACATTCCTGTTACCCAATATAGTAGACATAATAACAGAAAATAACACATATTGGGCATAGAAAACCTGTTTATGACCTTCTAAATACAGATGTTAACATTATTAGAGCCCTCTAAACATGAAATAACACCCCTATATTCACCTTTACACCCCATTACCCAATATAGTAGCTATAATAAGAGGAAATGAGACATATTAGGCATAGAAAACCCATTTATGACCTTCTAAATACATATGTTAACGTTATTAGAGCCCTCTAGACATGAAATAACACCCCTATATTCACTTTTACACTCATATTACCCAGTAGACATAATAAGAGAAAATAAGACATATTAGATATATAAAACCTGTTTGTGCCTTCTAAATGATGGAGCCCTCTAGACATGAAATAACACCCCTATATTCACTTTTACACTCCTGTTACCCAATATAGTAGACATAATAAGAGAAAATAAGACACATTAGGCATATAAAACCTGTTTATGACCTTCTAAATACAGATGTGAACATTATTAGAGCCCTGTAGACATGAAATAACACCCCTATTTTAATTTAGCATTGATCAACTGACAACTGCAGTTATTATTATATTAGTAACAAGGCGTCTTTGAGTATCACTTGAGTATCTCATTGCTGGTTTTTGGTCACCCCAGCATAAGCACACCTTTCGAGGTTTGTCATTAGCGGACATAATGTCTCCTGACAAAAACAAAGTGTCACCTTGTGTTGAAATATTCAGCAAAGCCTGCAGTTGGCAAATTCCCAGAGAAGAAGTGTCCATTTCCATTTGACAAAGCTTTGCAGGTTGGGTCATTGATGGTGATATATACCGCTATCTTATTGCCTTTCAGCTGGCCTCACTTGTGTTGCTGCTCCCTGCCAATGCAATCACCCACACACTAATCACAGTGCAGCGTATCTTTAGTGCCGGGCCCAAGCCTCCGCAGCCTCCACAGCCTCCGCAGCCTCCGCAGCCTCCATGGGCTATTTTTTTACATGCATCACGTTATGCTGAACTTGTTTCCCAGACTGTTATTGTTGCATGTAAAAACGGGCAGCGATGAGGTCACGCGTGCATGGGTGGTGTGTTGCAGCATATGAGCCGATAATGAAAAGATAATGAAGTTATATACTGCAGTGCAGCAGCCTTGGCGCGACTCTGTGCAGCGTGAGACGGTGCTGAAACGCAGTTTGAGATGGCAAACATCTGTCAAGGGAACTGCCTCGGTCTCTGATAGCTCTCTGAATGCCGAGCTGGGTTGGGGTTTCTTTCACCCCTCTGGCGAGAAAGCGATGAGCTATAAAATGCAGAGGAAACAATGTCATGCAATAGAATAGGACAGGTTTGGGCAACAAGAGAAGGTGCAAAACACAATCGAATGTGATCCAGTTGGGCATTTTTCAGAATGTCTGGTATCAAAACATTAGGAACACATAAAATGTGGATATTGTGTCAATTCTACACCGCTGCAAACATCTATCACAAGTCAAAACTGAGCATTAGCACCTAAATATGTGATGTTTTGAATATAGTTTATTACTTATTCACCTTTGGTGCAAATTCATCTATCTATCTGAATTTGAATGCAACAATCTGTAACTGTGATTGACTGGCAAATATGTAATATTGTTTCCATTTGATCTGAGACCGCTGCTAAATCGCTTCCTTCCTCCTACCTCTGTTGTTGTAATTTCGATGGCCAGAATTGCGCCGTTAGTGAACGCACCTCGCTCGCCGTGACGGTGATTGGTTAATAATAAGGAAGTGTTGTGTTGCTTTTGTGGATAGCGCTACGTCGAAGCGAATGTATGACGTTCGGAGCTGTTCACACCTTTTGCAGTACTAAGGTGTGCGATAGTGTTTAAAAAGGTGGTGTGTGTGTCTGTCGAGACTTAAAGACTTTAGTACAGTGTAGTCCGCCCGAAAAAAGTCAATATTCAAACAGAACACATATCATTAAAAAAAACATCCTTCCTGTGTTGTAATGTTGATGGCCAGAATTCCGCTGTTGTTGAACGCACCTCGCTCGCCGTGACGATGATTGCTTGATAATGAGGAAGTTTTGTGTTGCTGTTGGGTGACAACGCTGCCGCGATGGCGAAATGAATACATAATGTTGGAAATGTTCTCTACTTTTAATGTTCTCTAAGGTGGGCGATAGTGTTTAAAAAGGTGCTGTGTGTGTATGTCGAAACTTAAAGACTTTAGTACAGTGTAGTCCACCTTTTGTCTGAAGTCACTTCTAATGAATGAACCAGGAAGTAGCCTACTGGCCTGGCAAACGACATTTTGTGACATGTAAGTTAAACACAATAGCAATAGAGTAAAATAGTAACATAGTTCAATAATATAAATAAAAGGGATAATTACGAAAAAAGATATAGGGTTGTCAGCTCCCGGAAAACGAATACCTTATTATTATTGTTTGCCTCTGTCTGTGTGAAACATATTTTAACCTATTTGACCCAAAGATGCACCATGTCTGAATTGAACTGTTAGAAAAAAATACTAAAGAGTTTAAGCAAATATTCTTTGGTGAGCAGCTCAAAATCAGATAGTAGCTCACAAGCTACCTGTTGGAGACCACTGTGATTGCTGTGATTGTAATAAGAAAGCAAAGTTGATAAAAGTAAGTTAGCACGTACGTTATACAGTAAACGTGATGCCTCCTTGGGACAAAAAATGAGCTCCTAACTAATTCATTGTGTCAGTCATTGTGGTAAAAAGGCACATTTGACCAGATCAGAAGCTAGGCAGACAGCCAGCGAGCTGCTGCCAAAATGGGGCAGAGTGACCGCCAGAGAAAATGTGTAAACAAAGATGCTGGAAAAGGAGAACAGCAGCGCGATTGATAGGTTGGCGAGTGATCAGATACACTGGCATTGATTGGCTTAGCCTGTGACAATCTGTCATCCATGGAATCTACATTTTACAGACCCAAGTTTGGATTCTCGCGCTAGTAAGGGACGAAGCGCATCCTGAGTCCACTCAGTATGGGACGGTTGGCAAGTCATAAAAAATGAAATACAAGAAAGATTCTTAAAAAGAGAACTACTCCTTACTTTTAACCCTTTGGTTGTCTTGCAGGCGTTGAAGCTCCTCTCTGATCTCCTTGTAACAGCGCACAGAATCCATGACCCCCATAGCATTCAATAACCTTTGAGGATTTAATCGTATTTCTAGAATGTGTCGAAGGCCAGTGGTCCGCAGGCTGCTTGAGCCGGTACGGGTTTACCTCGGTTACTCGGTTCCCAGCTGGCCAGGCTTCCGTGTCGTGGAGGACAGTGGACATTGCTCGACTTCACAACACGGTTTCACCATTGTCCCTGACAGCCCTGTCCTCCGTCTTCCTCCCCCTGCTTTTGTGGTTCTATTGATCTTTCCTTCCAGGCGCTTCGTTTGAGTCATGCGGTGCCATGGTATGCGCTGATGCTACATCATATTTCTCTGACGTTTTTTAGACGGGTTGGTCGTCACCATCACTTTGTGTTTTGCAATCACGTCTTTAAGTCTTGCATAACAAGGCAATAATAGATTCCGTTTATGGGTTTAAGCTACTATAATCATAACTTATGTACTGTACTTCTTTTCAAGAACAGCAGAAGCTGGAGCTGCAGTGAAAAGGGAAAAAAACGTGTATCCATGAATTTTTTACAAGTAAGAGAGCTTTTCTGAAGCAATCATTCACTTTCTCACACACAGCAAAAGATAGATTGCGGTGCAGAGACGCTTCACCTCAGTCAATGTCAAGTATTGTAATATTCAAACCCGCATTGCACATTTTTAATGAGGATGGTGAGTTATCCTTGCCGTATGTTAATAAGGAAGAATTTTTGATCAAGCTGTGCAGATGATATGCTGCGTTAAATGAAGCGCGACTCGCATAGCACAACAGGACACTTCAGTATTAGTGCAGCCTTTCTCAGAAAGCACACGGTAACATTTTATGACATGGATTTACATGAATATTCAGTAGCACTCCAGTCCCTTGAGGAGCAATGCGCAACCTTAAATTTATGTGATGTTCAAAAACGATAAATTCTACACATGTTTATCACCTGATTCCAATAGGCTTGGGTGTCTGGGCATGTGAGTCTGCCTTTCGTCATCTCTGTTTTAAATATGCACATTTAAAACGATTTCTCATAGTGGGGGGTGGCTAAAAAAAAGATCAAGAGATGCAGGGGTCACTTTTACATTTTTTAAACCAACCCATGTTGAGTATGATTTTTCTCTGTACATTAATTTTTTATGTTTTTTTGCTGTTTTTAATTATCCTCCTCCCCCAATATTTTATAATTTTTGTACATTTTTCTCTTAGTATTATGTTTTTATTCTCACAATATTTTGACTTCATTATTATAATATTACTTTTATCCAACCCAATTTCAATATTTCCCTAATATATATTTTATATTACTATTCACTTTTGGTTTTGTTTTTAGTCTTTTAGGCTTTTTTTACACCTAATATTCCAAATTTATTCTCCTCATATTTTGCCTTTATAGTGACATGTTCTCACAGAATACTACGTGCAGAAGTCCTCCATGTGCTTAGCACCTTATTCCAATAGGCTTGAGTGTCTGAGCATGTGAGTCTGCCTTTTGTCGTCTCTGTTTTAATTGTGCACATTTGAAACGATTTCTCATTGTGGGGGTGGCTAAACATTTTCCACCAAGGGCCACATACTTAATAAAAAAAGATCGAGAGATGCGGGGGTCACTTTTACATTTTTTAAACCAACCCATGTTGATTTTTCTCTGTACGTTAAGTTTTTTTTGCTGTTTTTTTTTGCTGTTTTTAATTGCCCTCCTCCTCCAATATTTTAACCTTTTTTTGTACATTTTTTTTTACTCAATATTATGTTTTTATTCCGACAATATTTTGACTTAATTATTATAATATTATTACTTTTATCCAACCCAAATTCCATAATATTTCCCTTATATATATTTTATATTACTATTCCCTTTTGGTTTTGTTTTTAGGCTTTTTTTCCACCTAATATTCCAAATTTATTCTCCTCATATTTTGCCTTTATAATGATATGTTCTCACAGAATACTACGTGCAGAAGTCCTTCACATGCTTAGCACCTGATTCCAATAGGCTTGGGTGTCTGGGCATGTGAGTCTGTCCTTCACTGTCTGTCCCTCACAGACACATGTTGACCCCTAAATTAACTAACCATTCAGCATGAAATTGAACCTTTTAATGAGCGTGTTTCGTCTCTCATCAATTTTGGAGCCAGCAGCAGAGTCACCCTTGACACGCATCCGTGCAAATATAGCAAGGAAGTTAGAAGTTAGTGAGAAACTACTATTCTACGTCAGTTTCAGAAATCCTTTGCCAGCTGTTATTGACTTTCAGCGAGCGCTGCATCAGTTGGATACGCTGTGAAGCCGTGGGCAGGCGGGGAGCTGGAAGGGGGGAGTGGGGAGACGGGGCAGGCTGACAGATGAGCGGAGGGAGCCACAGGAAAGAGGGAGTGGCGCACGGGAGGCAGGATCGGCTGCTGTGTGTTTTATGAGTGTGCGTTCGGAGCATGAGATGAGAAATCCATGGGAAGCATCTGACAGAGGAGAGTCGACGCTGTGCGAAAAGGCATGAGGGGAAATAATCCAGGGGGTAAATTGTAGGGAGACCAAGCGGGAGCGACAGGACGACAGCAACGTGGAAAAGAAAAAGAATTGTTAGGATTGTCCAGGGCCGGTTACCACGGTGACAGTATGGGTGCAGTGGTGGGAACTTTGACCATGCAAACCAAGCAGAGGAGACCAACAAGAGGTACGTCAACCTTGTGGAAGTGCTTCTCTGTGCAACATGTGCTTGCTTAACTTGCAACGTCGTCTTCTGTCTTCCTGTTGTCTTCCCAGTTAATGAAAACATACCAATTAACGTTAATGGCATCCATTAATGGGAGTATGCTGTTTAAATCCCCCCTCCGTACTGTAGTGAGTCATATCTCATGCACTGTGGTTATGATGGAGAGATTGCAGTGTGCCATCAGGCAGGGTGTCCTTGCACATAAAAGTGGCGAGCACAATCACTGTCCCTGACTCTGTGGCGGCGATACGTGCACAGGGACACACGTAGGCGCCCCGACCAGGTTTGGACAGGAGCGAAGGAGGGGAAACAAGGGTTGCATGTGAATTAACACACAGCTCACATATCATACCTCTCTCTCTCTCTCTCTCTCCCCTCACGCTTGAGAAGCCTGTTGTCATGGCGACTGGATTGAAGGGCCAGAAGAGAGTGAACAACGATGTGTCGGGGATGAATGGTGAATTTGTTGCAGCGTGATGAAGAAGATTGGAAACACGGCGGCAACCTGTGTGATGAGGATGAGATATAAATATAAGAGGCCGTGGATATTCAATATGTGCTGTGGAATATTATGAAACATACAATCATCGTTAAAGTTGGTCTCGTGGAAAGAGCTGCATTTTAAGACCCCCCCTCCCCATTATTGACACCATGGTGATGAACGTAACAACAGGTGTGTTATTGTGGATGAAATACCTGTTTACAGCCTTCAAAATGTGTTTTTTTTTTACATTATTAGAGCCCTCTAGGCATGAAATAGCACCCCTACAGCCAATATAGTAGACATGATTAGAGAAAATAATAAGACTCATGCTTGTAGATGTACAGGCCAGTGCTGTGAGTAGTGATGTTTGGATCAACAGTGAAATATCGATATTTATCGATACGATATCAATCTTCATGCTCTGAAATTGATTCAAAATATCAATATTTTTGATACTTCAGCCAATCACTCAACAAGCCAATTTTCATAGTTAGAGCAACAAAAGTTTGTTTACCACCTTCTTTTTAACACAATTAGAGCCCTCTAGACATTAAATAACACCCCTACAGTCACATTTGCACTCCTATCGCCCAATACAGTATAATAAGAGAAAATTAGCTAGCATTGTCACACTCTCCAAGCGGTTGGAGCGTTGGCATGAGGCAACCGTGAGACAAACAAACAGCGGCGGATAATGTTTGTGTAAACACCTCAAGCTGGTGTCATTCACAAGCGATGCTTTTCCTCCAGGCTGTCGTGGCCACCTGACACATTTCTAATTATCTCCATCACTTCCCTCCCGGCACACGCTCCTCGTCAAGCTCAGCCGTCTTTTTTTTTTTTTAATGCCGCGGCCGCTGAGGATGATTGCTATAATCACTACTTTGCAGCTTTTGGCGGCGGTTGGGAAGCAGTTATTTTAAGATGTTGCTTTTCATCCTGGAGGCGGCGAGAGAAGAAAGCTATGGCTTAGCCGCGTGACCTCGCCATCTCACCTTCATCTTATCAACGCCTGACGATTTCTGTTCCACACCTTTTTTTTTTTTACTCTTTCACACCACGCTTTTTTTCTTCAAATAATGGAACCAACCATGACGCCACGTTGCTAGAATACACGTCATCGTGTTTGGACATTTCACTCAACATCAGGGGCGTCACTTGGTTCTGAGGATGGGGGGGGGGGCTTAGCTCGCTGGAGATGCACAGGATATGAATGAATGTAGTAGACATTTTAAAAAATCCTAAAAACAAATAAGGAACAACAACCGGGATATAATTTTTTTTATAACTTTTTGACAGATTTAGTAGAGATGCTCAATTGTTTTAGGCCACCATTAAATTTACACAAGTACGCACAATCTACACTGCAAAACTGCTGCTCAAACTCCGCAACCATTCTGTCCAGTGGACAGCGATCAATTATATTCATTCATTCATTTTCTACCGCTTATCCTCACGAGGGTCGTGGAGGGTGCTGGAGCCTATCCCAGCTGTCTTCGGGCGAGAGGCGGGGTACACACTGGACTGGTGGCCAGCCAATCACAGGGCACATATAGACAAACAACCATTCACACTCACATTCATACCTATGGACAATTTGGAGTGGCCAATTAACCTAGCATGTTTTTGGAATGTGGGAGGAAACCGGAGTCCCCAATCAATTATATAATAAACATTATTATATAATTGATTAGCCTATTATTATTATTACTATCATCATTATTCTTCTGATTATTACTACTACTACTACAAGTAGTAGGCTAGTATTAGCCTGCTTTTGCCCTGTTTTAATTATTTTTTATAATTATTATATTTTAATAATTAAAATTAAAATTAAAATTAAAATTAAAATTAAAATTAAAATTAAAATTAAAATTAAAATTAAAATTAAAATTAAAATTAAAATTAAAATTAAAATTAAAATTAAAATTAAAATTAAAATTATTTAGGGGGGCTTAAGAACATAATTGGGGGGGGGGGGTGAAGCTAACTAACATTTCAGAAAATCAACATCAACAAACCTTGAAACAAACACCAACAAGAGATGGAGCCAATGAAGATGTAAGAGAACATATTAGGAAAACTAAACAAATCAATATTTCACAAAACATATAAAATACGGAGCAAATTAACAATCCAGGAAAAAAAACGAACAAAGGTCTAAACAAATAATATTCCAGGAAAACAAAACAAACATTGACAAGCAAATTCAATAAAAGTGTAAAAAATAAAAAGAGCTCCAAGAAAGACGTAAAAAAAGAATAAAAGTTATGAATATATGAATAAAGGCGTCCCAAGTGGAGCTGATTTGTGTTTTCAAGGATTCTCCTCTCTCAGGTTGAAACAGACATCGGATTGGGATCTGCGAGTCCAAAGGCAGCTCTGGGATGTTTGCTCATGAAATTGCGTCTGCGTGCTGACGTTTCCCAGACAAACATTTACCCACAGGCCCGTCCCAGCCGTCCGCCATGTTGTCACATCATCAACCGCCAGCCCTTCGCGTCCCGGCGAGCGTTCCGTCAGCTTGCTAAGTCGCGGCTGTCCTTGCAGATAAAACGGACGAGGAGCTGGAGATGACGACCGTCTGCCACCGGCCGGAGGGTCTGGATCAGCTGGAAGCCCAAACCAACTTCAGCAAGCAGGAGCTCCAGATCCTCTACCGCGGCTTCAAGAATGTAATCACAGAGAAATATTCCACATTTGACATCTTAACCATCTTGCTTCTTCTCCCCAGGAATGTCCCAGCGGAGTGGTAAACGAGGAGACCTTCAAGCACATTTATGCACAGTTTTTCCCCCACGGAGGTAAATACTGGCCCGCGTGGGCGCTCTTTATGTGTTGGGAACAGGCCTCTCAGGTCTTTTTGGTGTTTTGGACTGCAGATGCGAGCATGTACGCACATTACCTTTTCAACGCTTTCGACACCAGCAACAACGGCTCCATCAAGTTTAAGGTGACAGCACGTGCAACCGCATGCTGGGGGAAAGACTCACTGACGCACTGATGACCTGTTCTCTGGCTGCCAGGACTTTGTAGTGGGCCTGTCCATCCTCCTGAGGGGAACCCTGAGGGAAAAACTGGAGTGGACCTTCCACCTTTATGACATCAACAGAGATGGCTACATCAACAGGGAGGTGAGGACGTGCATGGTGGGTCATGGTGGGTCATGGTGGGTCATGGTGGGCCATGGTGGGCCATGGTTCTGTCATGGTGGGTCATAGTGGACCATAATGGGTCATGGTGGGCCATGATTCTGTCATGGTGGGTCATAGTGGACCATAATGGGTCATGGTGGGTCATGATGGTCCATGGTTCTGTCATGGTGTGTCATAGTGGACCATAATGGGTCGTGGTGGGCCATGGTGGGTCATGGCGTGCCATGGTTCTGTCATGGTGGGTCATAGTGGACCATAATGGGTCATGGTGGGCCATGGTTCTGTCATGGTGGGCCATGGTTCTGCCATGGTGGGTCATGGTGGGCCATGGTTCTGTCATGGTGGGTCATGGTGGGCCATGGTTCTGTCATGGTGTGTCATAGTGGACCATAATGGGTCATGTTGGGCCATGGTCATGTCATGGTGGGTCATAGTGGACCATAATGGGTCATGGTGGGCCATGGTTCTGTCATGGTGCGTCATAGTGGACCATAATGGGTCATGGTGGGCCATGGTGGGTCATGGTGGGCCATGGTTCTGTCATGGTGGGTCATAGTGGACCATAATGGGTCATGGTGGGCCATGGTTCTGTCATGGAGGGTCATGGTGGGCCATGGTTCTGTCATGGTGGGTCATGGTGGGCCATGGTTCTGTCATGGTGGGCCATGGTGCACCCCCCCCCCCATACTCCCACCCTCCTCTCCCATCCCACCACCCCTCGCCCCCATTCCGCTCCTCATTAGCTCGTTGGCCCCTCCCCTCTTCCAAAGTCTGTGCAGGAAGTCAGTGTTCATGGTTTCTTTTGCAGGAGATGACGGAGATCGTGAAGGCCATTTACGACATGATGGGCAAGTACACCTACCCAGCACTGAAGGGAGACGTGCCACAGCAACACGTGGACATCTTCTTCCAGGTGTGTCTGTAGTTTGGGGCTCCGTGTGTCGTGTTCGACTCCGCTCACGCGCAATCTGCTGTTTTGCCCCAGAAAATGGACAAAAACAAGGACGGGGTGGTGACTTTGGAGGAGTTTGTTGTGGCCTGCCAGGAGGTACGTGTTCCTCCTTCCTTCCTACCGCCATTCTTTTTAATTGGCAATGAAAAACAGCAAAAAGGGAAAAAAACAGCTGTCATTTTCCAAGAATAAAGTTGAAATATTTACAAAAACCAGCCATCATATTCTCAGAAAAAGGCAACATTTTCTGAGAATAAAATTGTAATACGTCAACATGCAATTTCTAGAAGCATAGAGATGACATTTAATAAATTTATGTACTCTATGTACTCTATGTACTCTATGTAGTGTAGTACTTCATGTGCTCTATGTACTCTATGTACTGTGTGTAGTGGATGTAGTGCAGTACTGTATGTAGTGTAGTGCTTCATGTGCTCTATGTACTGTATGTACTGTGTGTAGTGTATGTAGTGCAGTACTGTATGTACTGTAGTACTTTATGTACTCTATGTACTGTGTGTACTGTATGCAGTATGGTACTTTATGTACTCTATGTACTGTAGTACTGTAGTAATGTATGTACTGCATGTACGGTACTGTAGGTACTCTAAATACTGTATTTACAATCGGTACTGTAAGTACTGTATGTGCTATGGGTACTGCATGTACTGTAATGTGGGTACTATATGTACTGTGTGTACTATGGGTACTGCATGTATACTGTATGTACTGTAATGTGGGTACTATATGTACTGTGGGTACTATGGGTAAAGCATGTATATTGTATGTACTGTAATGTGGGTACTGTGTACTATGGGTACTGCATGTATATTGTATGTACTGTATGTACTGTAATGTGGGTACTACATGTACTGTGTGTACTCTAGGTACTATGGGTACTGCATGTATATTGTATGTACTGTATGTACTGTAATGTGGCTACTGTATGTACTGTGTGTACTATGGGTACTGTATGTATATTGTATGTACTGCATGTACTATGGGTACTGAATGTATATTGTATGTACTGTATGTACTATGGGTACTATATGTATATTGTATGTACTGTATGTATGTACTATGGTACTATGGGTACTGTATGTATATTGTATGTACTGTATGTACATCATTCCAGCGTGTTTACCTGCTGTCTGTGTTCCCAGGATGAAACCATGATGAGATCCATGCAGCTCTTCGAGAACGTGATGTAGGAGGGGAGGAGCAACCCAGGGCTGCTGACCAATCAGGGGGCTTGCTGCGTGGACGCATACAGCGTGTGCGGCACACGCCGTCTCTCGTCCTGTTGCCCTTTTTTTTAAATCCACCAGCCGACTGAACGCAGACAAAGACTTGCATGGCAGAGGCGGACTTGAATTGTTTAGTGGCGAGGAAGAGAAAAAGCATGGAGGTCAAACTTTTTGTAAAGGTGGGCCGCTTCTTTGTTTTCCATCGGCTGCCGCACATTCGAAAAATATCATTTCATAATAAACCCAATATTTGGAGTAAAATAACATTTTAGATCAGGGTGCGGGAAAAGTTCTAAATATTGGAATCAAGTCAAAATTATGAGAAGAATTTATAGCAAGGAAGTTGAACTAGTTGGAAAATTAGAGAAACAAATAAAGAGCTGAGATTTGATGAGCATAAACTCCTCATATTATCTGGGAAAGTAATAACATGGAAAAGTCCAAATATTATGCCAATGAAGTCAGAATATTACAAAAAGAACATTTACAAAGATTATTTAAGAAGACAGTTGAAATATCATTTTATGAGAATATAAATATTAAGAGAAAAATATGAGAATAATTTTCTCATAACTCTTAGTAAACTTCTCATAACTCATATTATGAGGGGAAACAAATATCAAATTGTAGCATAGATTTAAAATATTTAAGAAAAAAGTTACATTATGAGAACTTTGGACAACTTTGGTTGTGGAAGACGTTCTAATATTATGGGAATAAAGTCCAAATAATACATGAACAAAGTGGGAAAAAGTCCACAGATGGTTGAAGAACATGGTTGAAATATTAGGAAAAAACATGAAAAACGGGTAAAAAGAGCAACGAATGAATTCGCATGACAGAGCTGAGATGCAGTGTTGTCTTGGCATCAATAGAAGTCGTAAAAAAGAAGGAGTGGGTCTTTTTGCCATCGAAAGCGCTGTCGGGAACCACTGGGTGGGGTGAGGTTTGAGTCGGTTTCAGTCCATGTTGAGCTGGCTGTACGACGTGTTGATGTACGTTTGTGTCTGTTGAAGGTCTTCCTTTCATGCTTTGCCTTTTGTGTCTCTGTGTGTCTTTAAAGGGTCAAGACTCTGTGGGTGTAAATCTCATGTGTGCATAGCGAAGCCTGCTGTGTTTGTTTGCGCTTGCTGCAGTGTGGCGCGTGTACATAGAGCCAACCTTCAGGTGAAGGCTTCGTTTTCGTGTGTACAAATGGCAGCTTTGGATGTTTCCATCCACCATGTGGGGCGGGGGTGGTACATCCTCAATCCAATGCTAAATGCAGAAGTGCTGAGCGAGCCGGGTGAGCACTGGACTTCCCTGCATTAAGTGGCGGTGTTTGGATTATATAGTAAAAAGGGCAGTAAATTATGAATCATTTTTGCATCTCTTTGCTACTTGACGTACAGTGTATGTGACATCATAGCCTCGGGTCCTGGTTCCACATGGAGTTGCTTCATTTCATCCGGAGGAAAGTCAACCAATTCTAAGCCATACCGGTAATAAAAGTATAAATCCTTACATTGTCTTTGACTTTTCTTTTCCCCGTAGCTTTGACTTGAATTGACTTAAAACATACAAGAAAAAATGCGGAACTATCCCAGCACTGTGTTGGAATTAGGAGGGAACGATAAATATCCAGACAATATTGACGCTCCAATTAATACCCATCCATCCATCCATTTTCCTCCACTTATCCGGGTCGCGGGGGCAGCAATCTCAGACTTCCCCGTCCCCGGCCACCTCCTCCAGCTCCACCGGGAGGACACCAAGGGGCTCCCAGGCCAGCTGTGAGACATAATCCCGGCCGGGCATGCCCGGAACACCTCACCAGGGAGGCGTCCGGGAGGCATCCGGACTAAATGCCCAAGCCAAAGCCTAAGTCTCTTAGGGTGAGTCCAGCTACCCTATGAAGGAAACTCATTTCAGCCGCCTGTATCCGTGATCTCATTCTTCTGGTCATGACCCAAAGCTATAATCACCATCGGTGAGGGTGGGAACATAGATTGACCGGTAAATTGAGAGCTTCGCCTTGTGGCTCAGTTCTCGGTCGCGCTCCACCAATTCCATATTTCTGGAGCACCCCCCTAAAAGGCCGTGCGAGGGACATGGTCGAATGCCTTTTCCAAGTCCACAAAGCACATGTAGACTCTTGCCACCTCTCCCCTGCAGCAACTCCAGAGTAGAACATCCAAAGTAGAACAAAGTCCAGCCCCTTTCGAGGAATTTGGTTCCAGACCCTTAACTGTGGGACGAGGTGAGTCCGACTATAAATAAATACGTCATTGAATATTTTATTTTACACCATGAAGTATATTGAGGTCGCAGGATTATTTACAGTATAGTCAAGGTAATAAACAATGGAATAAAACGGTTGACAATCATATAAAAATATGTGAAAATGGTATTTTGAACAAAAAAGTTAAATAATAAAACCATGAAAATACACGATTAACTCAGTAACAACTACTGTAAAAATTAAAACTTTATTGACAAGACACACATGGCTTCGCTTACGCTGACTGACTAGTTAGCGGACTAGTTTTTTAGCTCCCTAGCTTGTTAGCTCGCTAGCTTGTTAACTCGCTAGCAGTTGCAATGTGATGAAAACAATGAGTAATGCTGTAGGAGCGTAAAGGTGACTATAGTCGTGTTATTTCATGTCCACGGGTTCAAATAGCTTTTAAATGTACGGGAAAACGTACCCTCAAAGTCAAAAGGAGGATGTCTGTTAGAAGTTAAATTAATTTCCACCAATAGGGGGTGACGTATGAGTTATCCATTCATCTTCAATGGGGAAAAATTCCACTGAAAATATGGAACTGATTTAAATTTATTGTTGACATCAATTATTTATTTTTACGTTTGTAATTACATTTCTCACGATTCAACATGCTGACACTAATTCAATTGTATTCTGTCATTAAAAAGTCGGTGCGCTTACTGTGTTTAAGTGTCGCCATTGTCTTGTAGGGCGATAAAATAATGTAGGTTAAACTAACCAAAATAAATACAGAATTTGAATTTAACTTTATTCAGAATGTTTCACTATGAAACAGACGTTGTTATAGAGCGCTGTAATAGAGCGCTGGCGTGTTTGTCGTGTGCAATACACGTTGTGTAAGACAGATGACGACATTGAGCTAATTGGCTGGCTCCTCGACCTCAAAGAGAAAAGAAGAAGAAGACGGAGAAGAAGAAGAAGAAAAAAGAGGAGGAGCGGAGTTAGCTTCCAGTATTGAAGCGTGCACCTTCTGCGGCAACAACTTCTTTGTTGCTCCACGGCAGTCAAGTTCGAGACTATTTTGCTTTGTTTTTCTTTACTTTACTACAAAATGAACGGTTTAAACGGCGAGCAGATGTCTCCACAGACGTTCCTTTACGGTGAGACTATTTCCTACTAAGTAAGAACGCTACTGGTCAATCTAGGTAAAGTGTTCTCAGAAAATACAACCCTTTTTATAAAATGCGCAACATTGCGTCATGTAGTATTTACCATTGAGTATTTTCTTTGACGGTGTGCACGCGTGTCACTAGCACTGCGCAGCCACACACGTGGTTTGGGCCAAAAAACATGGCGTCCTCCTTTTACGTTGCTATTTATTCGCAAGCGGTAGCTTTGACTTTGGGTTGGCGTTCACTGCCTTTTTCGCTTTCGGGTTACTAGGCGGAAGTCGACTCGATGTTTTCACTTTATGTTCGCTCATGATGACTGGAACTGTTACCACATTGATGTGCTTAGGATCAGTCTTAAGCTAGTCCTCACTCCGTGTAGACGTGAGTTTTTTTCCCCTTAAATCTTTGCTCACTTTCAACCATTTAGTTGTGCCAACAGAATCGTTTTTGCTGATATGTTAAAAGAGGCAGATTTGTTAAAAACGTGGTTATTTCCACATGGTCCGGCCATGTGGAAATAACCACGTTGGTACTACAGCGCCCCTTGTGTACATCCGATTAATTGCATGTGTGGACACGATGACGCACATTCACACATTGGGATAATTGCTTTTTAAAAACGTAATTGTAGATAATGAAACAGTAACGAAATGAAAGTTTAATGCCAAAGTTTTGCCTGGACTCTAGGACTTCAAGGCGGAGGTTCGAGTTGCACTAATAGTGCCGTTCTTTGTTGTCCATTCTCTCCACCAGGTTGTGTGCTTGAAACCGGAAAGGAGGTGCTCTTCAATCCAGAGGACGATGACTTTGAGCATCAGCTGGATCTACGGATGGTAAATGCACGCTTCACATTTGAATCAGTTGGGATGCAGGATAATGGGGAACCTGGGGAGACAGAGCCTTCTCCATCGCTGCCCCCACCCTCTGGAACTCTTTGCCCCATTCACTCCATGCTTGCCCTTACCTTCCCCCCTTCAAAAAACAACTAAAAACCCACCTCTTTAAATCTGTTTTTAATGTCTAACTTTTTATATCTGACTGCTGTGCCCCGCCCCGCTTTTACTCATGTTTTAACTGTGTATTAACCAATGAATGTTGTATTTTGGTGTGTCTTCTACTCTGTTTACTTGCTTTATTCAACTTAATTCTTCTGTAAAGTGTGAGTATTTTGAAAAGCGCTATACAAATAAAATGTATTATTATAATGATCACTGGTGTTTGTCGTGGCCCCCCGCAGGCGTGTGCTGACCCGGCCACAAAAGACGAGTTTCACCTGGTGGAGGTGGAAGGACAAGACTCTGAGGGTCAGAAGGTGACGGCCGCGCTGGTTTCCCTGAAGCCCTCCACTCTACCGAGTGTAAGTGCGGACCCCCGTGAGATGTTTGTTAGTTATGGTTTGTAGGGTGCAGTACCGGCCTGCGACCAATGGAGGTGCTGTTGAGTTATCTGCATGGCTGTGTCTTCCATACTTGACATGATAATGCAGTGCTTCTCAATTATTTTTGAGGGACAGACATAAACCCCCCACCTCCGAGTACTATAAATGTGCACGTGTTGGTAGGTCTGCATTGAAATGAAAGCCTCTGACAACCCTCCACTCTTTGAGAAGCACTGCTATAATGGCTGCAGTATGTTCTGGAACAGTGTTTCATCCTGGCCCTGAGGAGTGTGGATTTAGTGCGGGCGTGTGGTGGTGCTGTTTGCAGGTGTGCCTGGGGGGTTTCACCGTCACGCCGCCGGCATTGTTCCGTCTGAAGGCCGGTTCTGGTCCGATCCACATCAGTGGGCAGCACCTCGTCAGTAAGTGTCTTGTCAGCTTCTGAGGAGGTCGGCATGGTGCCGCCTCTAACGCATTTGAATTGTCGCTAAAGTGATGGAACCCGATACGTTTGACGATGACGACGATGATGATGATGAGGAGGAAGAAGAGGAGGAAGAAGTCAAAGTGCCCAAGAAAAGACCCGCCCTGTCTCCTGTCCTCAAATCTCCGGTGAGTTTTATTTTTATTTTCAAATCATGTCCAATACTTTTATTGTGAAATAAGTCATTCATGTTTTTTTGCAGAAAAAGATGAAGATTGATGCTGAGTGAGTGTCTACATTACCCCCTCCCCCGTTGAAGTACTATGGAGAACATAGTTTGCTGGCATACAGTCTCCTGATTGTGAATAAAAGGACAACCCTGCTAAGATTTGTTTGTTTTTTGTCTTTAGGAATGAAGACGTAGACTCGCCCGTCAAGGTGAGCATTCAGTAGATCCACTTTAGAGGCAGCGGCGACTACGCTTCTCCTGCTAACGCCCGCCCCTGCATCTTTCCACAGGCCAAGAGGATGCCGTCCAAACCACAGAAGTCCGCCCAAAATGGCAAAGGTTCCAAACCCAACACTCCGGCCCCAAAGCAGGTACCCGGCGTTGAATCCGTCCTCTTCTCCGCAAGCGCTACTTCCCAGGCCGATGGACGCATTCAACTTATATTGTAGTAAAACTAAGATGCTGTCATTGATCATTATTACAATTACTTTGCAGGCGAGGACCCCCAAAGGAAAAGGGGAGAAATCACCTAATGCTCCAATGACCCCCAAGGAGCCTTTAACGCTCCCTGAGATCCAAACAAAGATGGCGGAGGCGATGAAGAAGGTGGGTGTATGGGTTGTCGAGTATCAGCACGTCTTGGCACTGAAATGATGATTTTTATTCTTTGTACTGTTTCTCAGGGAGTCAGGATGCCCAATTTGCAGGCCAAGTTTAAGAACTTTGTGAAGAATTCTTTTAAAGTCTCTGATGAGAAGGTAGTGTTGTCGTCATGCTTTATTGATTTGTCTTGGAGAAGCCATCTTGAATCATGCTCCCCTTTTCTCCTCAGGTTGTCGAAGACCTGTGGAAGTGGAGGCAAAGTGTGACCGACCCAAAATAAATATTCAGATTTTTATTAGTTTTTTTTTTTTTTTTACTTCATGCCCCCCTGCCCCCCGCCCCAACCTCCCAGTGTGCCTCATTGAAAATCACATCTGATGTTCTTATTACGAAGGGCTGATCCTGATTTATGCAAGGATTGTCCAACGCACCCTTACATATTTGCATATGTAAATATGTTCCTATGGGAATACATGATGCAAGTGTCCATGGATAACATTCATCATGTACATCAATAATGTCAAACGCCTTTTTGGATGATTTACTGTTGTGGGCAAGTTCCTTTTTTGTTGAGTTATGTCTCAGTGTTGATTCATTAGCAGACAGTGTATTCACCATCCACAGGACCTGTTTTTTTGTGTGTTGTTGCTGCGAAGGGTCTTTGGGGCGTCCATGATGGCTCGATGCAAGTTTACCGCCTGTATGAAGATAGCGGTGTCGTGTTAACTGACCAAGTGAATAAATACTGAATGGCGAGGCCTGTTCAAGTGATGATGCACTTTCTCAAAAGATTTGCTTTTTCAAATGCAAGTTTGTCATTGAAATAACAGGAACTTAACCTGACAAGGATGAGGAAACATTTGCTTCCTCCTAGTTGGATTTGTTATCCAGTGACAAAATGTCTTTTAGATGCTTGGTTGGCTGTCCAGCACCCAAACACAACATTTAAAGAATAACTGATGAAGGAATGAGTAGACGCTAGGTGGCGGTAGAAGCCAAGCTATCAATCATTACCAACGGCGTGCAGGAGTCAAGTGAGGAAGATGGCCGCCAAGCGGTGAAAGTGTGGCCCTTGAAACAAAGTTAAAAACAGCTTCACCAGTTTCAGATTAACTGATAATAGCGAGGCGGCCAGAGTACAGGTCATAACAAGACTGTTCATTGGCTAGACGTCAGTTACCTCATTGTGCCGACAGGGTACAGTAGAGCAACGCTATCTTTTACTGCATACGATGGAAGTGTGGCCCTGAACCCTGAGGAAAAAAAAACAGTTGCCGGAGTGTTTTGAGGGGTGGACACCTGTATTAGTACTACGCATGTGTAATATGCGTCATTTATCCACCTATTCTACGGCAGTAATGGAATAAATGTTTGGCAACATTTTTACCACGCATGTGCAATTACGTCACGTTAGCAAGATGGAAGAAATAGTCGATTTTCTGCCGTCCATGGTACAAATTGATAAATTATAAAACCTCTTTCGATGTGTATTTTTTCGCCACTGAAAAAACAAAGCATTAGCAAGATACGTTTAGTCATATACGTGACAGGATATGGCGTTTACATCTGCGCATCCGCTATGCTTGAAGTTTTTTACATAGATAATGTGAAGTACGGTTATTGACCATTTATGCTCATTGCAAAGCATACGTAGATATGAAGTATGGTTATTGGCCATTTGTGCTCATTTAAAAATCACTACCACGGCACGTGACGTCGTAGAAGCAGAGTATGACAATGTAGAAAGACGGAATTGACTGTCTCGCGCATGTGTAACACTGATCACGTTTCCGGTAGAGTGCGTTTAAATTGCAGGACTCGAGTCGCGAGCTTGCAAGCTAACCAGTTAGCCTCTATTTTATGTATAATTTACTAGTCAAGGGGCAACCACACGGTAGTTTTTCCACTTTAATTATATACAACAAAAACTTAAAATCACAGATAAAAAAACATACATAAAAAGGGAGTGCAGGAGTAAAAGCCATTTAAACAATTTCCCACAACATATGTCCTGTTATGGCTGACAGCAACAACATTGGCATCATCTTAATGAAAGAAATCAGAAATATACATCATCTCACTCTGGCACACAATTAGTTCAGTAGGAATGATTGACATAAATAAAAAGGCAGAAAGACGTGGAAGGAAGGTGATGTTGTTTCTCAGGTGTTAGGAAAGGTTTTGAATGTTGCCAGCCACATCTGTTCTCCATCCAGTGCATTCCTTTTAGCCACTATACGTTCTAAAGCAGCTCTTGTTTCACAGTAACATGGAAACTATTTTTAAAACAGGTTTTGACTTCTGTAAAACTTGAGTGCTTGGCAGGTTAAAGCTGTGACGGGACGTCCTGACAGGGCGGTGTGTGGTTAAAATATGACAGTAACATTTTCATGTTGCCCTAGAGCAACTTCAATCCAAATTTAACAAAGATATGAACAGTTTTAGACTCTGTGTGGGTGGGTGGAAGTGTCCTGTTCAAACGTATTCCTTGGTGCTGCTGGGGGGTCTGGAGATGGGGTATTTTGGTGCAGGTTTGCCTCTGGGGCAAGAAGCTGCCAGCATGCCGCCCCCAATGACAACCAGGAAGGCTCCGGCCCAGGCGATGAAGATGGCGGATCCAAACTCGTACCTTTGCAAAGAAAAAGGTAAGCAATGTTATGTTTGTTGTTATGCTTCTTTCAGTCTTATTGTGTAGCAAATAAGAATTGCACTCACTTGGTATTGACTGGGGTGAAAGGGTCGTAGAAGGCTCGGATGATGTCGTGAGCATACCAAGAGCAGGCGATGATGGAGCACAACGCTGCAGGAAAGCAAGGAATGTTATGTAAAGTGCCGTTAAAGAACACGTCTGCGTTGGCGTGACAGTCCGTACCTCCAATCAGAAGGATGATGCCGCCTGTCATGGCGATGCGAGACTTGCGCGTTTTGTCGTCCCCGCCGCAGTTGGTGCACTTCATCCCCATGCAGGCGGTGCCCAGGCCGGCCAGCGTCACGATGATGCTCACAATCATGAGGGCACGTGTCGCCTGCAAAGCGCCTGGGTGGGGAAAGTACAGCATGAGTCAAATAGGTAACAGCAGCAGCAGTTAATGCAGGATTAATCCACAACTATTTTGGCATTTTGTTCATTGTTTTATTTACAAATGTAAACATCCTGTGACTTCAGCCTCTCAAATGTGAATATTTGTAATTTCCTTCCTCACCCATGAAATCAGTGCCGTTTTAGGCAAACCAACATATTCCCACACATCAGCTTTGACTTTGGCAAACGGTGATGGATGTTTAGCGTCTTTTCCCACATGTTGCGTACCAAACCACTAACTGTTTGCTTCGTGCTGATTTGGTCTGTCAAGGACAGGGCTGTCAACTGGATTCCAGTGAGGGCCACTTTGTGGAAAATGAAAGGACGCACCTTTGCTACTTTGTAAAGCAAGCCTTGGAGATATGCTAAGCTATTTCCCCTCAGCTTGGTCATACAGGTGGAAAAGCCTATGATTCATATCAACTTCACTCCTTTTGCCCATTGTTTCCGTTTTTTCAATTTTCCAAATATTTCAACATTAATCTGACTCTTCAGCGATTTTCATTTCAGATTTTAACTTTATTTCCACATTAGAGCATTTTCCGTAACCTAATATTCCAAGCACTGCCATTTTCCAAAATTACATTTTCTTCCGTATTCTGATATTTTTCCCAAAAACTGACAATAGAATTTTTTTTTATCAATATTTGGACATTATTCTCGTAAAATTACCAATACTGTTTTTATATATTCCAACTATTTCAACTTTCTTCTAGTAATTATGACTTTATTCCCATCATATTTTGATTTCATTCTCATAACATACCTTTTCCCGCAATCCAATTTTGCAAAAATTACAACATTGTTTTTTTTGTTTCTCATTAGGATTTATTTCTTTAAAATTCCAACTTCACTTGCTGAAATATTATTCTCAAAAGTATGACTTTCTGGTTGTATTCCACTTTTTTCCTATTAATATTTTGACTTTATTTTAAAAATTACTGCAGATGTTTTTTTGTTAAATTATATTTTTCAGAATGTGCCCCTAGGCCGCACTTTGGACACCCCTGGTCTAGGACACAGTCAAACAACAATCTTGAGATTAATCGACTAACAAAATAATCGCGTGTTGCAGCTTTGGTTGACGTATGACAGAGTGACTTTGGTCCCTTGTGTCTCAGTGGCGCTCCCATAAACCGCCTAGAAAGCCCAGAAAGGAGGTGGGGGGTGATGCGGGTGAGTGCAGTATGTGCAACTCAAACAGGTCTGACCAGGTTTCAGGTTACAGTATCTTGGAGGACACTCCTAATGCAGGTGCTGCTTCCTCGTGGACATTTGAAGTTTGAGACCTCCACCCACAAACAAAGAGCCACTGTGCATCATGTCTAAGTTACTTGCCTGAACGTTGAGCTTTGTGTTGGCATTTTCCAAAGGTCAAACCATTATTGAAGTGGAAGCGGGACTTTACGCGCGTGTTTCTGCAAGGTTGGGTCGGCACATGCAGTTGTAAAGCGTGGCGGACTGGGAAAAAATTCAAAAGTCTAAAAAGATGCGCACGGGTGTGACGGTTGGTGGCGTATAGGATTTGTGGACTTACCAACGCATACTGTAAAAGGAAATCCAGCTACCAACTGACCCATTTAGCCACCCGTTCCCCCAAAAAACGACAGACACAAGTCATAAAAGATAAGCGTAAACTCAAAGGCACCTTGCCCTACATCAGCACAACCACTTCCTTGAACAGACCACCATAAAAGTACTTCATTGTGCATGGAGCTGTTGATAAAGATATAATGAAGGATCCTCCGAAACCTGCTTTAAATACAATGTTTTTCCCCCTTTCCTTGCACAGAGTACAAGTAACCGCATTCCGGTTGGGAGTCAATAACTGACTAAACCGGTTAGCTCCAGCAATGGGGGTGCAGGTGAGGGTTGTCAATACCTGGAACGGTATAACGGTGGATTAGGGATTCCCCAGGACTATTACAGGCGTGGTTCATTTGCTTGCATTTGTTCCTCATACACTTTGCTTCCCTTTTTTAGTCAAATTGGGGTCATTTGGTTATAAAGCCCGTTTCATAATTCAAGAAAAAAAACAAAGTGTGGCTGAATAGGAGCTTATAAAGCTGAAATATGGCTATTTAGCGGCATAATTAGCAGTACTTACTGTTGAGCTGGAGGATGGAGTCGTAGACTTTACACTGGATCTGGCCGGTGCTCTGGAAGGCACAGGACATCCACAGGCCTTCATACATGGCCACCGCCGTGATAATGTTGTCCCCGACGTAGGCCGACATCTTCCACTGCGGCAGAATGGTGCCCACTATCAAGCCAATTAGGCCCAGAAGTGACAGGACGAAGCCCAACATCTGTAAACCCGAGTTGGCCATTTTCTCTTGTTCGTCGACGATGACCTGATTTCAAAAAGGAACGTCCACCTGCTCAAAATATCCCCAACGCCTCTAAATCAAACGTCTTTAATTTGACTTCCTCTCTTGAGTTAAAAAGAAAGTTTTAAAAAGAATTCCAACTGTTGTCCGTAAGGAGAAAATAATACTTTCTTTAATGGCGGTACTTGTGTCTGTAATGGCTGCCGATGTCCCCTCGCGCACCTGTTGCTCTGCCGCACCTTGAATCGGGAGGGGACAGCGAGAGCGAGCATTTTAGGCGGTTTCCGTCGCAGGTGGGCGGGGACGCGCACGCAGTTTCGACGCATACGTCGCCGAAAGGCGCGCCTTCAGTTTCATGACGTCGGCACTTCCGGAAAACTGCCTGTTGATGTGTCACGCGCGACCCGATAAAAACCGATAGTAGATTGTTAGTTTGGTGGGGAGGACAAATGTCATAAATACCTTTCAGTTGAGGAGTAACATAGTCTTTGTTTTTGCATTAATTCACAAATCGACCTATAATTATCGCTCGTTCAACCGTGTCGTTTACTACACTCTCGAGTAGTAATTGTAATCATTTTTGAAGGTGAATTTGTAACAGTAGTGGAGGGTTTTAGCTGTCAGTTATTTGTCAAGCAACCCACACCTGTGTTATCTAATCACTCAGTACACATATGTATGATGTATGCTGTAATTGGACAATATAGTGCTATTGTAACGAGCACTCAAGTGTTGACATACGTATACCCTACATTGATACTGGAGACTTTGCCCACTGGCGCTGTGAGTCACACTCGCACAGGCGTGTCGTGTCTTTTTCTGCTTCTTGACCAAGACAACTACTCACCCGAAGAGAAACTGCTACTAAAACTGTTTACTACTCGACAAGGAGTGTCTGTGCTTGGCGGTCTGTCTAGGTCCTCCTGCTTCCGGTTTCCAGGACTCGTGCACGCAATGCAATGCAGGTACTGTAGTTTCATTCCTTGACTGTTATGAATGAGTTGAATGGCGGGAAAGGCCTTGCAATTATGATTTAACCTTGTCAGCTGACACATATGACAAATGTTAACTCATTGGCTTAATGAATTATCGTAGAAGCAGAGGCTACTTCAGGCTCCTGACTGCAGTTCAATGACCCCATCTAGTGGCCGTGACCAGGTTGTCATGCCCTTCTGTCCCCATTTTTTTCAGTTTTTTTCTAAATATTTCAACGGTCTTTTGAAATAGCCAGAGTAAATTTCCTTCCCGTAATATTTTGACTTTATTCCCATAATATTATAACCTTTTCCCCAACTTCCCCCCATTAGTTTTATGACTTAAAAAATATATTTCAAAAATTATTTTTTTTTAAACTTTTTTTATTTGGATTTTTTTTCTTGTAAATTTAAAGCTGTTTTTTTTGCAAATTTTCTTCTCATAATTTCCATAATATTTTGATTTAATTCTTACTCATAAAATTATGACTCATGTCTTTGACCATAAAAGTACATATGGAATCATGTTTTGTTGTGTATGGTTTACATACGTGTAAACCAGGGGTGTCCAAAGTGCGGTTCTAAGTTCATGAAAAGGAAATTTGCTTCGATTATTAAAGAAGAAAGTTGAAATATTTGTAAAATAAAAAAAAAAACAACAGCAAAAATTGTGAAAAAAGAGTAAAGAGGGAAGTTGATATTAATAATTTTTTCACCTATATCACATAGTTGAGATGCTGTTTTTTTTTACAAATATATATACTGTAATTTCTTAGCATATCTACTGTACATGGGTGGCTTTACAAAACATCCATGTGGCAACGTTCTTCATTTTTCACCCCTAGCTTAGAACACACACACACGCATAATAAAGGTTGGGAATGTCCGTGACCTTGGTAGGGTGCTGAAATGGCTGAGGGTTTTCCCCAAAAGTCTAAAGCTGATTTGCTAATGTGAGCGCTACATTTGGCCTAATGTTTGGCCGTGCTGGTATTTTGCGTGAGGACATAAGACTGTTTTGCTTGATGTGCTTTTACTGGGAATGATATTAAAAAAAGCTTTTAACCCAGACTGAGGTGGCATCTGAAAGGGAAGTGTCAGTGTCGGTACAGAGCACGCCATAATCTAGCAGATCGCATGCTGCTCGGCTTGATGGCGATTACGATTTGTGAGTTAATTAGCCTAATCTGCGCTACATGAGCTGTCGTCCATTTAGCGGGCTAATCATTCTGACATTGTTACATCTAATTGGCTGCTGGGCTGTGAACTAGCTGTAATTGCAGCTATTCATGCGTTGGACATGTTTGGTTAATTCTGACTCTTTATATAGACTCCAGTTGATCATACCTGTGAATATTTTTCACTCCTGTGGCTGGAATCAGTGGAGAAGTCAGAAGAGATACACGTCTCACTTTGGATTCTCATAGCAACTGCAGTATGGTGCGTTCAAGGACCGCCAAATGGTTTCATGTAGAACTGCATCAATTAACCCAATTGGCCATGATCCAATTAATCAACCACTATTTAGGTGTTTGATTGTTTTTCGTAGAAAGAGAAAAAACAGACAAAATGAAAATAAAGTAGTGTGTCATTGTAGTAGCACAGACTTGAAAAGGGAATAAAAATATGCATTTTTTTTCTTGTTTTAGTTGTAATATTATGACTAGAAAAATGAAGGTAGGATGAAAGTGAAAATGTACTGAAATGATTAATAAGAAAGTTGAAATATTGGGAAAAAAAACAACAGCAAAAACTGAGAAATGCAGCCTGAATTTTATAGGAATAAGGTCAAAATATGAAGAGAAATTTTTTTTAATTTTCTAAGAATAAACATGTAAGATTAGGATGAAAAATCATGTCATTTTATTTTTATTTAGACTTTTTTTGTTTTTTGTAATATGAGAAACAAAGCAAGTGTTTTTTTGAAAAGTCAGGTTAGGTAAAAAGTGAAAATATGGGAAGAAAGTCAGAATATTACAAAGGAAATTTACCAAGAAGTGTAAAATATTTGGAAAATAGAAAAAACAGCCAAAACATTGTTCTTCTTTCCTTCTTTCACAGCAGCCTTTCTGGCGCAGTTTTTGGAAGGCATGAGCAGGATATGAAATATGATGCCCTCCACAGTCACTGTCCCGTGCAGGGTCACGGAGGTGGGGTCACAGGCAGGGTCACGCCGGACAGGGCGCCAGTCAATCAGAGAGCTGACAAGCGCCAACATGATGTTCTTGAGGGGAAGCGATGTGCTGGGTGTGCTGTACCGCACCAATACGCAATCAGAAGAAATGAAAGAATAATAACACAATACAAAATCAGTGCTTGATTTGGGCTCATATTTATGAAAAAACATTTTCTGCTTGATGCTTGCCCCATTATATTTCATATTATATTTCAAATTTCTCCTCTTTTTTTGCCCTCATCCTAGTTGGTAGGTTTTTAGTGTCCCCTTGTGGTAGATTGCCTACATTACAATCAAGCACGGCACACAAGTGATGTGCGAGTAAAATTCCATATGGTATCAGCGATACCGATACATTGTGCAGATGTGTGTAAAAAGTAGTGTATTTCTTAACACAGCATAAAGAATACAGATATTTAATTATTGTATTCATTGAATAAGTTATCGATAAAAATAAATTAGTCATTTAAGAATTGTATTTGTTTATTTTTCAACCCTGAAGTATATCAAAGTAGCAGGATGGTTAAGCTTCGCTCCAACAACTCAGAGCACCGTTAAAATGTTAAAATCCAAAAGTGATTTAGTCACGACTAAATTAGTCATTGATTAATTGGATAATCGATTAATCGTAGATTAATTGGTGCAGCTCTGGTCTGCAATCTTTCCATTTGAACTTGAGCTTCATTCTCTTTGTTGACTTCCCATGAATATATTATGAATAATACTAGTCCAGGGTGGAACCCGCCTCTCGCCCAAAGACAGGTGCGATAGGCTCCAGCACCCCCATCTTGAGGATAAGCAGTAGGAAATGAATGAATGAATAATAATAGTAATACATTTTATTTGTATATATTGACACCAGGGCTCTACATTAAAAACCAAAATGACTTGCCCATGGGGAATCCTTAAGGTGAGAACTACTTGCCCGAACTTGCCCCATGTAAAATGAAAAGACCGCCATAATGATATCATCTAATTTTTGTGGCATCACATGATAAATATCATTTCTTGTGGTAGTTTTCCTACATAGATCATGACGTTGCATGGAAATCTGGATTGTCAAGAGACTTCTAGGCACTTTGCCTTGATAAATAAAAGTACATTCATGATTGAATAAACATTGTGCTTAAAAAAAAAATGTGGAGATGTATGTTAACATGGCATGCCATACTACCTTACACATGGTAGTCGTAGTAAGCAGTGATATTTATAAGTTGTGCACCACAATGAAACATTATTGAATAGACACATTTGTGTACTAGTAAAGTGTTTTGAATCCGGAAAAAAAAAGCTCAATGGTCAAACAATAATTTGTGAAGCAAAGGTGAGAAAAATACACAGAGAAATGGAAGCGCTAGATTTTGTAGCTTGTGCAAAATCAGCACTCGGTATCGGATCTAATCGGTGGTGTTTCATTGTGACCAATTAAAATTGTCACAACAATGTGATTCACTCACCTGTGCCATCATTTGATTTGCTGCCGCTAATAAAATACTTGTTTAGGAGGCACTGTTTCATCACTTTTTGCTGTTTTCCTTCACAAGGTGTTGAAGAATTAGACCATGTTGGCAGGGACGCCATGATAGATGTTTTCCTAGTCAAACCATCGCTGATTGGTTGATCGCAAACAAGAACGGGTGTGGGTAAAACGCAGACTGTGGACTCCGGTCTAAATAAACAATTCTGATTGGTCCATTTCAAGATTTGCAAGGATTGGTTTGCAAATTACCACCGGAATTACGCAGTCCGTGTTTTTTTTACCAACACCCAACAAGAACCGCTTAAAAAAACAACTCTTGGCAGTATGGAATGCCAAAGTACACTTGCCCAACGGGAATATCACTGATTGGATTTACTTGCCCCAATTTTGTTTTGACTTGCCCCGGGCCATCGGTACATCGTTATTGTCAAGCCCTGATTGACACATTCTACACCAATGGTCATGGCAGACGCCTAATATTCAGCAGGGGTTTACACGTGGTCTCAACCTGGGACCCCCAGGTTCCTCCTGAAGGGGGAGGTTTTATTACAAATTTCCCCACTGAGGGACGAATAAAGGCATATCTTAATCTTATTAGCTTAATCATATTTGTGTGGATGTTAATTTCTTTGACTTGTTTTATTTTTGTACACTTATTTAAGTCATTTAAAATTGTAAAAATAGTTTTACATAAAATTTAATGTATTCATTTTCAAGTTTTTATTTGTTATTTTTCTTTTATTATTATTACTTACAGTTTTATGTAATTAATGTAATCTATTTTTATTTTTTATCAAGTCATTTGACATTTTTCTATTATAATAGACATATTTGTCATTTGTTTATTTTATTTTATATCCACTTCTGGAAGTAATTTCAATCTTTTCTGCACTTATTTTTGTCATTTAAAATTTTTATGTTTTTTGTAAATATTTTTTTACACTGGTCATTGTTATTTGTAAATCCAATTTAAAATGTATTTATTTTGTTAGAAAGGAAGAAGGCTGATATTTCAGGCGAAGTCAGACGTGAGTTATGTAAGACGTATTTTAGTGGACCGTAGACTTGCTGTCTGCGAGCCGCATAGTGGATGGGGTGCCACCATTGGGGAACGGCACAGACACCGTGATGCTCAACTTTGTGGCCTGGAAGGAAGCATCTTACCTTGAAGGTAAAATGAAGACACGACACCAGCACGCTGCTTCCATCCATACAAATATATGCGCTTTTATTGAATATTGTTCCCGATGGGCCGCTGCTTCCAGTAGAAATGTATACAGGTGTGATGGGACGTGAGGCGATGGAAGGGGTGAACCGAGGGGCTGTAGTCCGTAGATACCGAGAGGGAGTCAAACCACAGTGACATACAAAACATGAGCTCTCCTTCAGGACAATGAGTAGTTCTTATTGCAGACCATAGGTTGCCTTGGCCAGTGAATCCACAGTAGATGTTTGCAGCTGCTTCCTGTTACATTTTGCTGGTTTTCACCTGGAGTTGGTAGAAAATACAGACTGCTTGATTGGCTCCTTTGGAGTCCAACAGCGTCTGCATCCGAAGGGGCCTGCGGGATCCAGGCCTTCCCTCCTTGGCCGATCAATGCCCATTTTCATTTATGGCTTAAAAATCTCTTCTCCTCGGTCTCAGGTCTTCGCAAGACAAGAAGATTGGCGTGAGACAGAGACGCCGGGAGCCCAGAAGAGTAGGAAAGAGGAAGTTTTTGGAAGACGTGCGTGACCGTAACTCTGAGCCCACAGAGGTCAGTGCTGGTGTTGACGGGACACATGTGGGCTTTGGTCCTTGTTTTCACTTCAGTACATCCTTCACAACACACAGCCCGTCACAGCTGGGGGGCGGGGGGAGGTCACACAGGGGGCACATTTGGAACGATGCATCAGTGCGAACCAGAGACGAGTAAAAGCATCGCTCCAGGACTTGACATTAAACGGAACACAAGAGAAACAGACCACATGTATAGTGTCCATGTCCAAACATGGAGCGTCACTCGTACAATACACTGTACTGCATGTCGCATATTCATAACATAGCCTACATTTCATATCACAGTCGGGTTTTGATATTGGAGCACACTGTTAAATAGCTGATGAAGTTTATCACGCCTTTCCGTTTATTGTCGGCGTCACTCCACTCACACGACCGCCGCTTTGAGATAAAGGGCTTCTGTGCGCAACTTAGTCCTTATCAAAGTATGTGTGGTTTTTATTGTCATTGCTCATAATATGTGCTCACATTCCCCCCCCCCCCCCCCCCCCGTCTGATTCAATGACTCATCCTGGCAAATTACATGGGGGGGAGGGCAAATCCACTCCCCATCAAAATCTAAATAGAGGTTAAATTGCACTGTTGGAGTTTCCTATTGGAAAAGGTCGTAACTTGAAAATATGTCAAAAATCATCAGACCCAAAGTTTGTGATGGGAATAAATGTACTCATGTCATGTGCATGTACCATGTACTATGTACCATGTACCATCACGCCACCGGACTCAGATCTTGTCAGATCCCGGTCTCCACGATCCCAGCTCATCAAAATGTCTGATCCTCTCGTGATACCCAGCCATCGTCATCGTCATCTTGACAAGCTCCGCTGGCTCTACCACCATTATATACCACTACTTTATACCACTACTACTGCATAGATAGATAGAAGTATCTGTCTGTCTACTATGCCAGATTGTTGTCATTCATCCGGGTCACAGTATTCTCAGGTCAAACTAGTGTATTTTTACTAACGGCAATCTTTGCCACCATCCCCTTTCGCCATTAGCGGTGTTTTGACAAGCCACCATGTCCACGCCCGCCACCCCAAACGTGGTTGAAGCCAAGCATGGGCGAAAGTGGATGCCGCTTGTGGACCGTGACGGCGGACTCGCTGGCGCTAGTAGACGCTAGTTGAAAGTCTACAAACTCTACACGTTGCATGAAACCACGCCCACATGAAAGTCACCGATGTCCGCCATCCCCTGGTGTAAAGTATGAGCTATTTTGGTCACCGTTTTTGCTGAAATGGCTAGTTATAATCAGCAATGCTGCAACACATTGTTCCACTGAAGCTGACCAATAATATACAACACTTTGACCACCAATGGGGCTTCGGGTGGATTAAAGTGCAAAGTACTTTGAACGCTATTGTCAACACTGTCATTTCACCTGGCCTCTTTGGAGCGTTTATGCCCAAAAAACACAACTCTGGCTTCTTTATGAAGCCATGGATTTTGCTGTCTCTGCCAGACCTTTGAGTCATTTTTGCAAGCGCCACAAGTTGGCTCGTCTCTTGTTTGTGCTTTATTGAATCTATCGATCATTGTTTCCCATGCCCTTTGTTTCTCTCCGCCCTTCTCTCCCTGCTCGTCTCCTCTCACCTAACTTCTTGTCAAAGACACACGTACACCCTCCTTACCAGCCTTCCACACCTACTTTCCAAACTGCAATAAGAATCTTTCAATCTTTCTTCAACTGTTCTGCACTGATGACTGACTGTTCTTCGATTCCTGACCCTGTCCATGCTTCACTTTCGTGTTAACATTCTCGCTGCTTGTCCGTCTACTTGTTGTATTTCCATCTTGACAACTTGCGGGGGCCTTCTTCAGCTCGACAAACACCGGGGGCTGTTTTCACAAGGAGAGGAATGTGAATATCGGATATTAATTGGGTTCAATTAATCAAATGTGACACGGTTGACAGCGTGGCATCTAAAAAAGCCTGTTAGAGAGATCTACTGTACCCCAGCCTCTTCTCCAAATTGGTTTGGTCAGCCGCACCTCCTTTATGGCGGTTAAGACCTGATCCTGATAATGGAATTTCCATGAAATAATATTCAAGATTAATAAACACAATAATTTCATAGTTAGAGTGAAGACATGAAGTAGCACCCCAATTGTCACTTTTGCACTCCTATCTTTCTTTGTTTACATCACATTGGGAAGGCTACGGTATCACTGCAGCCGCCGCTAGCATTAAAAGCTAGCAAGCTAACTAGTTTTCCTCTCCAATTCACCCTTTACAAACTTAAGTGTTTCAAACGGAGTGGGGAAGAAGGATAAAGAAGCAAAAAACGTACCACTTCCACACAGAATGAGAGGAGACCCTCCTGCATGGCATGTCTGTCTCATGTCCATCACATCATGTCTCATTGTCTCATTGTCAACATTACTGATGCCTAGTGACCACAATACAACACATAGCTTGTCTTTTGATATTTGGACTACTAATCGTCCTTAGTCAACCACAAAACAGCCGTCATTTCATTCTTAAAAAAACGCTACATCGTGAGAGATGTCTGTATGGGAAACTAACCCCCAGAAAACTGGAAGCCTCCAGCTACATTCATCCTCCATAACTTTCGTGTCTTACATTCATGATCATATCTGCACGCCTCATACGTCCCTGCCAAGAGCCTTGCATACCTTACTGAAGAAATTCCTTATCAGCATATAATCCACATGCCAGTCTTTCTCCAATAACAGCCTCCACGTACTGGCCTCCTTGCTATTTAACACTCCGTAGGCTATCACACTCAAAATATAAAGCCTTCACTTCACTTTCTTTGATCCAGCTTCACATGCGTATACCATGATAGTATAAGTTAGAATCAAAAACAACGTTTACGCCACAAATGGCCCGACATTCAGTGTGCAACACATTATCTTTTGACACAAAAAGGCTGCCCTTTGTTGTTTTTTTTCACAGCAGTTCGGCAAGTGGTTCTGAAATAGTGGGGTGAGAGACATGAGGGACTACCATTAATTCCTCCTTTATCGTCACCGTGATAAGTGCATTTCCGAAAAATAGGATTCCTTATTTATAAATAGAATATAGTCATAGTTACAGCGTAGAAAATGCGTTTAGGACCTTCTCAATGAGGTTTCCAACATTATTAGAGCCCTCTGGACAATAAATAACACCCCTATAATCACCTTTACATTGGTATTGCCCAATATAGTAAGATCAGAGCAAGTGGAAAAAAATTCTGTCCATGAGAACCACTGAGTTAGGAGGTTAAGGGGGTTGACACAAATTTATATAAAAAAAAAACTATGAATTAGTATTGCTTTATTTGAGAAATCCTACTTAATTCTTATCAGGGCGAGTTTAAATGTGACACTGTCCCTGTAATTTGATGTAGTTTTCATGGCCGTAATGATTATATAGCTATGTATTTATCCGTCCATCCATCCATCCATCTTCTCCCGAAGGAAGGGTTGTGGGGGCAGCAGTCAAAGCAGGGAAACCCAGACTTCTCGCCCCCTGACAGCTTTGTCCAGCCCCTCTCTGAGGCGTTTACCAGGCCAGTTGAGAGACATCGCCTCCGTAACGTTCCTTGATGCCTCCCACCATTCGGACGTGCCCTGAACACCTCTCCAATGAGACGTCCTGACCAGATGCCCGTGCTTCTCACCATATCTCTTAGGGAGAACCCAACCACCGTATGGAGAAAACGCCGCCATCTCTGTTTTAGTCACTACACAAAGCTTGCGAAACACAGGTGAGGGTAAATTAAGAGCTTTGCCTTCCAGCTCAGCTTCCTGTTCACCACAATGGACGGATGCAGAGTCCGCATCACTACAGATGCTGCAATATTGGAATCTGAATCGTAACGCTTTTGGTCGCTTCTGTATCGGTCATTATTATTCTAAAATGTTGTCTTATATGACACATGGTTAAGGTTAGCTACAGTATCCCCTTCGCTTGCGCCCCTTCACACACAAAGTGTACGTGTGGCGTCAAAGACGTCTACACGCAGGGGTTACGGCGTAGTCACACCAAGACATCCACTCAGACAGCTACATTTTGGAGGGTGATTCTTCCAAGGTGATTTGATAAAGTGAGCGGGTGGATAAGCTGCCAGACGTCGTCAGAATAACAAGTGCTCCCGCTCAGAGGCTCCTCTGGCTTTGATGTTTGCCTTCAAACCCGGCTTTATGCTGACAGCAGATGCTGAGTGAAGTATACACTTCCTCTCGTTTTCAGACGACTGCTTTCTGATCCACGCTGGATTGAAAATATTCGACCCACTTGTTCATGTGTAGCGTTTGAACGAGCTCTCTAATGATAAGTGATCACCTGATGGGTGGAAAGACTGGGAAGAGGACGTCATTTCTTATCTTTTCGTGTCTTTTTTGGTTTCTTCATTCATAATCCTATTTATTTACCTGTGCATCTCTAGTAATTCATACTATATTTAATAGATATTCTTAGTGTTCCATTATTGGAGTAATATTCTTCCACATCCAAATCCTGTGCGTTCCTGAATTCCAATCATGGCACAGGTGGATTTCTGTAGGGATGTTAAGCCTTTAGCAAAAATGAGTTGTGCTGAGGACCTGGACTTGTATCTGATATTCTGTCCCCCCCCCACCCTGTACGCTGATCCTGTTCCGACCCGACCCGACCCAGGATTCCAGTTGACGTCTTTACTCTCTGAGCTGTTTCATCTCTCGTTGAGCTTTAGTTGACCTTGATGATTAGCTGAGCTGGTCGGCAGATGGTGTGTGGGGAAAAGCTGGCGGGCGGGCGGGCGTGGGGGGGTGGCATAGTCACCAACTTTAGGGATCAAGAGAGGGCCCATGGGTGAGGATTATGAAGTCGAGGTCGCCCTGGGAATGTGTGAGCGGTGAATGTGATACAGTCCAACCTTGGTTTTGGTACACCACAGTTTATGCATGATTGGGTTTTTGTCAAAAATGTTTTTGTAGACTGACTCGGTGGCGCTTTCACTCGATCTCGCCGGGATCAGCCATTAATTCCTCATTTGTAGGGTTGGCACAAGATGCTGTGCGATTAAAATGAGATGGGATTTCTCATCCTTCTCCCGCCTCCAAACAGGCAGGAAGAGAGTTCACTCTGTGCATTGGTTTGTTCCATAGAACAACGACATGAACAGAGCGAGCTATCTTGCAGTCTCTTTGTCTCAGTGGGTAGAGGCGGGGCTGGTAGCATACGCACTGAGTGCAGAACAGTATAACAAGGCAGAAATTATATTAGATTGCAATATATTGTCATTTATGGTTTCACTGTACTTTTCTTGTAAGTATTGTTAAAATCCTGTCTGTTTTTGTTTGGCCAATCTTCCTCTAGTCATTTATATAAGACGATATGAACGATATACCTGTATTTTCTTTCAAACCGATACCAATAATGTTATGCTTCTCAAGACAGATACGGCAACTTTTTGTACTTGTTGTCCTAATCACAGGGGACGTTAGGACAGGCGATTTCCTGTGATTTTTGTACTTTTCGGTTGCCAAAAACCGAGGTTCCATTGTATTTCCATAGAGTCATGGGAGAAAAGACACAATTATAAAAGTGACAAAGAAGCCCAATTATGCCAGCAGTGGGGGGTGGGGGGGTTGCATTCGAAAGTCGGAAGGGGCTGAGAAGAAGACAAACAAACGCAGGGATGAGGGGTGCTCGTCGCTGGCTCAGAGCCCAGGCCTGTCGTTCTGTGGCGACAAGGGAGGGTGGGAGGGGGGATGACTCCTCTCTCCACCTCTTGGCTGCTGATGTACGACGCACCCTTCATCCCTCAGCATCTTATGGTGCTCCTCTGGAACGCGGTGGCCCATGAGGGCCATTGAGCCAGACACCGTCCCTGCATGATGGGTGACTGTGTTCCAAGTGTCACTGTTGCCCTCTGACCCACCCTGTGTCTCCTGTGCTATGAGGCGTCAGCCTTGGGAGTTTCTTTCCGTCCGTTCTTCAGGGATGGGGAATCTGATGTTTTGGTTGTCTTTCGAGGAGGACTCACAGGCTCACTTGTGAGCTCATGTAGCGACGGCTCCTTATACATCGCCACTGTGCAAGACAAACAAAACATTGTGATTATTGACGGCCATTCAAGTAGAAAACATTAAGCTAATAAACAGTAGGGATGGGCATTCACATTTATCAATAGATTGTTGGGAATTTTGTCTGTTTTGGGAAATTCTGTCTTGCTTTCATATCAACGTGAAGGACAGCCATACACCAGTCAAATATTCTCTATTTAACAGAAAGGCTCTGCTGTTTTTCAGGACCTACTTTATATGACAGGCACGCGTGGCTGACTGCCAAAAAACGGATCACCGATCTTCTGTACGAGCGCTGTTCAAAGTTCTGATCGGACCTCGCAGGCCAGTGTGGTCGTTCAGGAGCCAGACTGGCCAGTTGGATATCCCTGGTGTGAAAGCTTTCTGGGTGATTGGCTGATTGATGAAGTTCCGTCCGTCCAACACCCATCCCGACTAAAAATCCCAAGCTCATACAAACGGAAACAAACCTTCGATAACTTTAGGCAGGAAGTGGGCGGCTCCTTTGTTCTTCTTTACCCGGTTGCCCTTCATGACCTGGCCGTCACGGTTGATGCCGATATACCAAGAGCGGCCAGACTGGGTCTGCCGATAGAGCATGGAGGAGTATGTGACGTAGTAGTTCTCAAACACACTCTCCTTGAACTTACACTCCGGAGTGAAGTTCTCCTGGAAGTAAACATGAAAAGGGAGGTAGAACGGGGCAGAGATTCACATTAGCCGGCATTGCAAGGGAAGCAAAATAATGCAATTGTCATGAGATCGTGTATATGAGTCTTTGAACATGAAAAAAATGACTGCAAGCATGGACATTCTTATCCTTGGGGTACAACAGGATGAACATTCATGGCAAGACAACATTAGCATCCCAGATATCCGGTCCACAGGGAAACCAAGATGAAAAGCAGTTATCCGCTAACATCCACCGTACAACAATAGCTACATGAGACAGAGGACACAATTACGTGCCTTTCCTTTGTAATCATACAACCTTTTCTCAGAAAGTATTGTACTCATTAAAAGAAATCTACATTATTCTCATAATTTAGACTTTATTCTTATAATAATTGGAATTCTTCACTATAGGTGTGTCTTGGTTATGTTAACGTCGGTAACAAACACGTCTCTAGGGGGAGATAGTGATGTGCAACGTGTAATTCATCAAACTCTGTACGCTGTTCGTCATTCATGCGTTACTGGCCGCAGCGGCATAATGTCTCTCATAAAATCTAATTAGCAAAAAGCGAAATGAAATCCCTTAAATGAAGCCGGTCGTCAAACATGATCCCAGCATCACTCCATCCTCCTGCCCCCTCCCTCGGTGTGTCCTCAACGTAAGGACAAGCCAACTCTGTGTAATGGTGACGGCTGATATGAAGCAATAGCGAGAGATATACATCTCCCTTCGTCTCCATCAGGGTCTCCACCGAGTCCTTCTCCTGTCAGACAGCAAAGCCAATCTGCTGAATTGATTAACCCCCGCCACAGCACGGCAAAAACGGCGGAAGAGACCAGTTTCTCTGAGACTTTGGGGAGACAGACGAAGGCTAGACGTAGGGTAAACTGAGGCGACCGGATAGAGATTTGGCTGTACCGTTAGCAGCCTCCTGTACCAGTACGGACCAGACATAAATCCTTAGACGAGTGGATTGGGGAGGCATGCAGCGGGTATCGCTAGAGAAGAAGTCGTTTGACAGAACAAGAGAGCCTGGGCTGCCGTCCAAGGGATTGTTACGCATGCTCTGTAGCTTACCAGGACTAAAGAAAAGAATGGATGTTAATAGTAGCAGGCAAGTCACCGCCAAAGACTTTCTAATCATTGGCATCTTTACTTTAGAAAGTAGGGTGAATGTCTACAACAAGAAATAACCGTAGAATTGAATCAAATTGGATCAAATTGGTTTTTCCAGATATAAAGTTTTTACAGTCATATCGTAACCTGTGCATTGGATCGAGAGAGCTAAGAGATTTACGTACATCTCTAGCGAGAAGACCACCACTTTTCAAAAAAACAACCGGCCATTTTGCACAAGGTAGCACACAATATTGTGTTCTATGGCTATATAAACATGGAACCTACCAAAAAAAAAGATTACACTCCTGTCTTTCATCAGAAAAAAGTTCGTTTCTACCTTTTCCTGTTCTTTAGTAATAAGCAGTAGAACATGTGTAAGTTTCAGGAAAATATCAGTTCCCGACTAAAAAAAAAGGGAGAAAGGCAAATTTCAAGATACATTTCAAGCATAACTTTCACTTTGACGCAAATATTTTTTGCTTTTGTGACAGCTCAAATGTCTCAACAACTATACAAACATAAACAAAACAGCCAAATAACAATGTATGAACTATTTGCAACTTTCACCTGTCCATCTGAAATATGTGTGTGTTAAAACTTCCCGACACGTAACCTTCTCCACCGTCCAAATGATCCCTGCCGAGTTGTCATCAAATGCACTTCTGCCACCATGTGGCCATTTTTATTCGAATTGCTCTGAAGGGAAATGCATTAGTGGAGAGTTGCGTCATCAACTCTTTTCGCTTGACTCCAAAAAATAGCGTAAAAGACGCATGAATATGTTTTCGGGATAAGGCGTTTGGATTTCTAAAAAATTATAACTCTTTCTGGTATTGAATGACTTAATAAAAGGCCAAAAGTATTTCCAGACCGTACACGAGACCTCCAGTTTCACACTTATCATACATCATCACCTTTCTCCTTCACAGGAAGGCGTCATCCTTTAGCTGACAAGGCAATTCAGGACTTTGTGACCTTTCTCTGTCCACTTTGCTGCCCTGGGAGTTTATTCCCATTCAACGCCCACTCCCTGGCCAGAGCAACACAAGCCTTGGCTCCTCACCCACGACTAGACCACCAAAGCTTGGAGCTATTTTAAGATCCTCTGACAGGTTTGATATCCTTTGCTCTGCTAACACAAAGAGGAGAGGATCGATAGATGATCCGCTTCATTCATTATTAAACAGACCAGAGAGCAAAAGGGGCAAAAAGAAAAGAAAGCGAGGAGAAAAAGTAGAAAAAAGTGAGCGGAAGATCACTTGGAGAGGACGTAAGTCACGGATCCAGAGGACAAACGGAGATGCTCTTCGACATCCCGCAAGACCAAATCCAAGAATTGTGGCCAAACATTCCCCGTGCCCCTTGATCTGACAGACCATCACGCCGACTAAGTACCCTTGGGCTCAACCTTTGAAGTGACACCAGTGATAACCCCTCTCTCAAGTAATCCTGTAATTACCCTTCATAATCACTCCCTTGAAATCAAGCAAACTATAGAAACCGCATCGGCTGCCTTTCATTCATGTAATCTCCAAAGGGATGGATGGCGTCATTAGATGAGGGGAAAAAATATCCAGACACGACCATGCAATCATTGTTCAATAAAATGATTTTTCATGGCCGTTTAGCACAGAGGTCCAAATCCTTGTCACTGTAATTACATCTATTTTTGAAACTCACCTTGAAGTAACCTCCGGATCCGAGCGGAATCCAATATGTACTAACACCCAGATTAGTTTGTTTGGTTGGGTTGTCAAAAGTATGTACGGCTGTCCCTCCTTTATCGCGGTTAATCAGTTCCACACCCCATGAGTGATAAGTGAATTTCCTCAATGCAGGATTCCTGACTTGTAAACCAAATATATTTGCATAAAAAAACCCTAATATACCACCTTCTAAATGATTTTTAACTTTATTAGAGCTCTCTAGGGCTGCATGGCGGTCGAGTGGTTAGCGCGCAGACCTCACAGCTAGGAGACCTGAGTTCAATCCCACCCTCGGCCATCTCTGTGTGGAGTTTGCATGTGCATGCGTGGTTTTACTCCGGTTTCCTCCCACATTCCAAAAACATGCTCGGTTAATTGGTCACTCCAAATTGTCCATAGGTATGAATGTAATGGTTGAAATGGTTGTTTGTCAATATGTGCCCTGTGATTGGCTGGCCACTAGTCCAGGTTGTACCCCGCCTCTTGCCCGAAGACAGCTGGGATAGGCTCCAGCACCCCCGCGACCCTGGTGTGGATAAGCGGCAAAAAAATGAATGAATAGAGCTCTCTAGACATGAAGTAACAACCTTATAGTCACTTTTACACTCTTACTATGCAGTATCGGAGGCATAATAATAATGCACTTTAGAGACCTCTTATATATGGACACAGAAACACACACACAAACGTTGAACTTATGATTTGTTTTCTCATAATACTGTGATATACAAGTACATCACAGTTCTTACACACAAGTACTAACCTGTGAAAATACAGTAACCTGTCTAATGGTGCGCTAGATACGCTTTAGATATGCTTTAGATGCGCTTTAGATACGTGTAACCAGGCCCTTGTCTTCCAGTGTGTACAACATGCCTTCCCAATGCCTTATATTTGTATTTCACTTCAATTCACAATTTCTATGCTTGGAAATGCTTCATTTAGGAAATAAAAACACGTAAAATCTGCAAATCATCATCAACTGTGAAACAGCAAGGGACCGTGATATGATCTTTTTAAACTTGTGTTCGGAAAATTCCTTTTTTTCTCATGATATTTTGACTTTATTACTTAATTTTGCAGCTTTATAAACAAAAGAGGGTGATAAATTGCCCCCGGGTGGGACTTTGGGTAACCGATGGACTGACCTGCGTGCCTTCCCGTCGTGTCCCGAGCTAAAAAGAATTGAAACCAAAGCAGATGAGAGAGGTAGAGTATAATATGTGGCGTCCGTGCTGAGAATCCACAAGATGGGAGGGAACCTTCTTATGATGCAGAGCAGGGAATAAGCCCCCCACCCCCAACCAGCGTCCCCCACCAATACACAACCCTCCTTTCTGATTACATCTGTCCCACCTGCTTTAGGAAGCTTAACTCTCCATGCCGTCCTACACTGGAACTGCTCTTACGCCTCCAAACAAGCAAAGGGAAATAGGAATAATATAAACGTTTGAGCTCACAAGGCTAACCCACTGATGCTGTGTAGAATTCAGATATAAAGAGCAGCGAAGACAAATCCACGGCAGTTTATGCATGTGTTTGAATGCCCTACCGATGTACGTACGTAGAGTAATTGTCAACATTTTTCGGCGTATCTGACATGCAGTGACAGTATTTCTGTCATGCAGGCGTCCCATCAGCTCCTGGGGTAGGATGTGTGAAAATGTGACCGGCCGCACTAACATAAATATGGTAACATCATATTTCCATAATATTACTGCAGCAAACCCACCTCTCACCCGAAGCCACATTTGCAGAGTGTGAGGCAGGCGCATCGCTGATGTTGTTTCGGAGCACAGATGTAGCCGCTCGATGGCAGGGGCCGTGTTACGTAAGTCTGTAGGACACGGATGTGCTTATTAAAAGGGCTTTAACGTTGGATGAGACGGTTAATACTGTCTCGCACCGCACGTGTACGCTCATGATAACACGTACGTTAAGCGGGTGGATGATGATGTGGGGTGATGATTGACAGCTGATAGGTAGCGGAGAAGGGCGGAGCTCCTTCCATTCTCTCCCGGACCCTCTGTTGACGCCTGCTGCCTTCACTAATCACTCTGCTTTTAATTATCCACGCTACGCAGGGAACAAGTAATGCTTGGTTGTGTGTCATTATCACCAGAGGCATTTCATATCGGAGCAAATTACGAGAACTATATTTGGGCATTACATACCTTTCAATTAGGGATGCCACCGATTTCTGTAAAAAACATGTCATCGGCATTTGCCCATAATGCCTTTCAAAGGCCGTCACAAAAACCAATTGGTGAAAACATGAAAACTTGTGTCATGGCATCACAAACATAACATGAATGTGAGGTTAACACATTTTCGAGCTGCAGTTATAATACTGTGATGTTTTTGCTCAAGGGTATCAGACTTTAGGTGCAATTTTTAGTTAGATAACCTCCTGTCTTTCACGAGGAAAAAAAGGTTTCTTAATACTTCATTTTTTTCTTTAGTAATCGGCAATACAACACAAGTTTCAGGAAAATATCAGTTCCAAACAAAGACAGCTTTTTGTGAAAAGATACATTTCAAGCATAACTTTCACTTTGACACAAATATTTTTTTGCTCTTTAGACTTTAAAATAAGGTCCACAAAAATACAGTAGTTACTAATGATGAGCTGATGACTAAAGCACATCCATTTGGAGGAGTTACCGAGGGTTACTAAGGGTTGTTTTTAACATCAAAATAACAATTTATTATATAAATATATATTATATAATATAACACCATCAACCATTTCCATTTGTCACATTTGAAACTCAACTGTGCGTGGGCACGCGTAAAAAATTCCTTACCCTTTGCACGCTACACCCCTCCATGCTCTCTCACTTCCTTCTTTTGATCATGTGATTTTTCTCTTCACGTGAATCCTGCCGAACTCTCATCAAATGCACTTCTGCCGCCTTGTGGTCGTTTCCAGGAGGTAAAATTGCTCTGAAGTGAAATGCGTTAGTAGAGCGTTGCGTCACAACTTCTTTTTACCTCTCGTGCAAAAACACGTAAAAGACGCATAAATATGTTGTTGGAATCTGGCATTGGAGATTATAAAAAATGTAGAACTTCAACTTTGGTATTAAATGAGTTAGTTACTTGACAAGATGTACGTCATATTGTACGCAAAAAGCGGCAGAATTCTGCATAAATCTACGACAGAAACCAAAAATCAGCCCAACCAGAAGCGTACACTAACCAAGGTGTATATTGAGATTTATGTCAAAGACAAGGCTGCTTACATTACCTTGCCGTATGACTGTCGTATAAGAAAGAAACTGTATAATTCAAGACTTAGTGGTAGTATTTTTGAAATGAGAATTTCTTGAAGGAAGAACATTTTTTTTGTCACCTCTCGGAGTCGGACAGTGTTGTTTCTCATTCTCCTGGGATGCCATTAAACGAAAAAGCAAATATGAGCCTGAGCTTTGAACAGTAATCTGCAGAGGCCTGTACCATTCTACCTCCAATCCCTTCCCGCACCATTAAATCAGCGTGTTAGACACACTCCAGAGAGTAATATGGCCTCATAAAATCAAATATGCATGATATTACAGCAAAAGACAGGTGTTCGGTCGTACAGCCCCTACATGCTACCGTGTGCATGCGTGCATTGGTGCATGTGCATGCGTGCGTGCATCCGTGTGGGTCGTACTACAACTATTGACTGCAACGGAGGAAATCCCCTCTCCCTTCACTGCCGCAAAGCATACTAAGCAGGGGCTCAGAGGATAATAAAAACCGGTGCCTTTACCATATTGCACATCATTGTTGTGGTATCGCTCAGTAAAAGCAACACGCAAATAGCCTCCCAAAAAGAAGTACGCACCACTAATCTATTTGAATCCCTGACGCCTTACGCTCTGTTGTCAGGGAGCAGAACACCATACATTTACTTTTGGGACTCCTGGAGAAAATCTTACACAGACAGGTACAGTCGGCCCTCGCCACTTTTCACTTCGACGTTTGCAGCTTCACTCTCTCACGGTTAGCTATGGGATATTAGTTGTCAAAAATAATGCACTTTTTAGCAAATGTTGGGCAAAGGTTTCGGGTAGGAGGGTGGCGGCCGCTGGAAAAAGGAGGAATAGCAGAGAAAGAGGCGCGGCTCGCAGGCCCTACACGGGCTGGGACCGGGCTGCCGTGGAGGGCGATGGTATGGCGCAAGGATTCCTGAGCGATCCGCTGCACCCGCAACTAGTGGCCGGTGGGGGCTTTCCCTCGTGCCCTGTCTTCCGTCACGGCTGGTTTCTGGCACGCACTGGTGCCCGAGTCTCGTCAGGCGGCGTTCCGTGGCAGCACCCTCACACTGTGCGCGGTTGCCTAGGGATGAGCCCCACCCAGCCCAGACAACGCGCAAGGCGGTCCGGAGAAGAAGGCCGGGACGCCGAGGGCCGAACCGGCAGGGTGCCGATGTAGGACAGCTGGGTCAGACGTGTCGTCTCGATCTCACTTCAATGGGTCGGGCGAGGGAAACGCAACGCCGACTAGGGGGCCCCGGGGGGTTGCCTAGGTGATCATGACTTACAGCGGGTATTTACCCTCGCCCTTGAGGCCAAGCCGCAGGTCGGGGGAACCGTCCGCTGTTTTTTTTTTTGCCTAAATTAGGCATTTTCAAGGATAGAAATGGCTAAGAAGTAAAAAAATAAATAAAACGCATGCAAAGACTCAGGCCTGGGTACGCATATCTGGTGTATCATCACCATCATCATCCAACAGGTTGCAGTCGCAGTACACACCAAGGCAAAGCAACAATATCAACCACTGTAATGTCCCTTACGCTTTAGGAGGAATAGGTGACTCCGCATTACCTGCATTGTAAGCCATAAACAATGTAGAATACACAAAAAAGTGAATTCTTGCCTCCACAAATTCCCAAAAAGTAATTTTTTTCTTGTTCTATGCCGTTTATACTCACTAGGGTGGGGGTATGCTGGAGCCTATCCCAGCTGTTTTGGGTGAGAGGCGGTGTACACCCTGGACTGGTGGCCAGCCAATCCCAGGGCACATATAGACAAACAACCATTCACACTCAAATTCATACCTATGGACAATTTGGAGTGGCCAATGAAGCTAACATGTTTTTGGAATCGGGGAGGAAAGCGGAGTATCCGGAGAAAAGAACACACAGAGATGCCCAGGTCTTCACAATCTCCTGACTGTGTGGCCTCCATGCTAACCACTCGGCCACCATGCGGTCTGGTTTAAAGAATGCAATTCTTAAAGCATTCATTCATTCATTTTCTACCGCTTTTCCTCACGAGGGTCGCGGGGGTGCTGGAGCCTATCCCAGCTGTCTTCGGGCGAGAGGCGGGGTACACCCCGGACTGGTCGCCAGCCAATCACAGGGCACATATAGACAAACAACCATTCACACTCACATTCATACCTGTGGACAATTTGGAGTCGCCAATTAACCTAGCATGTTTTTGGAATGTGGGAGGAAACCGGAGTACCTGAAGAAAACCCACGCATGCAAACTCCACACAGAAATGGCCGAGGGTGGAATTGAACCCTGGTCTCCTAGCTGTGAGGTCTGCGCGCTAACCACTCGTCCGTCGTGCCGCCCATTCTTAAAGCAATCTCTTCAAAATCAAGTCTAACGTGCGGCGACACAAGCGCAATGGTAAACATGGAACTGACGGACATCTCAAAGGCTCTGAATCCAAAATGACAGCAGCCGATAAAGGCCTTCCTCCCTTGTATTCCCTTCTTAATATGATTACAGAGAGAATTTCCTTATCAGTAACTGCTAAAAAGCCTCTCAGGAACGATCAGGATCAGGCACAGCAACTCTCGGAGCTTACCTACCCCAATCACAAACCCCTGCAGTGATATTTCACAGACCGATCTGCACGGAATACTTACAGAGGTATAGAGGTATCCTTCACTATTCATGGCCAGATACAGCCCCGTCTTTGCACCCTGGATTGCCACAATCCGCAGTCCCACTGGAATTAAGTTGAACTGTGCTAAATTGGATCAAAAAGTTTGGAGAACATAAACAGAAAGGGAGAGAGAGAATATCAAGTCAGATGAGTGTGAATCGAAAAAGACGATATCATACAGCAAAGATGTGTTTTTTATTCTACGTTGTCGCAGTCTCGGTGGCTGCAGTGTCTCTGCTGCATGCTACATCTCCCTTTTTGCCCAAATGCTGTGACCTCTCAGAGTTTATGTTGCAGCAAACTCTACACCGTGTCACCTTCACTAAGCTTAACGCTCACTCTAAAACTGGATAATAGCAGGACGCTCACCCTCAGCAAATGGGGCTTGGAGCCGAGGCTAAAAGCGGACCGTTAGACACAGTGCCCGAGCGGCTCTCTGGTCCAAAGCTAAGATAGGAACAAAAAAAATGGACTATAAGTAGAAAATGGAAGAAATTAAAGTTGGAATCGCGTGCATTAAAACTGCTTTGTGAAATGTCTGTGGAGGGTCAGAGCTCCAAATTCAATTAAACGTGCGGGGAATAGTGCATAATTTGCGACTGAAAAGATCTCATTTGATTTCCAGAGGTCAGATAACGTCCACGTAAAGTCAGCAGCAGGAATGAGCAACGCCATCATTGGCGATACGTGCTCCGCCGAGGATGTTTGGCTTCTCCCGGGCGTCTGAGCAGGCACGCACGCTAACAGACTTACAAAAAGAGCTGCTCTCATCTCTCGTGCTGTCCATGGTGCCGTCGGGCTGCATTTGTAGGTAGTATCCATGTTGGCTGTACAGGCGCGTGACGATGCCTTTTAGCTGTGGCTCTGCAAAACAACACGGTGGGACAGCTCATCACTTCATGCGGCCGTGTCCAAAGTGCTTTTTCGTCAGCACATTTTATAAACCTTATCTATTTCAAAACATCAGTCATTTTACTAGAGTAAAGTCAAAATATTCACCGAAATCATTTGTCTTACAAGCAGATTTGATTATCTTCATTGTCACGAGAAATAATTATTAATTCATTCATTTTCTACCGCTTTTTCCTCACAAGGGGGGTGCTGGAGCCTATCCCAGCTGTCTTTTTGGATTTGGCCAATTAACCTCTAGCATGTTTTTGGAATGTGGGAGGAAACCGGAGTACCCGGAGAAAACCCACGGGGAGGAGAAATAATTAAATTAATTAATCGTAAGTTATTTTTGACATAATAAGTCATAATATTATGAAAACCCAAGAAAACAACAAACAAAGTTGCCACTTTTGGAAAATAGGGTTGTGGGAACAGTTACGAGAATAAAATCCAACTTTTATAGGAATAATGTCCACATTTAAAAAGAGAGAGAAAGTTGAAATACGATAAAACCCAGCAAAAGAAAATGAAAAAGAAGAATCAAGTCAAAATATGGTTTTAAATAAATAAATTTGTATTCTGTATAATAAAAAGCTCTTTCACATATGTCCCAGGGCTCTGATGCAGTTTGTACCTGACATACTCTTTGTATAACTAAATGAATCCCAAATTTGGGCCCTTGCATCCTTTCATTTTTCAGTCAGTGGAAAAAGTTTGGACACCCCTGAGTGAAGCTGCAGTGTGATCCAGGATACCTGTGTTCTTGCACCCCTCATGTTTTGGTAAGAAATCCATTTGAACAACAAAAATAAAGTCTTAGGAGCACCTTGGGGGCTCTTTTTAGGGAGCCAAGCCAAAAGTACCTGACGAAATCCCCATCACTAGAGTGCAAAATGCACCTTGGGCAATTCTTTAATTAACTCAAAAAAACTGAGTAAAACTTAAAAGTGTTTCTGCTGAATAACTCTTTGCAGTCAGACGTCTCTGGAGACTCTGGCGAGAAAAGAAATGCACCTATTAGCTGGTATTTTTTTACTTCAACAAATCCTGACATTCATGTAAGACAATCAAGTCTGAATTTCAAGAAAAATAGTCATTTTCTCTCAGAATGGAGCCGCTTGTGACACCGCAGGTCGCCAATAAGCTAGCCTGTTAGCTTGCTGGCAGCAACGCTGGCATACCGACTTACCCTCACTGTTATTCTTGTGTTTGCACGCGCTAATTGAAAGTACAGCTGAGAAACGATAATGTCATGGTTGTCAAGTCAAACGTTTGGGATCTTGTGGAGTGACTTTGCAAAACAAAATAAAGTTTACTTTTGAAACACAAATTTTGCCCATCATCCGCCAGCTTCATGTGAGACATGAATGCACGTCTTTCTCTTTTCTGTGCATTCTAAAGAGCTAAAAAGAGGCCACTAAGTGATGCACCTATTGTGCACGGAAAGTGTGCTATTAAAACCTCCAACAAGGTTTTGTGGTCGTATATCCATGCTCTGCATGTAGTAACAGATACTGTACATTCATGATAACATGTAATACTTACTGTATTTGAGTCATTTTAAGCATTAGCGGAACTTCCTTCCTGGGTCATTTATTTCACATAGCAACACAGAAAGGAACGCTACACCTGGCAGCAGCATTGGCGGCGCTATAGCGGCCATGATGGAATGATTTAATGGGGAGGTCACATGATTGATTTGGAGGATTGATGGATGATTTTTTCTTACGTCTGCCTCATTCTGTGCATGAATTAGCTGTTGTCTCACATATGGATAGTGGATGATGGGCAAAACTAAAAAAAGGTGTGCTTTTCCTTTAAGGTCATCAGAGGTTAAAGTTAAAGAGAGAGAGTTGTAAAGTTAGCAACATAAAAAATGCAATCAGAAACCTTCGTGGTAGTGGAGAGGATGGTGGGTGGTGGGGAGGGGGGGTAGTGAATGTTTAATGAGTGAAAGCCCCACAGCCTATTTTAATTTAAGAAACTGACAGAACCTTTGCAGCATCTCACCCCTCCTTCTTGGCCCCTCACCCAGCGAGGGGGGGCCCTGCAGGTCCTCAATGACTCATCTTAACGTTCACTTTTTCTCCTGACCCTTCCCTTCCAGTGTCCCGCTAATGAGGGAGGCCAACATAGCTGGAGGAGCAGTTTATGTTGGTGTTTCTCGTTGGCTAATCTCCGCCCATGCCCTCTCCCCCGCAGGGATGCACCGGGGGACGCCGCGCAATGTGTCTTCTTATGACGAGCAAGGAAGTAGCATGATGATGAGGCAGTGATGAGATCTGGAGGACTATTTCCCTCAGGAAGTGTGCCGGGGTCAAGGCATAAGTGAAATGGTGACCTATTCCCGTCGCTCCGTGCACGCGGCCGCGCCACTTCTTTCTATCTTTCTATTCTGCTTGTCAAAATACCGCAGCAGCTCCCTGCCCTCACGCTCTTCCTCATCCCAGCTTTAAATTATACACGCAGTGATTTCATCCCGCCAAAAACAGCAGAGCGGTCTGTTACTGTGCAAAAAAGTAGCAAGATGAATGGAGAGATATCTACAATGAAGCTGTCATTTAATAAGCAGTGGCCCCACAAACAAAAGCACACTTAAGCAGAAATTCAATAGACGGCGCATGCAGTCAAAATGTCCACGTTGAGGGTGTCAAACACACTCAAACTAATGTTTCAATTAGCTGGCCGCAACTCAAACCAATACAACCTGTACATTCCAATACAGCATCGTATTTTCCCCGAAAAAACCAGAAACCTGTTTTTACTGCCACTGGATAAAGATTCAGTCACTGTCGACTCCTAACACACTATTACCGTGCACACAACTCTTTTTCAAATCATTCTACTCCAAATTCAGTCTGGTTTCATGTATTTTTACTGATACATTACGACAATTCAAATGTAGTTGTAAATCGGTGGCCTTAAGCACTGTTTACACTGTTTGCACGCATTGGCCCGCAATTCCCCGTGGAATTGCCTGAAAGGGTTGAAGACTAGTTGACGCACTCTTTGCACACTGGTGACACAACATGTTGCGCATTGGCACAGAATGCCACCCACCCTCTCGCACCACACATTTACACCTGAGTCAAGTATGTGCCAATGGCTGGGACCAACATGACATGGCTGGGACCCATGTGCTACAGCCATGGATGCGACCCACGTGCCAATGGGCGGGACCCACATGACATGGCTGGGTCCCACATGACATGGCTGGGACCCACGTGCCAATGGGTGCGACCCAAATGGCCTGGCTGGGTCCCACGGGCCATGGCTGGGCCCCACATGACATGGCTGGGCCCCACATGACATGGCTGGAATCCATGTGCCATGGCTGGGACCCACATGACATGGCTGGGACCCATGCTCCACAGCCATGGCTGCGACCCACGTGCCAATGGGCGGGACCCACATGACATGGCTGGGACCCACGTGCCAATGGGTGCGACCCAAATGGCATGGCTGGGTCCCACGTGCCATGGCTGGGACCCACATGACATGGCTGGGACCCATGTACCATGGCTGGGACCCATGTGCCAATGGGTGGGACCCATATTACATGGCTGGGTCCCACATGCCATGCACGGGTTCTCCTCTCATTCCGTGTGGAAGTGGTGCGTTTTTGGCTTCTCCTCCCCACTCCGTTTGAAACTCTTATATCTATAACCAAAGGTATCAGTTCACGTGTAGTGGTTAGTTATGTGGGAAATACTAATCATTAGTATTTGGTACAGTAGTTTTAAAGTTTTGTGGTTGATTTTTATACATATATTCTAAGTTTTGTAGCAGGAACTAGCTTGTGTTTTGATGTTATGTGCACCCCTGACATGTACATAAATATATGTGTATATTTACTGTATAAATATAGTCAATATGTATTTCTATATTTAGAATAGGATGTAGCTGTTTGGGACTTGGTCACCTTAAAGTAGCTTGCAGGCTAAAGAAATGTGAGCACCCCTGCTTTAGAGGATTGGGGCAAGGATGGGGGTTTTCCCATGATTGTTTCAGTTGCTTGGAATCATGGTTTTTACATTTCCACAACTTGAGCCACTGTGAAATCAGAAAGGCATCGTCCGTTCATTCATAATGAATTGTCATCCTCCCCGGACCAGGAAGTAGCCAAGCTAAGTAACTAAATTTGTCTCTCTTTTGGTTAACATCTCGATTGCGTTCCTTGTTTTTAATATTTAAAGGCCGGGGGAAGATGTCTCGCATCACGGCACAGATATAGAAGGCCTTGTGCTAAGCTCGGCTAACCAAATATTTACAGTACTTACTGCTTTGTGGCATCCTTACGTAACCCTCCACCGCCGTGCAGAGACTTTCTTCCGTAAACATTGAACTCCTGCTTTAATGGTTTGTGTCCCGCTTGCTGTCATGTTGCCCACCTCCAGTCCCCCAAAGCCCCCGAGAAGCGCACTGACAGATAGTAACTTGCTGTGACAGCCGTCTACCTCTGGTTGGATTGGCAAAAGCCACAGTTGTTTACATGAGCAAAAATACTTGTGTTTCTGTCACAGCGATGCAAATGTAGCTCGCGCTGGGCCGCATGGGTGGAAGACGGGATGACATCCGGAAAAACAAGTGACTCTTTAGTGTTTTGGGGATGAAAGATTGATTCAAACAGCAAAGGTAAAAGTAGATCTAGCTCTACCACCCGACCACATGCTCTATTTGGGAGGTATTTTAGGGATGATATTAGGGTTGGCTGAGGAGTATTCGTTCATATCCGCGTTCCTTTCCAAAACATCAGTCATTGTGGTAGACATGTAGACCACTATGTGCAGGGTCACGCGGGTTAATAGCCGTCCCCCTCATGTGACGGGAACACCAGCTCCCATAATGAACACTTGTAGCTCCTCCTCTTCCGCTTCCTCTAATCTCATCTCATTCTGAATGACTCCTGGAGTTCCAGTATCTTGGAAAGGGAATACCCTGTTCACCCACCAAAGGCAAATCCCCTCCAAGAATTCTAATAAAGTATTGATTAGTGGTGAAGATCAGATGGAGGAAAACTACTCAGGTTTTTGACTTAGACATTTGGCTGGACGAGTGGTTAGCATGTAGGCCACACAGTCAGGAGATCAGGTTAGATTCTCCGCTTGGCATCTTTGTGTGGAATTTGCATGTTCTTCCCGTTCTCCGGGTACTCCACTTTCCTCCCACATTCCAAGAACATGCACCCCAATGCCCCCTAGTGAGGATAAGTGGTACAGAAATGGATGGATGACTCAGGCATTGACATGTTTAGCATCTCATGGTCTTTGGTCAAGTTTCGTAAATCGCATTGACATGAATCATCAACGTGTTCTATATTGTTTGTAAGTATGTTCTACCTTGGTAGATTTTTGAAAGCAAACAGTAAATTAGCAAAAGTTACATTTATAGTTGATGGCGCCACCCATGACGAACTAGCCTTCCCGGTTACCCTCATTCCAGGAAGTGATGTCATCGAGGTGACACCTCTCAGCTGAAGCCGCAACGTCATTTTCAGATTGGAACCAAAAATACACCTACTCCATGCTTCACATGTTAGCGTACGTTGTTATTGTGTTCACGTGGGCTCTACCTGGACCTGCCCAATACGCCTGCTGGGGCGGAGTCTGGAATCAATGGCTTCTATGGGCGTGCCAGTAGCAGAGATTTCACATGCAGGCCGATATGATTTATTGATTTATGTTATATTGGCCCAATATTTTTGTGACAGTTTGCACACCATGTTTGAGGATGCCCTACAGATGCTCAATAGGGTTTAGATAAGGGGTGTCCAACGTATGGCCTGGTGGCCATTTGTGACTTTTATTGACCCCTGCACGTTTAAAAAAAATTAACAAGAAAACTAAAAAAAAACAATAGCAAAATTTGAAATATTAAGCGGAAAAAGTCAACAGAGAAAAACAAGTATTTTAATATCATGAGGAACAAACAAAACCGCAAATAAAGTAGTAATTTTGGTGAAAAAAGGTATAAAGTTAAAATATTATGGCACAGTTGTAATTATCAGAAGAAAATTTACCAGAAGAATTTGGATTCTTCTTTTGGTAAATTAAAAATAAAGAACGACAGCAAGAATATAATCAACAGCTGTAATTTTATGAGAATAAAGTTAAAATATCAAGAGAAAATTTTAATTTTACGAGAATAAATAAAGGATTTTTTTTAAAAGTCATAATATTATGAGAAACTAACACAACGCACAGAACATCATGGTGTGGAGCAACAAGTCCATTTTCCACATCCTCTGGGAGGCCTTTGCCATGAAGTGCCACGTTGAACTTCCAGTGACCAGGATGACTCCCTGGTCACACCCGAGACCTCGGAGCCTTGCCAAGAGCCATAGCAGAAAAAGGTCGATTGGACCCAGCTGGTAGAATTTAACATTAGACCTTAATGGTTGTGTGTCCACTACTTCATGTTGTATCAAAGTGTCGTGTGTCACAAGAAAAGATATCATAAAATATTTGGAGAAACGTGAGGCTCACCGGAGCATCACTCACTTTTTGATTTATTTTCTACTTTCAAATGAAGACGAAGCAGATGAGGGCTGTAAATCTGCTTCACCTTTGAAGTCACTTCAAAATCTACTTTTTGGAAAATTACTTTCAGGTTAATCAATTAGTTTTATGGGCTCAGCTACTGGACAGAGTTTGATATCGTTGCAGCAGCATGTTTGTTATCTATCACGGCAAGCAGCGTCCTCACAGAACCTTAGATACTGTAAATGTGCCATTGGCCCATTCTGCAGCCTGCATGTTGGGTATTTCCCATGTATGACGGCATTTGTCACTCGACTCCAACAGCCTGTTTGAATCCTTCCAGTCCGGCTTCCGTCCCGAACATAGCACTGAAACAGCTCTTCTTAAAATCACTAATGATCTCTGCTCCGGCTCTGGCCATCTTACCATCCTCAGTCCTGGCTCCAGTCATACCTCACCAATCGTCAACAGATGGTGCACATCAATAGCTGCTCCTCCTCCATAGCCCCTTTACTTCAAGGTGTTCCCCAAGGTTTGGTGCTTGGTCCTCTCCTCTTGTCATGGCCTCGGTTTCCACAGCTATACATCTCCACCACCTCCATCAACTCCAATATCTACTCCACCCTCACCAACCTTTTAACCGACATTAAAACCTGGATGGGACACAACTTCCTCAAACTCAACAGAGACAAAACAGATATAATCATCATTGGTCCCCTAAACATCCCAACATCCACCCATGACTTCTGTCTCCAACATGACAGTGCCACCCCCGTTCCATCCCCTCTGATCCCCAACCTTGGTATCCTCCTAGACCCGACTCTTTCATTTGAACCCCACGTCAAACAGTTACCCCGGACTGCATTTTTCCATCTTAAGAACATAGCCTGACTCCGTCCATCACTTACATTCTCCACCGCTGAATCCCTGATCCACGCATTTATCACGTCCAGAATGGACGACCGGAACAGTATTCTCTACGATACACCATCCTAAACCAAAAACAGACTACAATATGTATATTCAGAACTCCGCTGCCTGCCTCCTCACCTCCACCGGCTCCTGTGAACACATTACCCCTGTCCTTAAAAACACTGGCTTCCCATTTTCCCAACGTACTCATACCCCATATCTCACAGACCCCCTCCATCCACACAATCCCTCTCGTCCCCTTGGCTCCTCAGACTCCAACCTTCCGGCCCTTCCCTGTAGGTCCAAGCTCCGAACCTGGGGAGACAGAGCCTTCTCTATTGCTGCCCCCACCCTCTGGAATTCTTTGCCCCATTCACTCCGTGCTTGCCCTGACCTTCCTACCTTCTAAAAGCGACTCCAAACCCACCTGTTTAAATCCTTTTTTATACCTGACTGCTGTGCCCCATCTTTAGCCTTGTTTTTAAGCTCTAAATGAACACTACCGCTCACAGCCGAAGACAGCTGGGATAGGCTCCAGCAACCCCCGCGACCCTCGTGAGGAAAAGCGGAAGAAAATGAATGAATGAATGAATATTCCTTCATTCATTCATTTTCACGGGGGTGCTGGAGCCTATCCCAGTTGTCTTCGGGCGAGAGGCGGTGTACACTATTACTGTTATTATTATAGCACAAATGTGGCCCTGAGTGACGGAAAACCTCATCTGATGCAGGTCAGTGGAGCGTGGGTCAAAGAGAGCTCGCCGTCTGCTTGTGTACATCTCTGACACAAGTGTTGCCCGCAACATGTCCACTCATCAGCGGGCCCATTTCCCAAGTGACCTTCACCGCACGCGAGTGGGACCAAGAATAGCTGTGGACAGGTAGGACTGTAATACCTCCCAAAGAAATCATTGAGAACGTTGTGTTTATTGCCCAGCAGTAGCCACATCACGGCGTACACATGCAGGGGGACCCCCCCCCACCCCCATCAATTTAGATTCAACACCAATAATCATCTTGAAAACCCCAGGGGAGGACCGGTGCCTCATCCTAACAGTACCACCATTCACCAAGCAATTAAATGTGTGTCTGTATAAATGAGTTCAATGTGCATAAGAACCCAAGGCAATCACTTCACGCATCACTGCAGCCATCAAGGACGCTTAAACCCTGAGCTGCAGCGTAATTGCAGTGAAAAATAAGCAGTAGTTGAGGTTTATTGCTCATCAGCGTTAGGTCTGTGTTAGTTATCATCGCACTAATGTATTTATCGGGCTCGAGTCAAGCTCCGTATGTTGCTCGCTAATACCCGGCTATGTGAGCTCCTATTGAGAGGGCTGGAGGTAATTGCTGGGAGCCGCATGACTGAGCAGCCAAGGACATTTGTTCTTCGACTCTGACCGAATCAAACACTGGGGGTTTTCCTTGACTTATGTTTTCAGGACTTCCCGTCTCTCCCCTCCCTGCTTATTATCGCTTTTACCCTCAGCTGCTCTCTTGCTGTGTCCCTCGTCTCCATGCGTCTGTGCTGTCGAATGAGATCAAATCCACCGGGGTGCCGACAATGACACTCACGAGAGTTCAGAACTTTGCCGAGGCCAAGGCCAAACTATCCCAAACATTTCCATCTGACTTACTCCACTGACGGATCATAACAGGCCAGGCGATACAAAAAACGAGTCCCCCAATGACACATGCTGATCATCAGTGGGTGATTCAAAAAAGGGACTGAATATGGCCAACAGCGTTCTTACAGAGGTACAATACTCCTATGGGTGGTGTTCACGTGAACGGAAACATTGGCCAAAACTGCCTTTGCTCCAGATCCTTTGCCCGCGACACTTTCCCTTCCCCTCGACGTATTCTCATTTCAACAGGATGAATCGTGACAGAACGCATCATGAGCCCCATGAACTCGATTTCATCTGTGAGAAAATGGCTAAGTGGGAAATACCACCGGGACACCAAGATAAACACAAAGAACATTTTTGTTTGTTTTGGGGGCATTGGGACCCCGAAAAGGGGGAATACATCATAGAAGGAATCTTTCTGTGAACTCCAATTGCACTTAAGAAGAGGTCAACATGACCTGATGTTTCTGTAAGAGTCACTTACTCAATATTGTTCAAATTCCCCAGTGTTACGTGTGTCCCTTAGTCCTGACAAGAATCTTCTGGGAATCCATGTTGTTGTTCTCATTTGGAACCCGATTTAAAGCTTTGGTCACTCAAGGAGGGCGTACGTGACGTGCAGATTTGCAAGCCGCAGACCTCAAAGGATGTGGACTCGTCCACCTGCAACAAGTGCTTGAGCGTCATACGGTTGTCCCTCGCAATATTGCTGTTCGATTTCTGCTCCCTTGCTATATCGTGTTTTTTCATAAATTGAAAAAAAGGATAAATAATGGCCGTCTGGTTGTAGACAATGGTCTATGATTAGTAAAAACATGTTGTAATAGTGACATGTGGTCATCTGTTCACTAGGTGGCAGTAATGACACAAAGCATTGATAATTACCTTGGCATGGCATGTCCCACACAACATGGAAAAAAGTCCTCCCTCCATTCCATGTGGAAGTGGTAACAAGTTTTCGAATTCTTAAGTTGAGAAGAGGGCTGCATGGCGGTCAAGTGGTTATCATGCAGACCTCACAGCTACGAGACCTGAGTTCAGTCCCACCCACGGCCATCTCTGTGTGGAGTTTGAATGTTCTCCCTGTGCATGCGTGGGTTTTTTCCGGGGTAATCCTGTTTCCTCCCACATTCCAAAAACATAATTGACGACTCCAAATTATCCATAGGTATGAATGGGAATGGTTGTTTGTCTATATGTGCCCTGTGATTGGCTGGCCACCAGTCCAGGGTGTACCCCGCCTCTCACCCGAAGACAGCTGGGATAGGCTCCAGCACCCCCGCGACCCTCGTGATGATAAGCGGTAGAAAATGAATGAAGTTGAGAAGAAATAAATAGGAGGCTAACTGATTAGCTCCCAATGTGTTGGAAAGAAAGAATAATAGGAGTGTAAAGGTGACTATAGGGGTGTTATTCCATATCATCAGGGCTCTAATAATGTTAACTGTATTTAGAAGGTCATAAACCTGTTTTCTATTCTCAAACTATAAAAATATGAAATTTATTAACATGTAATATTATATTGCAGCAATTCATTTATCGGGGTGGGGTCTGGAACAAATGAACGGCTATAAACGAGGGCTGATGGTAGTCAGTCAAGTCCAAGTCTAGTAATGCCGCGTCCCGACAGAGGCACATCGAGTCTGGCGCTCTTTCAAGCGTTACTGCTCGTATTCTTAAACTCGCACACGGTTTTCCATCGCTCTCCACACCCTCGCATGTATCGGTCGTCGAACATTAAATGATCCATTTCTGCTGGAATCGTGCAACATAGATGAACGTTTTTATTGGAGGGAGAGCACGGTGCCTGAAACTAAACTTTAAGCTAAACTGGGCCATGAGCTTCAGAGCCGTGCTCATAATGATCAGCTGTGGATGTGAATACCAGGGAGAGCAGCAGAGAGGCAGAAAGGAAGGATGTTGAGGTTGGGAAGGATGCTGCACATAAATAGACAGGAGGGTAGCAACAAGGGGCTGAGGTTAAAGAAGGAATTTGACTGAATGAGGTGTATCCTGGTGCATCACGTCGCCTGTGACTCCAACAACTGCCTCTTCATTTCAATTCAAGGCTCCATAAATCACCTCCCATGACAATGGCGGGCAGGGAGACAAAGTTCTCGCTGCTTCTAAACGATACTGATGAGCGTGTCATGGGGAAACAAGGCAAACAAAAGAGGAACCCGGTCAGGTGAGAAAGTGCCTTCAAGAGCTCACCTGTCCGTTCTCTCATTAACCCCCCAGCACAGATGGAAATAGAAAATTGAAAATGCAGAACAAGCATGAGCACAAGTCCCGCAGGGGTGTGAAGGTTTGTCACCTTGTTTTATCATCTTTGCCAGTGGTGCCAGATGTAGTTTCCCAAACGCTGAAATAGGAGTATGACGAAACATCCTCATGGCAAACTATTTGGATTGTTGATACGTGTTGTTTAAGTTGGTCTAAAAATATAGTCGCTATACCCAAGCTAAGCGCACAGCTCAACGTACTCGCAAATCTTCTTAGAACTCAACTTCACGACATAAAGCGTTGCAGTAAGCAGTCATCAATCCCATGTGAACATCTCCATGGGGTATATTACGGCCATTATTTTAAGTTTTACGCTCATAAAATGTCGATACAAGTGTACCTCGAGACATGTTACATAACTTCCAAGGTCCTTTGAGCCCTTCCATCATTCTTATAGGACATCTTCTTCTTCTTCGCCAATCTTGGTCCTCTCATCAGCATCCCTCCATCTTCACTGTCTTTTGTTTGTTCCAGGTAAGTTCAATCTGTCTCTGTCAGGTTTAATCAGAGCGCCCACAGATCCCACTTAGCCAGTTAAGGTGCTACCTGTAGGACGACAGGAAATAAATGCTCCTTCTCTGCAGCCACATCCTTCAGCTGCCTGACTTTTAAATAAGAGTTCATGGGAAAACGCCCTTTTTAAAAAAGAAAATTTGCCCATCGGACACAATCCATATGTGAGACATGAACAAACTCTTGCTCTTTTCTGTGTGCTCTGAAGGTATCAAAATGGATAAAAGAGGCAGCTAAGAATGCTCATAATGAAAAAGAACTCATTTTGATTCTGAAAAAGAACAACAACACTTCATTTATATAACGTGACCTGTATATGACATTGTTATGATCATTAACTCAATCAGTCCCAGCCATCCTAGACATTGTATATACCAAAAGAAAGGTTTGACTCTCATCTTCATAAGAAAAAACCTTTTTCCGTTCTTTGGTAATCAGCAGTAGAACACAGATTTCAACAAAATATAATTTCCTGACTAGAAAATGGAGAAAACCAGCTTTTTGTGAAAAGCATAACTTTCAGAGTGACACAAATTAAGCCCTGTACTGTATATTTAGCCAAAATATATAAACAGCTATTGGCTGGCCACCAGTCCAGAGTGGACCCCGCCTCTCGCCCAAAGACAGCTGGGATAGGCTCCAGCACCCCCTTGTGAGGATAAGTGGTAGAAAATGGATGAATTAATATAAACAGTTATGCCTCAACAACATAAAAAAATATTTACAAATATAACACCTGAACTATTTACAAATCACTTCCTGGTTGCCCTGCCGCGTATATCTATAGGAAAGATGCCTGCCCATCTCTCACCAAATGCACTTCTGCCACCTTGTGGCCGTTTTTCCAGCATAAAACTGCACCGCACATGCTGTCTTTTACTGTGCAGTTACATCATCAACTCGTTTTGCCTCTTGTGCAAAAAAACTTAAAGCCGTATAAATAAGTGTTTGGGATTGGGCTTTCAAGTTGAAAAAGTATAAATACATCTTTGGTAGTGAATGAGTTAACCTTGTTATGAACTACGTTACTAGCGTAGTGACACCTCGCTACACCACATCGGCTAGCTACTAGCCGACTAGCAACGAGCTTCACCACACACTCGCCACTGTAGAGTTCCTTTTTCTGGTGCTATGCGAAATAAAGGCACCCGGGAAGGAAGTTCCGTTAATGCGTAAAATGATCAAAATACTGTTAAGTATTACATGTTACTATTGAATGTACCTGTTCCTAGGTGACCCATTACATGCTTTAATTTTCTGCCTCTTTTTAGCTGTTTTTATATCTTTCTAACTCACAAAAAAGACACGTCTTACATAAGGATTGTGGACGACGGGCAAAATTCCAGGGAAAGTGGCGTTATCCTTTAAGAGCTTCTCAACGGCAAAGAATCAAACCCACTCTAAATTCAGAGAGCCATGCAGACAACCCCCTCATCATGTCCATTGACTTTTTTTTTTTTTCAAGCGATGAGGGGAGCTTGTGCAATCAAAAGACCAGAAATCAGATAAACCATGAAATGAAAGTAAATGTATAAACAAAATCGTTAATCTTGTGTGGATTTCCACATTTATGAAGAAGAAAATCCCCAGTGATTAGCCTGAAACTTTTCCTGCTTTGCTGAAGTTTAATCTGATGGAGTTTTAGGGATGAAATAGATTATAACTCGTCATTTCACAGCATTTAGTTCTGGATAAAGACATCCACGTGATGGCGCTTGGAGTTGGAAATGCCAAGACGATGGAGATGACTGCTTGTGGGACTTATTCTTGAGCAGGCCTAGGACCTCAGATGTGGTATGTTTGTAGGTTTACTCAAATCCGAGTCTGTACCCAAGTCTGTACTCAAGCCCAGGGCCCACTGCACGGACAATGCTAGTCTGACAAGCAGTCATGTCACTCTAAAGCAGGGGTGTCCAAAGTGGGACAAAAGAGGGGGGCTATTTGTGACCTTGGTGGGTGGAGGCGGGACGGCTGGCATACACACAGAGTGTAGAAGAGAACATTTTGAATTTAAATAAGTAGATTGAGGTTTTTGTTTGTACAGCGTCCTTCCTCTTAGAGTCGATCTTTGTCAGCGAGCTCAGGGGAAGTTAGGACAGGCTGCTCGCGTCACAAGCAGGAGGAAAAATGGAGCGCTTGATTTGCTCACAGGCTGCACGGCGACCAAGTGGGTAGCGCGCAAACCTCACAGCTAGGAGACCAGGGTTCAATTCCACCCTCGGCCTTCTCTGTGTGGAGTTTGCATGTTCTCCACGTGCATGCGTGGGTTTTCTCCGGGTACTCCGGTTTCCTCCCACATTCCAAAAACATGCTAGGTTAATTGGCCACTCCAAATTGTCCATAGGTATGAATGTGAGTGGGAATGGTTGTTTGTCTATATGTGCTATATATATATATATATATATATATATATATATATATATATATATATATATATATATATATATATATATATATATATATATATATATACACACACACACACACACACACACACACACACATATATATATATCCATACATATATATATATATATATATATATATATATATATATATATATATATATATATATATACACACACACATATATGGGCTATATGTAATTGGCTGGCGACCAGTCCAAGGTGTACCCCGCTTCTCGCAATGTTCGAAGACTGCTGGGATAGGCTCCAGCACCCCCCACGACCCTCGTGAGGAAAAGTGGTAGAAAATGAATGAATTTGCTCACCCTCCCAGTATGGGAAATCTGGCCTGATTGCAGCGTTTTTTAAATTTACATTATCGAGTATTGCAGATACTTTTAATGTTATTGAATTTATGGTCAGTATGACATCATAATTCGCCGCAGTCCAATAATTAATGTGCACTCCTAATTTTTTCATTGTACTTTTCCTAAAAGTAGTGTTAAAATCTCGTCTCGCCTATGAGCTGAGCGTCTGGTGACATCCCTGGCGGCGTCTAAAGACAGATTCCAGCAGTAATTCTGCGAGTCGAACAACAGACGGTCCTTTCAACTTTCACAGAATCAAATCCAAAATAACAACAGAACGAGCTCTCCAGATAGAGGGGCAGGGCGGGGGTGGGGGGGTTTTGGGGGGTGGAGAACAAGTGAAAAGTTCATGTTGAAGGGAGCTCTCTGCAGTGACAGTTAATATCCAGCCCAGTGGTTTCCTATCTGGTACTGCCTGTACGACAGGCTGATTCACAGCTCTTTTCACTTCCACCCACCTTCCCTTTAATCTCCTCCTATCTCTCTTTACTCCTCTTCCTGCATGTTTGATTACCCCCTCTATCTGCGTCCACCCCTCGTCTTCCCATCCAACTCCACTTTTAAAACAAAGATCTCGGCTTTTAGTGTCTGTTTACCTTTGCCAGATTCCTCCTCCTCCTCCCTTCCCGTCTCTGCCTTGCTCTGACCCCTGTCACAGTCAGTAAAGTTCTGATGAGAAGCTACCCAACACTGCAACGTCTGATCAGGTGTTGTCGAGTAAGCGACTTTGCACAGCCCTGATCTCTTGGGGTCAGCTTAATGCCATCCTCCGCTGGATCTCCTTGTAACTCGGTCTGCTGCTTCCCAGCCGGGCCTAACCTTTATGCTCGACTGTCCTGAAGTACTCGCCTACGTCGCGCCTCGCTGCCAAACAGCCCAGTCAATGGGGAGGGAAAACGTCTACACTACATGTGGACATTTTGATGACTCATCATTTTATAGTATAGTATCCGCTTGGGATGAAGCGGTACGGTTGGGTATCATTTCACTATTATCCAATACAGTCAAAAGGTACTTTTTTATGACATGTGATTGGTGGAGAATGAGGAAGTGTTGAAATGCAAGTGTGGTGTTTGAGTTTAAAAAGAGCATCTGACTCCGTTTAGCTCTACCGGGATGCTGAGTTACGTACTTTACAATATCACCTCCAAGTTGCTGAGTCGACAGTCGTTGGTTTTTTAGTCCCGTTACTACAACCTACGTCCAGGGATGCTCCCATCAAGCTTTTATTTTGCCACTTCCGATACCAATCATTCATGAAATTGGCAGATGTCGATCACATGGATTAATAATAAATTGCCAATGTATTTATGATGAGTGCTATTTTGGCCAGGGGTGGAAACGGAATAGTCAGGACGATTCCAAGGTCCCTTGAATGCCAGGGGGTGTAAAAGGTTGGTAATTATTCATAGGGAAGAAGGAACGGAGCTGAAAGGCAAAGCTCTCAGTTTACCAGTGGATCTACGTTCCTACCCTCACCTCGGGTCATGAGCTTTGGCTGTAGTGACTGAAAGGACAAGATCGTGGGTACAAGCAGAGTTTTCTCCGTAGGACGGCGTGGCTCTCCTTTAGAGATAGGATGAGAAGCGCTGTCATCCAGGAGAAATTCAAAGTAGAACCGCTGCTTCTTTGCCTTGTGAGGAGCCAGATGAGGTGGCTCGGGTGTCTGGTCAGGTTGCCTCCCTGGGCAGGTGTTCAGGGCATGCCCTACCGGTAAGAGGCCTCGGGAAAGACCCAGGACACTTTGGAGAGACCCGGGGAGAGGGAAGTTGTGGCTTCCCTGCTTAGGCCGAGATCAGCATTAGAAGATGGATAGAACATTGATACATTGTGGTGTATAATACCATGCAGGTCCCTCATTCTTTATATTTATTCTTTATTTCTTTTTACTAATGCCTACGTGTCAGTAAAGTTGGCGCTAATTGGTGATCAGGTGATACACAGCAGGAAGTTCAGTATATTTTTCCTACACTCCAATTCCACCTTGAACAATCTACGAGGGCGATTATCAATTGATCTGTTATGTTTTGTTATGATTTGGTTTAGCGCTACCCCAGGATGCAAGGACATGGCCGCGGGTTGAATCGATAAAGCCTTTCATGAATGATTGCCTGCTCACGCGGGGCAGCAAAGAACAAAGTAGAACTAAACAAAGGAATCAGACCTGGCGACGCTGCAGGCCTGGATGGCCCAAAGCAAAAATGGGTCACACCCAAGCCCAGTTGGGTGAATGACAATGTACGGCAATATGTATTCTTATTACTTTAACAATAATGGTCTTCACAGTGTCTGCCGTAAAAAAATTCTGGCTGGTTAAGCCCCCGCTGAAGGCCCAGGTACCAAGGTACCAACTGCACTGCCCACTACTGCAGATGACCAACAGGTGTGCTCCGCAGCTCCGTCTTAGCAGGAGTCATGAACAAACAAAAAAACAGGAGCTGGAGGGTACAAAATAATAGCAGGTAAAACAGAAACTGAACACGTGGAACATGAAATAATCACTTCCCTGCTGGAGGTCTGATCGGATATTCACAGTAAAATTCAAACCGAGTCTGGGAAGTTTGTCACTCAAAGTTTAGCTGGGAACAAACTCTCCACCTCGCAGAAAAGATTGAGGATTAGAGATGAGATTAAATAAGAGCCTCCTCATAGTACGTGCTAGTTGTAAACTATTGTGTGTACAAATGACCCGCATCTGAGATGCGTAGACACGGAAGATTAATCTGGAATTACACGATGCACACATATCAACATGCAACTGCTGGAATAAACTACAGTTGTTCCAGTAATGATGCATTTCAATGCAAGTTAGATATCGCTCCATCAGACATGAACTGCCATTGCTGATGTGATGCATCACAGCATATCATAGCAAATTACGGCACATTACAAGAGAAAATTCTATTGATGCACAATAGCATTAGAATGTTCATTCATTTATTAATTTTCTAACGCTTATCCTCACGAGGGTCGCGGGTGGTGCTGGAGCCTATCCCAGCTGTCTTCGGACAAGAGGCGGGGTACACCCTGGACTGGTGGCCAGCCAATCACAGAGCACATATAGACAAACAACCATTCACACTCACATTCATACCTATAGACAATTTGGAGTGGCCAATTAACCTAGCATGTTTTTGAAATGTGGGAGGAAACCGGAGTACCCGGAGAAAACCCATGCATGCACGGGGAGAACATGCAAACTCCACACAGAGATGGCCGAGGGTGGAATTGAACCCTGGTCTCCTAGCTGTGAGGTCTGCGCACTAACCACTCGATTGTTGTGTCATCTAAATTATATCGGTCTAATGTAAGTCCTGAGATGTTATCTCAAGTGTAGACCATAAACATGGATGTCACAGGAGGCTGACCATCCCATTTCTCGACTTTATGAGGAGTTGGACTTTTTACATAATTAGACTGCGGTTTTCTTGTGCTGTCTGGTAGAGCCCGCCTGATTCAGCCTTTTATGCAGAATGCGAGTCGTGAGCACTGGCCATTGAGCTAAAAGCCTGGGTTGTTAACTTGATGTCCAGTGTAAGTTCAAGAAAAACGGCACTGCATTGTTCCCACTCATGCACGGACCCCCATGTTTTTTCATTCTAACAGCTGTGAAATTAGTCAGAGTCTCGTGGATAGTTTACAATCTGATGCAAGCGATTTGTTTGGGATATTAATTTGAACTGTGTCCGGTCAGTATCCGTTTGCACAGCTAATCGCTCCTTAGACAGCGATCGGAAAAGTCACTACAAATTGTGTGCTAGAAACACTAGGGTGCATCTTTTCCAAGTGGAAGGTCTTTTGAGTGTGACAAGTATCTGCAGTAGATAAATATGATGCCGTGCTTTGTACCTTTCTTAACACACTTATTTTTTAAATACAATTTGAAAACCTTTTCAATTGTGTGATTGTTGACTACTAATCCGATAGCAACGCGCTCCAAAGAACCGAGAAGAAAGGCAGAAGACAAGAAATAGTCTTGCCACTACATATCGTCGCCAAAGAATGTTTCATAATGCTGTTGTCAAAGGGTTAGAGTTAGCATAACAGCTAGCCGCTAGCATAGCAAGCTACTGAGTTAAATAGGCAGCCTCTACAATGTACTTTTTCTAAACGGTGTTTCAAACAGAGTAGGGAAGAAGGACAGAGAAGCCTAAAATGAACCACTTCCACACAAAATGAGTGGCGAACCTCCCCACTCGATCTCAGCCATGGCATGTCGGCTAGGCTCTGCTGGTTCAGTAGTCTCCATGCAGTGTGAAAGGTCACGTCATCTAACGTCATGTGTCATAACAGTAGTGATGCCTAGTGACCACAATAGTACATAGAACTTGTCTTTCAGTGTTTTTGACTCATAAAAGGCCGTAGTCAACCACAAAACAGCCATCATTTATCAGCTCATTATTTCTGAAAAACCGCGATGCAGGGAGGTTGTCCTTGTACTGGAGGCCAGCGACGACACGCGGCGAAGACGAAAGCCGGTCACTGTCACTTTCATGAGTGCTGACAACCTTGGATTACCAACGTCATGTTTTGATCTGACAACTGACAACTGATTGACGCACGTGCTGGTCAACATTGGCTGGCTGGATTCTCCGTGGAAGGATGAATTATTCTGAAGTCGATGTTAAATGTCAACGCAAGGCTGTGATATCGTTGTGACTTTTGTTGTGAACATCGGTTTGTCAGAGAGAGGCTCTGTGAGGAAAGTTTTTGTCCGCAGATGACCTCTCTGTACTGCAACAACAGACGCTCTTATGTAAACAGGTTAAGCTGGAGTCCAGACTAGACCCAAAATATACAAACAAAGCTTTAATCTTACGGTGTGTTGCAGTGTTATTACATCATATTTGCTGCACGGGCAATCATAAGCATGAACTCATGACTGAGTGGTTTGAATTGATATAATGATTACTGTCCAATATGATAGACTATCTCCCATTCCACACGCTTCTGGCCATGGGCTGGACTTTGCAGATTTTGCATTAAAATGCCGTTTGAAGCCGAGCAGACATATGTTGCTGTGGTGCAGAATGATGGAAAGCCCTCATCAAGCACAAAGCGGCGCTCATCACGCCCCATATTCAATCTGCTTCCAAGCAGCTTTTGGCTCTGTGGGGATACAAACACTGGAACTTTCCTCAGTGTCTTCCCCAATCAATTGTGGCAGGATGTGGCGTCTTCGTGTTTCATATGTTTGCTCAGCAGCACGTGCAGCGTTTGTCTGACGCCCGGTTATTGTTCCTAAATAAAGGAAAACATTTCTGCTGCCATGAATGGAATAATTCAACAATCTCTCAGCCACAATGTACTAATATGACTACCGATTATCCTCTCTCTCTAAGTTGATGGAATCGTGCTCTTTAAAAAGCAATTATTTGGAGCATGCACAGGCTAACATCCCAAAAGCTATTAAATGTTGAAAAATGCATTTAGTGAGCCACTATATGGCCACTGTACCCATCAGGCAGTATAGTATGTATTCTGGATTTATTTGCATCCGTAAGTTGCCATAAACGTGCATAATGTTGCATTCAGGGACTCGCAATTTTCAAAGGGTTCATCTGGAGCTTTTAATACATATACAGATACCTCATCTATAAAAATCCATATTTTAGACATATTATTACATGGTGATTAATCATGATTAATTCATTTGACAACTGTGATCAATCTGATTACAAATTTTAATCATTCGACAGCCCTAGCATCAACTGTCACTGCAGGTTAATCAAACTATAATACAAAGTTGTCATATTTCAGACAGTTGCAAATGGCGCTTTATCTTGCCTGATTAATTTGAAAAATGTGATTAATCTGATGAAAAAGGTTATTTGACAGCCTTTGCAATCTTTGTTTTAATAACATACAGTAAATGGGTCTATTTCAGGCATAGTGTTAAATGGTGATTAATTATGATTAATTAATTTGAGAACTGTGACCAATTAGATAAAAATGGAATCATTTGACAGCACTGACTACAGTGAAAGACTGTTTTAATGATTAATCATCATTAACTAATTTGAAAAGTGTGACTAATCTGATGCAAAAAATGTCATGTTTGACAGTCTTAGCAAATATATATACTTGTGTCCTGACATCTTTCTTTTAGTGAAATATAGTAATAACGGACATACTTCAGACATAGTCTTAAATGGTGATTAATCACGATTAATTCATTAGAAAACTGTGATTCATCTGATAAAAAAGCCCTAATTCATGCCTGTCCTGACAATGTCAATGAAAATGAAGTTCTCTTATGCACTGGATCGACATTAAAGCGGCTGTCACATGTTTTTGCTGATGCAATTGCTCCCGAGCGCGGTTGTCTAATTTTTAGTGGTTGATGGTGTCTTCCATATTGCCCAGCACAGTGTAGTATCGTCACCCGCATTGGGCATTAGACCTTGCTGTCATTGTGGGTGAACCCTGGTAGGAGAGTGTGTGGTTGCCATGCACAATTTTGGTTTGTTTGGAAACAAGAAGAGATTGGAATTTACTGGGGGCAAAACTCTCATATTTTTTCATGATCTATATAAACCAAGTTCATTGCAAATGGGGACAAAATCTTTACAGTTGAAATAAAACGCCACATAAAACGTTAATGTCATGCATAACACATTAGTTTTACGATCTTGGCGACTTGTATCGCTGATAAGTTGAAAGCGGGGTAGCGGTCACTCACCTGGTCTCTTGTCGTTGCGACTTTTGCGACCCCCACATAGCCTTACTTTGGAGATGAGAACCAGGATCTGTTTCTGGCACAAGGACTTGTTGCTCTTCGGACAGGGCTTCCGCTTGCTGGCCACCGGCCGGTTGGTTTGGTCGTCCTTGACCGCCCGTTTCTGTCTAATGAGTGAGCTGGCGAGAGCTGCCATCTTCCCACCCCCCTCTCAACTTTGGGAGGGGGGTGTCTTCTTTCACAGTTCCCCCCTTGCGACGCTGTGGATTTGTTTTTCGGCAAAAACTGGAGTAGGACGAAAGGTTTTAGAGAAGCCCCCGCAGGGGAGCCCTAAGTGGGTTAACAGGGAAGTTTAGTGGGAGGGTTCCCTTGGAGATAGAAGAACTGGGAGGGACGCAAGTTCACCTGCAGTCCAATGTACACATCATACCAATATATCAGAGGAAAAAGTGCTGCAGTCACATATTGATAGGACGCTTTAAAAACGGTAGATCTTTATCATATATTGCTTTTGTCTGGCATGGTCCGCACCAAGGAAAGATGAGTCCACAACCAAGTCGATAATGTCGAAGCCGGTCCTACTTGGAAGAAGCAATAAAAAAGAGGATTTCATGTATAAAAAGACTTTTACTTAAGGAAAGTGAAATCATTCCCGATGCTAGGAAGCTCTTAAAGATGCAAGAAAAACCAAAGTGGTGGTCACCATTTGTGCAGTCCATGGGGGTCCAACTTTGCCTCCCATTTAAATGTGGCAGCACCCGACAACGATCCGGGAGTCCCAGCGGTAATCCAGCCGACTTAAATCCAGAGGTAGAGCAGCAGTGGGTACGCTGGCGACGCTTGAGGGAGCAGTGAAGAGACATGGACCCAGATAGATGGAGACTCCTCTTCTGTCTCTCGATGGCATCGCTCTGTTCCCACAGTCCTCACCAAATCCCCCCCCTACCCCCAGCTCTCCCATTCCCTCCTGCCCCGCGTCCTCCCCCTCCTCCTCATCCAAAGTCAGCCCGTGGTTGTGAGAGTATGTGTGTGTGGATTCCGGCAGCCACCATCAGTAGAGGTGACATTCATGAGCACAGGAGAGAGAGCGAAAGAGAGAGAAGCTGCGTTGTCTCAGAATGAGCTTCAGTGGCAACACAAGGCGGTAAAGACCAACTCATGGATTTGTCGAGGCTGCTGGTTGGTTGATTTTCATGGAGAAAAAAAACATTGTAGAGCGACAATGTCACGTTGACGGAGAAAGGAAAAGAAAGGAGAAAATTGGTCTTCCTCACTTCTGGAGAGACAGCCTTCCATCTTGTTACACACAAACACACACACAGTGTATTTTGTAGCGCAGTCTCCCCTGCTGGGTCTCTGTCGGTATTACGCTTCATCTTCTTCTAATTTAGCCATTGTTGGGATGTCTCCTTGGGATGTATTTATTCAGCTCGACAATACACAAATGAAGGAAACTAGTATGAATCACCTTTTGCTTAAATATGTTATATATTCTTTGCACTTATGCTCTACATCGTTGCATGCATTTTTTACGGTAAATTCACAAAAATGACCTTCATAGCTCACGGCACCAGCCATGACTGGCTCGCTGTCGCCGAGAAACCGGAATTAGAAGTTAGCTCCATCGCCGACCTGTGATGTCGTCAGCGGCTGAACCTGAAGTTCTTTGCTAACTAATACGGTTACGCAAGTCACCAGCATTTTTATTGACGAAGTTTACGATAGAATTCACTGCCACATTGTCTTTGTCAACTTTGTATTTATTAATTTGAGTTTTTTTCTGCAAGTAAAACTAAAAGTAAAACAGTTAACATCTTGTCATAGCTCACATGTGAACAAACATTGACTTTCCAAGGAAGACATTTTGTGTGTTAGTTGTACCAAACGCGCCACAATGAGGGGAAAAAACCCATCAAGCACACAAAAACCTTATCAGCCATCTGAAACGCCAGCCCGTGGCGTCACACCGGCTGCTCGGAGCATGTACCCGAATACAGTACACCTTGCTAGGCCACGCCATGTGACTCCTCCCACTCCATGCCCTGCTTCTCCTGGTAGGAGCGATGTGCTGGTTGGCATGTTATGATATTTCATTAGGACAAGTCAACAGGTACATTTGGTCAAATTCTAATTTGGTTCGGTCCTTCTTACCTCCAGGTGTAAACAAACTAGACTTCGGGTATCAGCAGCGTATTGGCATTGAAAAGCAGAACGTTATCGTTATCGATCTCATCTATCTCTTCAATGAAATCATGTTTTGTGTTAACAGGCTTGGGTGTCTGGAATGCATTGATTGGATCGATTGGATTAATGACGCTAACCAAGGTTCCACTGCATCTCTTTTACAAATAAAAGTTTGCATTAGCTTGATAAACAAGTTAGTCTTAAAGGTTAATTAACTGTCATTAAGCTACGTCTGTACTGAATGTAAAAAAAAAAAATCTCTGGCACTTCCGATTTAAAAGCCAATCACGCTGACTGATCTTAACGGAAGTGATCTTAGGTCAATCAATCAAACGCTCTTTTGCTTGCGTCTTTTTTGCTAGCCAATTTTCCGAGGAAAGCGGCCGTGGAAGTAAAAAGCAAGGTCAATGCAAATCTTTTCCAACAATGCCGCACAAGGTCACCGCACGTCACAACGTGATTGACAGGTGACAGCGGGTGTTTGGTCCCCATGGAGAGACAAGGGCATGGCGGGAAGGAAATCACACATGAGATAATGAAGTTTGTATTGACAACTAAAGAGAAGTAAATGTTTTCTCCTTTTCCAAATGATTTGGAAGCGCACGTATTTTCTGAGTGTAGAATCAATTTCCTAATGGACATGACGGTAAAAACGTTGCCAAAGGTTGCTCTCCGCTCTGCTTGCATTACTTGGTACTCGGAAAGAAGGCTTGTTGTTTATTCCTGGGATGTTTCCCTTTCTGGAGGTTATGAAAATGTCCCATCCTTATAATGAAGGCTGGTAAAGAATTTGCCGTTTGGGTCCTTTCGTCACAGAGAGCATCTAATATTGCTGATGAATCCATGTGGGGTCCCGTATTGGGGTCCTGAATAAGGGGGCCTAATTCACGCAATTAGACAAAAAGAAGTAGAAGTAGAAACAGAAAATAAACAATACAGTGGAACCTTGGTCCTTCCAGAGACGTACGCTAACCCAGCGGCTGTCAACTGGTTTGGCTGCGGACCCACCATCACCCCCCCCCCCCCCACAACCTGCATGAACGTTTCAAGTAAAACCTCTGAGATATCTTATTCAAGGGACTGTTTGAAAGGATGACATGGCTGCCCAGGCATGCAGCATAGGCGACACAATAGCACAGACAGAAACGTGAGGTGCATTCATGGACATCGGCACACAGACATTGGCATAGACCTGAAACCCCATGAAAACGGCTCCACGACTACGGCTGTGAAAAATTACAAACGAGAGATTCAGAGAGGTGTTCTGGGCATCCGGGAAAAAGGCCCCGGGGCAGACCTAGGACACGCTGGAGGGATTATGTCTCAGCTGGCCTGGGAACGCCTTGGTGTCCTCCCGGTGGAGCTGGAGGAGGTGGCCGGGGACCAGGAAGTCTGGTTCCCTTCTGAGACTGCTGTCCCCGGGACCCGGATAAGCGGAGGAAAATGGATGGATGGATGGATGGAGATTCAGCAAATCGGATGGAATAGTATGGTCTGTACATTGTATCCGATCATGTGGAATTTGTTTTTCAAATATATCAATTGTATGGTAACCCGTGTATCTTGATGCATATCGAATCTTCTATCACGGAATGACGTCCCTAGTCACGACCCACCTGTTGTGAATCACTCACATAGTCTCTCCAACATATCCTGAGTCTTCCCCGTGGCCTCCTACCGGTCGGACATGCCCTGAACACCTCTCCAGAGGCGTCCCGAAGGCATCCTAACCAGATGCCCCAGCCACCTCATCTGGTTCCTGTCATTGCGGAGGAGCAGCAGTTCTTCTGCGGGTTTCTCCCGGATGACTTCTCACCTTATCGCCAAGGGAGAGTCCGGCCACCCTACAGAGAAAACTCATTTCAGACGCTTGGAGTTGCGATCTTGTCCTTTCAATCACTACCCAAAGTTTATGGTAGGAATGTAGATTGACCAGTAAATTTAGCGCTTTGCCTTTTAGCTCAGCTTCCTCTCCAACACAACGGACTGATGCAGTCTGCATCACTGCAGGCCGCCTGTTGGCCTGGCACTCCTCACGTTCCATTCTTCTCTTCCTTGTCAACAAGACCCAAAGTTCTCCACTTGGGACAGGATCTCACTCCTGACCCGGAGATGGCAGTCCACCCATTTCAGGGCGAGAACCATGGTCTCGGACTTGAAGGTGCTGATTCTCGTCCCGGCCGCTTCACACTGGGCTTTGAACCGATCCAGTGTGAGTTGGAGGTCACGGCCCAATGAAGCCAGCAGAACCACATCATCTGCAAAACACGGAGACCCAATCCTTCAGCCACCAAACCGGATACTCTGAACGCCCAGGCGGCACCTCCAAACTCCATAACAGTAATCAACAATTGGTTTCATTGAATATGGTAGTACTTTTATTCCTTTCCTAAGCATAATTCCTGTGCATTCCAGAATACTCAGCCTCAACGTCCGGGATATTCAACTTCCAATGGAGTCACTTCCAGATTAGGATAATATCATCGGTGAAATGACCCATTTCTGACAGTTACCCTGCCATTTAGGTGACTTGCACCTCCCAGTAGGGCAGGAGGTGCAGCTCATCTATTATTATCACTGATAAAGACTCACTAACCCAGATAAACTCCCGCTGCCTGGATCGTAGATTTGAAAACCCACTTTTGCTTTTCATAGATTTGCCTATTTCAATGCTAGAAATGCATGACTGTAGACGACCACAATACATCCCACCCGGACATCCTCCACTTGAAAGTATTGTTTTCCGGTAAGCATTCAGCCAGCACTTTAGTAACTGCTTGGACTACTGGTGCTAATTGAAATAATTGGCGTATTTATCAATTAACACCGGCTGATTTACATATATAATTAAACTAAATGTCACTCCAGCGCAAAGTGCTGTTGGTATAATGAGCGTCCCGGTGCTTTGTACTCAGATGCACAATGGCCGTGGTGAATACCCCGACTCCAGACGTATAAGCGTGTTTACATAAGACTACAACTGCACGCACAAACACACACACACACTCACTCGCAAAGCCAGAAAGAGTTAAGCACATCAAAACAATTGGCCTAGTTCTGTCTTTGTCTCCCTCCTCCCGTTATCACTCTCTCTCTCCTTCAATCCCCTCTCAGCTCATCACGCTGTCCGCCGATGACAGGAGGCATTCTTTGCTAATCCCCCTCCATTATGCATCCATGTGGAATCTGAAGCTGCTCCTTGCATACAGAAATTATATTTCCAATGTCCGTGACCCATGGGTGGGTTGCTCATTAGCTGCAGGCTGTACATATCTGTCTCCATTTCCGTTACGGATCAGTCTATGCTAATTAGGTTTTAGACCTGACTTCCTTGGCCCATGGGACAAATGTATATGTTTTTTTTTCCTTTTGGAATTCTCAACAAACACGAGGAGTCTTGTTCAGCAATGAGTTTGTTTCGACAACTTTTTGTAAAAACGTTTTTCAGAAGTCGATATGGCATTTGAATCCGGACATTGGTCAACACAGACTGGGTGGTAAAGTACGTATCGGTATATACTAGGGGTGCACGATAAGTCGCGGACGCCACAGGTCACAGTTGGGGGCTGAATGGCGTCACCCATGAACCCTTGTGGCCCAACGCTAGCAGACCACGTGTGACAACAAAGCACGTAGAGTCCACCTGTTTAGCATATCGCAACGTGCTGACACAACTTAAACGCACAAATAGGTAATTATAACCAAGTTTTGTATTGATTTTAACAACCAATCAACACCAGTGCCGGGCTCCCCTGGGGGGGCGTGAGAGGCTGGGAGTACTTTCAATGTTACTGCAGACCTGCCAACCTGTACAAATTTATCTTACCCAACATAATTTGACTCTTGAATGCGCTTGCATTCCTCACAGGTCTCCGTTTTGTTGCTTTTCCCTGGTTTGATTTTGGAGTTCAGTCTGTAGATTACAGATAAATAAATTGATATTATCAGTTTCTCAATAGCATTTCAGGTCGGGGGGGCCTCACTACACTTTCTGTCCCCGAGGGCATGACAGGCAATAATTGAGAAGGACCTTTCTAAACCTTCCCCTGAAAAGGTCCCTACGCTACGTTTTAGCAGTTGACTAAGTTAGACGCCAATAATGGCTGCATTGCTGAATCCTAGGCCTTCAGAAAGAGTAAATCTTAACAATCTATGAAAATACTGGGTACTTGAATGCACCGTACAGTACTATAAAAACCTGGATTCCGACCGGGACGGATCATCAGTAACTCTGACCTTCAGCGGTAGAATTAGATTAATGATAACTATTGCTGAAATATTACGGTGGTATTGTCAATACAGTTTGAGCCGACATTTGGTACCCAAGAACGGGTCTGCACTTTCTTTATTTGAAATTCCCATTTTCTCAGCACCCCATCTTCACTCTTACCTGAGGTTAAAGTCTCACCGGGTAAATCTCTGGGATTAAACCTGCCTTTCACTGAGAAGGTAAAGATTGCCTGCTGCATGCAAATTCTCCAAAGCTTCTGTGTTCATGCGCTCGGAGAACCCACCTCATCAGATTCTGCCAACACTCAAATCGCTCGCTGACTGAAGACGGGATAATTGCTTCTTCACAAGTATTATAAAACATTCACTTGTCAAATGCTTCTTCATCTCGGAAGTATCTAGAGAGAAATACTAATGTGTGTGATCAGCACCTTGCAAACATCCAGTTGAAAGTACCAGCCAGGAACTAAAACAACAGACATGTTCTAATGCAGACACTTCCTGTTTGTTTTTAGCATGATTCACTTCTAACGTTGTTGTTTGCCGTGTCTATGTGCCGTAGAAGTCAAGTGCGGGCAGGATAATCAAGACAAATGAAAGGTTGTGTGTAGATTATTGGCCCCCCTGCTGTGAAAGTGGAACCATAGTATAGATGGACTCCATCAAGCATGTAAATAATACAGGTTGGTAAAGACATTTTTACAAGAGTTGAGGGTGCATTTAGTCAGTCAAACCTCAGGCCATATTATGGTTATGATCATTGGATTCATGCCAACAACAAAAATACACACAAAAATAAAGCCAATTGCATTCACATTTTGACATCAATCCAAACGGTACTCAAAAAACCCCTCCAAGACCTGCATGAATTTGCATTTTGCCAAATTTTAAAACAAAGAAATGGGAGTGAGACAAGCATTTTTGACAGATGGATTTACTGCAAAGAAGTAAGGGTGTGGAAAATAATCGATATTAATCAAAACATCCATGCGCATGCGCACGATGCGAGTGCATCAGGTCATTCACTGGATATGGATGCAATTGACGGGTGAAATCGAGATTCATCGCGATGCGTTTGGGGGTATCGGTAAAAAACGATGCAAGCGGCGTTTTAGTAATGTTGAACTGCATCCCATATGCTGTTCCCCAGGTGCCATGAATGCACCATCATTATTTGGCGTTTTGTATCGAATACGGACGGAAGCCGTGAGGCACATCCAACTACTAGTAAAACAGCATGGACGTTCGTAGCAAGCAGCAGCGAGGAAGTTTCTATATTTAACCCCCCCCGCAACATTTAAATGGGATGTTTGGAAACACTACGGATTCTCAAAGAACAGCAGAAAGCTTGACAAAACGTCCGCCATTTGCAAAAAATGTGTTAAGAAGCTGTACAATGGCAGCACTGCAAACTGCCCCCCCCCCCCCCCCTTAAAAAGGGGACACCACAACACGGACAAGTCTACCGCCCCCTCCCCGTCTAGTTCCTCGTCGGACACCGGGGAAGAACCAAGCAAAGCAGGTCAGAACAAGTGGATCTTCCTCTGCTTTCCAAATTGTCCAGGAGCTATTTGTCCGTCCCTGCAACAAGTGTCCCCCCCCCATGAACGAGTGTTCAGCACAGCAGATGACATTAGAACAGCAGAGCAGTTGGCTTCTTCCTGAATTTGGAAACAATTTAAAAAGGGTAGAAGTTGTTTTCCACTTTCTGCTCCTCACTACTGTATTAGCCTAGCTGCTAGCTCATTCATATTAGCAGTATGTTTTGCAGACAGGAATATAAACAAACATTGATTGCACTGTTGAAAGTGTCACTTTAACTTTGTTGTTGCTGTACTGTATTTTATACAGTAGTAATTATTGTTGAATTGTTTGACTCCACCACTGAACCACTGCTATTGGAATTGCATAGCCCATGTGAAAGTGGGAGGAAAGTTGTTTTTGAAAAGTTGTCGCTGTTTTAAGATGGCAAAAAGAATGATGAAGAAGTGGTGCATAGTAAAAAAGACAAACAGCACTTAAGTTGAATTTACTGCCAAGTGCCTAGAAGGAATAAAGCCAAATCCTTTTTGTAGGACCATACGGAATTCCATTTTTCCCTTTGTTTATTTGCATCATGTTGAATTGCATCATATTGCAAGAAATTGCACCATATCATATCGGATTGCATTGATTTGAACTAAATGAGTATCGTATTGTATCGTGAAGAAGGTGAATCGTATCACCAGAAAATTCCATGTATGGTTAAAGTATCGTATCGCTGGCAGTGCATCGAGATGTGGATCGAATCATCCGCAGCGCTGAGATTCACACCCCTACAAAGATGCATTCAAGTGAAGTAAGTTGAAGAGCTCAGCCTTTAACAGGAAAAATGTGGATTGAATGTGATTTAGTGTCGGCTATTCACACTGTCATCATCTTGGTGGCGGAAGAGCTTTCTCTCTTTGAAGGTGGTGGCATGGTTGAGCTGCATAAGCCAGGCCTCCCAGCACGCCATCGCTGCTGATGTCGGACTCAGGAAGTCATTTCAGACATCACGTACACGTAACCCCTCAGTCTCTGCAGGCGAGCTGATTACAGCTGAACACCCATCAAAGATCGAAACTGATACAAAGACAGCGTTCCGGTGTCTCGTCTCTCCCGGCCATGATGCCGTAGTGTGACAACCTGTCACCACGCACCTTGCAGTGTGACGACCCCCAAGACGTCACGCTATATCCAGGGATTAACATAGCTACACTTTAGAGCGATTCATGGAAATGTGATGGAAATGATGGCGTGGGAACTGTGAGGGGATTTGTCAAGTCCGTCCTGTCCGTTTGAATCTGGACCTACGGAGCAGCAACGGACACGGCTTTAAAGACGGGAAGCAGAAAATGGAGATTGGAGCGGTCGATGTACGTATGTTCTGTATTTCTGTGGCTCGTAGCTGAAGAGTCCTTTGGGTCATCAGATGAGCACCTCCCAGCACAGATGTTCCACTCATTTAGCATCAGAACATCCCTAGAAGGCTCAAAGCTAACTTCAGCCACTGATATCACTGCTATGAAATCCAGCAACCATCACACTCTATTGATCACGAGCCAGGAATTTCATCAACTTTATCCGTTTTTTAATTTTAGGATTAAGGTGGATGTCATTACAATGTTTCTTCAGAGAGGTTTGGTTCTTCCCATTCTGTCCATAACAGAATTTCTAGGTGTATTGAGGAGATCCGGTCTGGTGGGATTAGGGTTTTGCTTTTTGCAGAAGACGTGGTCCTGCTGGGATCATGGAGTCCTGATCTTCAGCTTTGACTGGATTGGTTGGCAGCCGTGTGTCCCAGTCCATGGAAAAGGGTGGAGCGCCACCCCCGGTCGGGCATTAGATCCTGCCCCAAGTGGAAGAATTGAATTACCTCGGGGTCGTGTTCACGAGCAAGGGAATGATGGAACACGGGATGGATAGGCGGATTGGTTCAGCATCTGCAGTGACGCGGTGAAGGCAAAGCTCTCAATTTACTGGTCACTCTACTTTGGTACCCTCATGGTACCCTCATGAGCAGTAGTGAAAAGGAAAGATCCCAGGTACAAGCGGCAAAAATGACTTTTCTCTGTAGGGTTGCTGGGCTCTCCCTTAGACATAAGGTGAGAAGCGCTATCATCCGAAAGAAACTCTGAGTAGAACCGCTGCTCCTTCGCATTGAGAGGAACCATTTGAGGTAGCCTGGGATTTCTGGGCCTGGATACAATTCTGCTCACAATGCCACTTGGATACCTCTTTGGGGGCACACTGGAGAGACTATGTCTCTATGGTAATGGTAATGGTTTAATTTCATTAGAACATGCATCAGATTACAATTGAGTGCATCCCATAATCAGTTCACAGTTCCACATGTCCAAAAGGAGTAGGAAGAAGCAAAGCTTGTTAAATCCTACCCCTCCATCTGGTACTTTTACAATCAGTAACTGTTACATTTGTTCACTTCCTGCTTTCCTAATATAGTTTTGTTTTTTGTTTTTTTTAATCACGTACCGAAGTAGGAGGTGATATGAGCATCCAATGCCATAATGTGTACCATAGTAAGTGTCAATATAGTGATATATATAGCACATCATGACTGGTTCAAGACTCTTCATCCTTGTATTTAGCAAACATCAACTGCTTGTATTGTTTCTTGAATTGGCTCATCGTTGTGCATTGTTTGACTTCCTTACTCAATCCATTCCATAGTTTGATTCCACATACTGAAATGCTATGGCTAGCATAACGTAGTCCTAGCATAGAAGTGTTTCAAATGTACTTCTTCCCTGAGATCATATTTCTCCTCTCTTGTAGAGAAGTATTGGATGACATTTTTAGCTAATTGGTTATTTGTAGCCTTATGCATTATTTTAGCTGTTTGAAGATGAACTATATCAGCAAGTTGAAGTATTTGTGATTTTAGAAATAAGGAGTTAGTATGTTCTCTGTAGGCGGCATTATGAATTATCCTTACTGACCTTTTTTTGCAGTACATTTAGTGAGTGAAGATTGCTTTTATAGTTATTAGCCCATATTTCCACACAATAAGTAAGATATGGTAGAACCAGAGAGCAATAAAGAGTGTGGAGTGATTTCTGATTGAGAACAAATTTTGCTTTGTTCAATATTGAAATATTTCTGGCCACCTTATGTTGTATATTTGTAATATGAGGTTTCCAGCTCATATTTTCATCTATTATTATCCCCAGAAATGTATTTTACTTCACCCTTTCAATGTCTACACCATGTATTTGTATTTGCTGGTGTATGTCCTTTCTGCTACCAAACAGCATGATTTTAGTTTTACTTAGGTTCAAGGACAATCTATTATCTATTATCATCAAACCATCTTTTTAGTGTGACCATTTCTTCTCTGATCTTTCTAATTATTTTGTCTGTTCTCCCTCCAGAACAAAAAGCAGTGGTATCATCCGCAAATAATACCAGTTTTAAGTCTTTGGTGACTTTGGAGATATCATTGATACTCCGCACGCAATATATGAACTTGCAGATGTGTATCTCTCAACTGACAAAGCAGCTGGGAGGAGGACCTCTCCACCTGACCTCGCGTAAGTGGAAGGTAATGGATGAATAGATGGATGGAGGCTTGGTTTTGCAAAATTGGTTTGCAACCAATCAAATTCTGACTCTTAATTGACATTTTTGACTTTTAGAACCTTTGCGCCCATTACACCAATTAGTCTTAGTCTTAGTCTTTCTGGCCAGCATTTCCTAAAACGTCTTTCTTTCTGCAAACATTTGTTGGGTTCACCTGCTTCCGCCACACCAACCAAGACACCACAGGCTTCTTTTCCCTCAAATAAGAGGACATACTATTCTTGGAGACGCCATCAACACTGTGGCAATACTTGTTTAAACACGCTTTACTTGGAATCCTGTGACAATTACTTGGCTCAATGAGTCCGTTTGGAGAAACACAACCTCCATCTGTTCACATAAGATGAGAGGTGAAGAGCAACGGAGATGTCTTCCTACTTTCATGTTTTGGATGTGGAATGCCGGGATCCTGGTGCTAAAAGACAACTCCGTGTGTCGTATGCTGTGACGTTGTCAACGTAGTCTTTACTCACGGAGCATCTCATATCTCCGTGTCCGTTCGAGCGCAGTCCTGACAAGGGTTGCTTTGCCATTGCTCATGGCTTTGCAAGGTGCACAGGATGCGTGTGTCATTGGGTGTGCCTGCTGTTCTGTTTTTAGGCATCATCCATTTCCAGCTGTCACAAATACCAGGTGGTCATACCAGGACGCCGGGAGAACGCTGCGCTTTTTTGCGGACTGAGTGTCCTGCTCATACTCACATCTGCAGACACGGGGCGGGTGGGGGGTTGCCTTGGAATGACGTATTTATGCATGTGTTTATTTGCTGGACGTGTGTTGGCAACATTTTATGCATTGAGAGCTTTATATAAAAGCATTAATGGATGCTAGGTTTAAGCCAGCGGACATTTTTAGTCAGATTACAGCTTGAGACATAATGTGTTTACACCGAGACGGCGCGTTCAGGATTATGGGGCGGCCTCTGTGCTGTAAACAGATTAAAAAGCTCTAGAATTTATTCTGACATGATTCTGACCTTTATGGAGGCGGAGGAGTGTAATTGGTGATGAAAGTGACCTGTGTCATTATCAAGTCCCTCTCTATATCACGGTTCCAATATCGCTCCCTGGCTCTCTGCGTCATGGTTGACTATGGCCTAGTATTAGTCAGATGTATTGATTCATAGGTAGTATACATACGTGTGCAAAAACAAAACAAACAAAAACAGTTGGAAGTATCAAATAATACTTTACAAGAATGACATCTTTGGCCCAAAATGTGCATCTTTGGCATGTCAACATTTTTGTCCGTGACGGTATATATACAGTATAATCTGATGTATTCGTCCCTCTGTGTAGACCCGACTTGAATCAACTCAGTCTCTTTGTAAAAACCCAAAACCACTATTGCAGTGTGCATAGTTGAGCTGAAGCCTCCACATTCCAATATTCTCCTTCATAAGCAAGTCCTGTTTGATGTTGCAGCTCTGCTGCAGGACAGCCTTTGAACCACAGGGAAGCTGCAATGCATTAATGGAAATTGCAGTCCAGTCACTCGGGGCTTACTTGTACTATTGTGAGAATACCGTGCATATCTGTGATGTTATCAAGGTACCAGAAAACTAACAGACAATTTGCATTAGCCCCAGCGAGGGGCAATGCCGCCGGGTCTCTCATGTGCTGCATGTTTTTTGTCAAAGAGGGATCGTAATCACGGGGCCACGTTCCGGGGAAGCGTAGTTATTCATGTTTAAGATGAAAGCGCTAAGGTAGAGTGGGGCCGAGTAATGTTTTGATTACAAAAACGTCAAAATAACTGCCGGCTTTTTTGTTTGTTTGTTTCGTCTTTATCTCTGCCTACAAAACAAATTCAGGAATAGTTTCATACAGAGGAGGAAAAAGCAGGGAAGTTCAGGTGTGTCAACTTTAAATCCGGCTTTAGGTGTATTGAGGTATGCCAGGATACAAATTGAACCTGCCTGCCAGTGTGTGTGTGTGTGTGTGTGTGTGTGTGTATGTGTGTGTGTGTGCGTGTGTGTGTGTGTGTCAGTCTGGGGAGGGCTGCCAATCTGTGTTGTGAAACCTTAGTTGGCCAAGGGAATGCATTTCAGATGATTCAGTTCTGGGTCTGCAGAGGACACGAGGTTAGGTCAAAACATCAAAAAGGTCCACGCCAAGTATAAAAACAGAAACATTTAATCACAATTATTTTTTTCATGCTTTTTATGACATAATGTAAAGGCGGGGGACTTAATTTTGCTACCTAATACATTTGTAGTAACATTGTAGCTGCCTAATGCAATGGTTCCATCGTTGGTTTGTACCACAGGTGCCACACCCAAGGCCTGGGGGCACATTTGGTCTGCCACATTGTTTGAATAGAAGCCTGGAAATAATACACATCAACTTTTGTCCCGTCAATTTTGACAAAAAATTTGCACTGCATGCAGTTGGAGTTCTCTGGTAGGCACAGGCAAGAATTCCTGAGTGTAGTCCGTCAGTCCTGAGTGTAGTCCGTCAGTCCTGAGTGTAGTCCGTCAGTCCTCAGTGTAGTCCGTCAACCCTAAGGGTAGTCCGTCAGCCTTGAGTGTCGCCCGTCAGCCTTGAGTGTCGCCCGTCAGTCCCGAGTGTAGTTCGTCAACCCTGACTGTAGTCCGTCAGTCCTGAGTGTAGTCCGCCTTTTCACCCAAAGACTCTGTGACCCTGAGCAGAGGAACAACTTCCTTTGCATCTTTCCTGTATTTCTACACAAGATCTGTTAGCCTGTACTATGGAACCTGGGTTCAGTTAGATGACTGGCCTGGCTGGCTATCGTGTGTCTTAGTAAAACCATTCCTTGTGCCACTGAGGAACTTTTACATGGGATTTCTTTTGAAACAGACACTACCTTTGTACTTTGTTTTGAGTTCTTTTTTGAAGTTAATAGTGTTTTTCATCTTCGTTATCAAAGTTGTGGCACTTCCAACCTGAATTAAAAAAAAAAAAAAGTACACATTCCTGTAACAGTCCAAAATACACAGTGTTCTTGGGCTATCAGCGGAAGGAAGCAGGCAGACAATGAGTTGTTACTATGAACAAATAAACCACACACAAGGGCTGGAAAAGATCTAAAAGCTCTCTTCACCAATGCATGGATGCTTTGTTTGAGCACTCGACCAGTCTCGTTAGCCGCACTGTTTGGCCATATGATAACTTTATCTATAATACGTGTTTGAATACTACAAAATCTGTGGTGTACAGAAACCCCAGTTTCACTGTACTTTCTTCTTTACACTAGTCACAGTTTGCCTTCCTCACGACCCCACTCCTTCCACTGGAAAAGATGCGCTGAATAAAACCTCCCCACTGATTGGTGATTGGCCAGTGGTGTCAACGTTAGGTCACATCTATAGTGAGCATACTTACCCGTATACTTACCTGTATACATTCCTCACAGCAGGTGAGAAATGAGCAAATAAAGCAGGACAGAAGGTAGACTTTTCACCACAGAGATGAATTTGAGGCAGTCGGTGAATAAGCATCATCACTGCAGTTCACTTGAAGACAGAACTAGCAAGCCACTGCATGGAAGATCCGATATGAGCTCAGCCACCAACCAAAAGCACGAGCACAAAGTCACCACATTCAAAGCCACCGGAGCAATGTGTAAGAAATGTTGCCGGCCATTTTCCCTCGCAACCATCCTGAATTAATCTCACTTCATGTGCTCATGAGGATGGACTGTGACAGTAAATATCTGAGATCACATGTGGACTGTTACATGGGGTCCGGTGTTCATGTCGGTGGTAGCTAGCTCTCGGATTGGCAGCCGTAACCACCACAGGGCTGGTGGGTTTCTTGCCAAAACTGCTTGCTTTAATCCACCATCTCTGTCCTCTCAATTCCCGTGGAGGACAGCCAAATCCTTGTTTACCCCGAACACTCATCTGTTGCCACATTAAGCCGGTCTCTCGGCAGAGGCCCTGACTCTGCTTGCAATTAAATTAATATGATACCTTTTGCTCGCACCACGCAGAAACATCCCAACAGATGCCACTCTTTCTGATGGTGTTTGAGGGTACAGATGTGCTCACGTGCACAGGCATGCAGGCAGAGGGAATTTGTTTTTCTGATGATGAAGTTTTACACGTTATGCAAAATATGCCTTCCATCGTGTATACCAGATGTGAAAGATGAATAAAATAGACAGCGAGAAAGTGGACGCATAAAGTGGACGGCGAGAAAAGAGTGATATATATGGATAAAGTAGACAGTGAGAAAAGAATGATAAAAAGGATGAAATGGACAGTGAGAAAAGAGTGATGGATATGGATACAGTGGACAGTGAGAAAAGAGTGATAAAAAGGATAAAGTGGACAGTGAGAAAAGAGTGATAGATATGGATAAAGTGGACAGTGAGAAAAGAGTGATAGATATGGATACAGTGGACAGCGAGAAAAGAGTGATAAAAAGGATAAAGTGGACAATGAGAGAAAGAGTGATAAGTATGGAAAAATTGGACAATGAGAAAAGAGTGATAGATATGGATAAAGTGGACAGCGAGAAAAGAGTGATAAAAAAGGATAAAGTGGACAGCGAGAAAAGAGTGATAGATATGGATAAAGTGGACAGCAAGAAAAGAGTGATAGGTAGGGGTAAAGTGGACAGTGAGAGTTACGGGAAAAGAAAAGCATTATGCCCCTCCCTGCCCGCTTGCTACTCCCCCCTCCCTCGTCCTGTCCACCAGCAATGGTGGAGGAACCAGAGGACAACGAGACAAGTGAAAATAAAAATAAATGCTCATGGCGCTTGAAAAGCAGAAAAGTGGACAATGCTTTCAACCTAAAACAGACTCGTTGATGTTCATCCTTCCTTCTGGAAGCACTAAAGCATCCACAGTAAATGTGGCCCTCATCCAAAGTAACAATGTCAAACTGTGAGACAAAGCACAAAGTATTGGACCAAACATACCCACTCAAGTCTGAGCTCAGGTCTATAGAACATAGAGCAATTCTAACCCAGCGTTGTCCAAATTGGACCAGACCTGATCTTAGCTTGAGGAAATGTTCTGTACCTGGAGCTATGAAAATTTTAGCGGACAATCCCTGGTCTGTACTGTGTCCAACCATTGAAACGTGATTAAGGGAAACTGAAGCCAAGAAAGTTTTGTTTCTTGCTGCAATTTAGAATGTTTCATGTGGCTTTGCTGTGTTGTCTTTCAAAGGGTGAGTGGAGCTCCAGTTGGGCGTCTTCTCCACTAGACAGAGACAAGATAGGGCAACTTCCTCTCCTCCGACTCTGCTTGTGTGTCAGACTGCACGGAAATGTCTAGAAGTGATTTGCATTTCCCTAAATGTTTTCTTGGACTTGGTGTCCTTTTTCAGCCGACTAGCTCATCGCCCGCCATTGTGTTCTAGCAGCTTTGTCTTCTCTGCATGAACCTGAGTCTATTTCTTTCCTCGGTTTCAGTTTAGTCTTTGTTGTCACATTGCTTCCGCTGGGTCTATTCACGATTTGTGGTTTGTTGTTGCCAGACTTTATTGTGCTTCCTGCCGCTTACGTTTCCCTACTTTTAAGATTAAAGTTTCTGGGAGGATTGCATCCTTACTTTGTGTCTGCGTATGGGAACACACTTCCCCCGCCAATTCATCTGTTATATGTAACAACACTCCTTTGTCCATTTGAAATCAAACAGTAGGCCTTAGTCATGCACCAATGTACCCTTTACCAGTGCACCAGTATTTGATACAGTAGGAGTCAGTGTTCCAAATCCCCATAGCCTCCCGCTGATTGGATCTAATTGGTTAATAGTGAGTGGCGAAAATCAATAGACACTTCAAATGAATATAATGAATTCCATGACGCCAGACACAGAGAGCAGGTTTCTTCTTCAGGGAGTCTTGTAAAACTGAAATCCAACCATGAGATATCAGCTGAACAAGTACATTAGCTGTTGTTATAAGCACACATGCATAAAACGTGTCATACTTTCTGGACTAAGCAACGTTCAGGTACAATGAGCTTTTCATCGCTACAACTGACTTTTCCACTTGGCTTAATGTGACCTGCTTCTGGACGTGGTCGTACAAAGCTTCCTTGTCTAATTACTGGCCTTGTTTTCAGACTGCAGCCCATCTAGTGCCCTGTGGCTTAAAGGATCATTTGTCACGCCCTGCTAGGAGTCTGTTTTTTCTCTATTAAGCCCACTGTCTTTGTCTTCCTGTCTTTGCATGCATCATTCCCTCGCTACAGAACATTTTAACCCCTTTCTGCCGCATAGTTTAGTTGTTCTTCCCATGAAGAACGCACTTTTTATGGAATTATGTGAGCCATGAACACACATTTCTCTCTTTGTTGTGCGTTATAAAGATATAAAAACAGATAAAAAAAGAAGACTACACGTAATGGGAAAATGACTATAAAGCCTTCTGAAAACAACCCTTACATATTAACCAAGCAACACAATTATTATTAGTAGTAGTAGTAGTATTGAGGGCTGCACGGCGGTCGAGTGGTTAGCGTGCAGACCTCACAGCTAGGAGACCCGAGTTCAATCCCACTCTCAGCCATCTCTGTGTGGAGTTTGCATGTTCTCCCCGTGCATGCGTGGGTTTTCTCCGGGTACTCCGGTTTCTTCCCACATTCCAAAAACATGCTAGGTTAATTGGCCACTCCAAATTGTCCATAGGTAGGAATGTGAGTGTGAATGGTTGTTTGTCTATATGTGCCCTGTGATTGGCTGGCCACCAGTCCATGGTGTACCCCAACTCTCGCCCGAAGACAGCTGGGATAGGCTCCAGCACCCCCGCGACCCTTGTGAGGATAAGCGGTAGAAAATGAATGAATTAATGAATTATTAGTATTGATTGCAACACTCCTGGATCGTCCGAGACGGTGGACGAGAACTGGCATTTTTCATCCAAAACTGAGTCATATGAATACTGGGGTGTTCAAAATCCAAGGTTTGTCAGTATTTCTCAAAATGTTGACTAAAACTATATGGGTATGCCTTTTTCTGGCATGTCATCTCTGTTGCATCTGTGATGTTTTTTCACAGCAAGCACTCAAATCGATCCCATGCAAACAATTAAGAGGTCGTTAAGGGCACGGGTGAGGAAGCAGGATGTTGCGAGCTCTTTTCACACACGGCAAGAAAAGAAAAGAAAAGTGAAAGATGATAGAGAATAAGAATGATTACTTATTACCCCCTTGACTCATAATCCAGTTTACAATAGTCCTCTCCACCGAAGCAATTTCACTTCAAAGCTTCTGAACCGGGGCCAATTATGTTGCATCCAAGAGTTCCTTTCCAAACTGAAACAAAAACACTTGTCAAAGAGAATACTAATTCATTTGGAGGCGCACCCAGAAAATACATAATTTAACTGCTTAGTGATGTTGGTGGTGTTCCAGTCTTGTAAAAAAATGGGAAGCCCCAGTGTTGTAGACGTGGCAACACGTAAGTGTCATTCGTATTTTAAGGTTACTCCTTTCCGATAGTAGTACATCTCCATTCACAAAGAACCCTAACCAAATGGTTTTACTTTCATTTCTTTACTGTTTTCCATGTTTTGAAGTGTACTAAATAGGCAACGTGGCTCAGGCGCCAGAGCCGTCATCTACTAACCTGAAGGTTGCCAGTTCGATGTTGCGTCGTCCTGGGACCATGTTGAAGTGTCCCTGGGCAAGATGGTGAAGCCCCAATTACTCCTGATGCTGCGTCATCACAGTAGGTAAATGTGGTGACAATGTCGCAGCACTTTCAGTACCCTGAAGGTAGAAACGTACTACAGTCGTTGAACATCAACCCTTCACTCTATCGCTGCTTTTCAAAAATGTAATCACTCATAAATGATCTCCGTTTTGTGGTTGAATATGGCCTATTATCAGTCAAGACATATGCATATATAAGCAAATAGTATGTATTCCTGGCCTAAATTAAGCATTTTAGTACACAAAAATGGCCGAATTAATGAAAATATAAGACATTTAGAAGATGCTACAGATGTAGCTACAGATGTAGATGTGTGTGCCTTTAAGAGGCGGGGCTTGGGAAGCATTGTGTGTGACATCAGCTAGCTGAGTCGCTGAGTGTTAGCATGGTTAGCAGTGTGGAGAGTGCTGAATTTTGGCTGGCAGCAGCTCCTGTGTGAATGTTCACTGTGCTATTGCGATGTTGCCACCAATTTGCAGGGACAAAAGATGGCTGCTGCTAGCATAGCAAGATAGCGTGCTAACTTGCAAGATAGTGAGCTAACTTGTAAGCCTCTCAAATTTAGTTATTCTAAACTAAAGAAAATGTTTCCAATGAGGTGTGGAAAAAGGACGAAGAAGCCAAACAGTACCACTTCCACACGGAATGAGAGGAGAATCTCTTTTTTGGGCTCGATCTCAGCAATGGCATTTCGGCTGGGCTCTGCTCTAATGTCATGTTAGATAACATTGATATCAAACAATGGATGTCCTGTAGCTTTTTACTCTTAAACCCCGACCACACTGAGATGTTGATGATTGGTCCTGCTTAACAGAGCTGCCTGTTTAAGGACACCACTCTGTGCTTTGATAAAAGCAACATTACCCAAAGTGACTGTGTAAAAGATCTGGGTGTGATATTGGATTAGACTCTATTGTTTCATAAGCACATTAAGAATGTTATTAAAACAGCATTTTTTTCATCTTGGCAACATGGCGAAGATACGGCCTATTCTTTCCACTTCTGATGCAGAAGTCGCCTTGACGACTGTAATGTACTGCTTTCTGGTTTTCTGGTTTGAAAAGCTTGCAGTTAGTCCAAAATGCTGCAGCACGACTCTTAAATGATGTCTTAAATGTGACCATATTTCTCCAGTACTAGCCAACTTGCACTGGCTCCCAGTTCATTTAAGATGTGACTTTAAGGTTCTGCTTCTTGTTTACAAAATATGACATGGGTTGGCACCTTCTTTTTTTTATACTTTGTTTTTATTTGTTTTTATATATTTTTTAAACAAAACGTCAACAGCAATACGAACACACTCAAAACAAAAAGGGGGCACTGGACATACACAGCACACAATTTGCGTCATGTCCTTGATTTTTGTCCGTGAACAGTGTCCATTTCACCCATTTTTTCTCCACACATGTCTTCTTCAGTCCTCAATCTATGTGTCAATAGTTCCATGTCATGTATTGTGTTCATCACACAAAGTCAGTCCTCCAGTACCGGGGGTCTTGGACTAAGCCATTTTTTTGTAATGGCTTTTTTACCTGCTACCAACATGATTTTATACAAATACCTATCTTTTCTTAACACAAAGTCTCCCACCAGGTGGCCCAGATACAACGTCTCACATGAAAAAGTCACATTGTAACCCAAAATCCTCTCCATGGTTTTACATACCCTCTTCCAAAAATGAATGATATTTGGGCATAGCCAGAACACATGTGAATGGTTGACATTGACTGTACCACACTGACGCCAGCATGGCTGGGTAACCTTTAGATAATTTTGTTTAATTTCTGGTGTTATTCAAAATCTAATTATATTCTTCCAGCAATGCTCCCTCCAGACCCGAGATTATGTTGTGGTGTTTTGGGTCATAATCATACCCAACCATTCAGCTTCTGTAATGTTTGTTTTGAGCTCTTTTTCCCATTTTTCTTTAATAAAATGAGTATTTGCCTTTCCCTCCATTAAAATTTGATATAGTGTGGATACTATCTTGGTAGTTTTTGATTTGTAGGCAGACATTGTCATTTGAATCAGCCCATGTCTTCTTCTATTCATCCAGAATTTTATTTTCCTGTCATAGTAATTTCTCATTTGTATGTATCTAAAATAATCGTTTTCGCCCAGGTCATATAGTTGTTGTAGTTCTTAAAAGCTCATGAATTTCCCCTTGTTTACTATTGTACACCATGCGGTTATACCTATTGGGATCCATTGCTGGAAGGTCTTATCATGACTGTTTGGAACAAAGTTCTTATCGTAAGCTATCCATTGTAGCAGACAAAGGTCATCCTCCAATTTGGGGTTGGCACCTTCCTAGCTGGTTGACCTAATTGTACCCTACGCTCCGTCTCGAAACCTACGCTCACAACACGCCGGTCTTTTGACAATCCTGAGAGCCAGAAAGAAGTATGTAGGCTCTAGAGCCTTTTCTATTGAGGCTCCAATGCCCTACCTGATAATATTAGAGCTGCTACCTCAGTAGAAATGTTCAAGTCCTGACTTTTTTCTACACTTTAGCATTTAGTTAAAAATATTCCCTGCCTGTAAGACTGTCGCTCCTTCTCGCCTTCTCTCCTTCTCAGACTCTAAGCATCTACTTGGATGGAGAAGCCTAGAGGGATTGGTCCACTGGGGGAACCTGGATGGTCGTTGGATAAATGCTGGGCGCCCATTGGACGTTCAGCGTCTCAGGGGGTCTATGGGGCAGTGGACTGGCCTGGACGCTTGGCTTCTGCATGATGATTGGATGATCTGTCTGAAGCTTTTTTCGATTGGCAGTGAAATGAACGAATCAGCGATCTTTTCATTCCGTTGCTCTGAACTGAACTGGAGACTTTACCGATCCTCAGCGACTTTGTCTTTGTGTCATTCTGCGGTGTCTTTCCCATTTATGAAAAAAATGAGCTTCCCCTTCTTGAGTGACTAATAATAAGCCACAGACAACCACGAAACAGCCGTCATGTATTCAGGATTCTATTTTTCGTAAAACCGCGATAGCAAGGGGCGATATTCCAAGGGATGACTGTACATGGATGAAAGCCCCAACAAAGGATAGAAAATGTAACATGTATCCTTGACAGCATCAGCATCTTCCATGGTTTGTTCAGATGACCCTGATAATTTACTGCAAAGGCTGTGCAATGTACGGCACAGCTGAAATTATGCTTGTGTGTGTGTGTGTAGAGTGGGTTGCATTGGGGACACATGACGGGGCTAAGGTTATGTAACCGCGAGGCACCGAACCATCCGAGCACCAATGCATCCAGGCTGCACCCCAAGAAGAGTGTATGTGCCGGGGTTGGTCGGGCTGGTCGAGGGTGGACAGGAGAGAACATTCCAGCGTGCCATAATCTCCTTCTTCATGGCGGCTTGGTTGATCATGTGACGTGTCCGTGTGTGTCTGACTTTACAGTATATGCTCGCTCTTCATAATCTACCTGCCTCTTTTAGCATTCAACCCTCACCTTCTCCCAGAGTCTCTTCACCCCAGATTACACCTCATCGGCATTTCACCCTCATTAGTGCCTCTTTTTCTCCGATCTTAAGATGAAAGTGACCTCATGTGGAAGACAGAACCAAGGGAGGGATGGGAGGTTTCTCGCTGAGACTGCTGAGGTTTCTCTGCTCCAGGCCATGGGAGGGTTGTGTCTATGTGTGTGGGTGGATGCTGGGGTGGGAAAGGGCTAGAGGGGTGGCGGGCGGGGGGAGGGTGCTCTGAACCACATTCTGCTGATTGCAGGAAATTATACCCTCTAATTTCACCTGCAACTCCTGGAGACACAGGCTGGGGTGAGGGAGTGCTTTCCCTGGGTGATAAGACTCGGAGACACCCGGAGATGGACACTTGGGGGGGGGGGGGGGTGTAACAAGAGAACCTGGCTGAAGACAAACAATCATTGAGAAGAAGAGTGCTTGCTACTTTATGTCGTCAGGGATCACACACCATTCCCATCTATTCCCGAAAGCCCCCCCCTTCCCTTACACCTTACCAGTGAGCCCCATTTGCCTGGCTCGTGCACATTTATCCTCTCATCTTCCCCTTCAATCCTGGTTCCCCTCTCCTTCCTGATGGCCTCAGCCGCACACCGTGACTATCTCCCCCCGACAGAGCCACTACAGGATTAGAGAGACAAACCTGAATGCGGTCCGACAGCGCCACCTGCAGAGCAAAGGATGGAACGACCTCCCAAATCTCCTTGAGAAATGACAGCAAGGACATTGCTCTGCTCATTTGTCTGGCGTCACGGGGAAAAGATGGCAGACGGAGACAATAAATAAAGCCTCATGGCGGCCGTGTTATCATGCCGTCATCAACATCAGCATGATGTTGTTGAGGATGCTTGATATATTGTTTGACTTTATTACATAAAGGTGACCATACACACCAGGGGCGTCCAAGCGTTTTCCACAGATGCTTGATTTGGTATGAAAAAGAAGATAAAAACAAAAGTTATATACAATAATATTTGGTTCCGCACCTCACCGTGATAAGTCAATTTCCACAAAATAGGATATTGGAATATTTTCATATTAGAACATTGAAAACCAGTTTAGAGCCCTGTAGGCATGAAATAAGCCCAGCTACCCTTTCCCATAACTTCATGGTATGGCTCATTGACTTTATACCTTGAGTTGCCACAGCTCTGCACATCAACCTTGTTCTTAAAAATGGCCACCAACAGTTCTCCTCCATTCCTGAGGTGTCTTCTCACCACCTAAGATCCTATTGAACCAGTCAGGAACTCTACTGCTACCTCTCCTAGACACTTCCATACCTCCACAGGTATACCATCAGGACCAAGTGCCTTCCCACTCTTTTCAATGCTCTTCTCACTTCCTGTTTACCAATCTTTGCTACTTCCTGGTCCACAGCAGACACCTCTTCTACCTCTTCTCGTTTTCCTTGGGAGAACATGGGGAAAACATACAACAGAACAGAATCCAACCCAGGTCTCCAAGCTGTGCGGCCCCTTTTCCATTTCTTGTTAAATAATATTTAATATTGAATGTGTGTGGGCCAATAAAAAGGTGTGAAGTGTGGACTCACCTGTGCTGACCAGTCTTCCGTATTCCGTACGGAACTCCGTATAGGTTGAAGTGTACGGGAGGGAAGCTAGCTGTTGTATTCAACATAAATGCTCTGGCACCCAGAGAAATGTGTTAAAGAGGCTGGATATTATTCAATGCAACATTAATACGTGAATCCTCTCCGAGTAGCGTACTGTCTTGTGATTTCAGCATCCATATATTATTCAGGCAAGTTGTATTCCAGCTATTATAAAGGGCCTTTGGCAAATTTGGTTACACTGAGGAAAGTAGGACACGGCAGCACATTCATTCAGTCTGTGATCCATATTTGGGATTCCAGCGGCGGCCTGGAGTCTTGCTGGTACAGATAATACGGCGTCGTTGCTTTTTTTTGTACAGTACAACTCTTGCATGGAAGCTTCCTCGCTTTTTCCAATTGCTGTGTCCGTTCCGTCAAGTGAGGAAACATCCCGACACAAATACTGGTGCAGACGGCTGCGACGTTCTTTCCCGCCATTAATGAGCCGGGGCCTGTGGGCGTGAGCGGCGAGAGCCGGTGCTAAGTCACTCCAAAAAAGGAGGAGAGCGTTTGAGCGCACGCAAAGAATGAGAAGCTGAACGACGCAGAGCAGGCTTGGCAGATCGACACCGTTTCACTGCAGAGGTTTTAAAGCCTTTAACATGATTTCCCTCATCCTATTAAAGACATAGCTATGGGTAGCCAGACTGTTAAGGCTTGGGGGGGGGGGGGGGGGTGAGAAAGAGAGAAAGGGGAAATGAGAGGGAGAGATTAAATGAATGTTGAATGTTGAGAACAAATCCTCATTGGGCTCATATTTCTATCTACGCTCGGGCTTCTCACGGTTCTCGCCATCATCTCTCGTAGATTGGACTGGATGACCTTTCATTGTTTGCCCGACTGCAAATCCTCACACGCACAGACGCACATTTAAGAGCAAACCTTTCTCCCGTGCAGGAAATGAGGTCCGAGCTCTGCGCACACAGGGTGGGAGGGATGTGGGGAGGGATGTGGTGACCATTAACCGGTGGAAGTTGATCACACTGAACGCTGAACGAATGTGAAGTTCAACCGAGTCAATAGCCGTACATTTCATCATCACTGCAGTGGTCAATCGTCACAGTGAGCAGCTTCGTATATGTTCCATGTACATCCTACGCTTCCTGCGGTCTGGGAGTGCAGGACACTCGTCTCTAAGCGCTTTGCACTTCGACTCATAACTCAGTTTTATGTTAGTCAAACTGTATTCATGTTTGAAGCATTCTCAAGCATAACGATTCAAGGACATTCATAATAATATGCTATAAACCAGGGGTGGGCAAACTATGGCCGGGGGCCACATGTGGCCTACCAAGCGTTTGGCTCTGGCCCGCCAGTTGCTTTCTAAGTATTTCAACTTTTAACATACAAGCTGGCAACATAACTTGCAAATCAGATGTCTTATTCGGAATAAAAATGCCAACAAAACTGAAAAATAAAATTTTGTATGAGATTTCGACATGAGAACATACAGATGATAGTATGACACAGTATGATACATAATATTTACAGATTTTTACACAATTTGACAAATAATCACGGCAAATTATCATCATGAAATTGTGCGTGTGTATTAAATAAATGTTCTGCCCCCCTGGACAATTTTATGAGCTCAACATGGCCCATGAGTCAAAACGTTTGCCCACCGCTGCTATAAATTCAGTAAGCTCTCATTTATCAAGGTTGATTGCTTCCAGACCCGACCGTGATAAGTGAATTTCCACAATGGAGGGTTCCTCATTAAAGCATAGAAAACCTGGTTGCAACCATCTAAATATACTACTAGACTCCTAAACATTACTACAATAACAATACTATGGTAACAATACTACTAAACATTATTAGAGCCCTCTAGATATAAAATAGCACCCCTATAGCCACCTTTACACTTCTATTAACCAGTATACTGACAGACATAATAAGCGGATAAAAAGACATAAATAGGACCGTAAATGCGTTCTGGTGCTCGTGGACAGGAAGTGATGTCAGAGGTTCAGAGTTGAGTTTGAGCTCGCCGTGGGTTACAGCCATAAGAGTAGGCCATGGTAGGGATTTTTGTGCTTGTGAAATCTTAGAATACTGCATCTATTAAGTCTGTTTATATTTGTATTTTAGTTGCTTTAGTTATTTTTTTGCTTGCAAATGCTTCATGTCGGCCAAATATGGTAATATTTGCTTCGATGTGCGTATTTTTGGACGACCAGTAGGCTGCATTCAACCACGAAACAGCATCACTTTATGAAGCGATTTTTTTTAAATAGTGATAGTAGTGAATAGTGTGAAGCTGCAACATTTGAAGCCCAAATTGGCGAGGGACAACCGTATTCCACACACTACAATGTTGCTGTCATGTGAGACACACAAGCACCAGAACAGGAGGCTTGTATTGCAATATTGTATTGTTTCAACGATCTCACTCTCGGCACCGGCACCCTGAACTACTATTACTGTTGTGACCGTAACCCAAGCCACGCTAAAACTCAACTCTGAACCCCCAAGGTCACTTCCTGTCCGCCCGTCACTCAGCTGCCCTCGCACCAGAACACATACGAGCACTACCAACATGTTTTCAATGGCGTACTTTCTCTTATTATGTCTACTGTATTGAGTAAAAGGAGTAGAAAGGTGACTATAGGGGTGCTAGTTCATGTATAGAGGCTCTAAAAATGCTAAAAATCATCTTAAACTTGAAAATATTTCATTTATAAATCAAGAATCCTTCGTTGTGGGAATTCACTGATCACGGTCAGGTCTGGAACCAATTAACCGTGATGAACGAGGGATGACATATAGTCCCATTTCGAGGGTGGCCATCCAGTGAGCAAAGCATCCTTGAGGATGCTGTGTCCCGTGTCATGTCGCCATGGTGACTCTTCCCACACAGGCACCGAGAGGGATGAATGAGCAGTTCGACAAAACGAGCGAGTGGCCTTGGCTGGCGATGATGAAGACTGTCCTCTCGTTTTGAACCGAGGAGATTGTTTCTCAATTACTGGAGCCATCTTCTTTGATGGGTTCATCTGATAGCGTCTCCGCCGCAGCGCCTCTAATTTATTTAACTCTCACTCTTGCAGACAGTTGCAAATCAGTTCATTTACTTGATCGATTTCTGGACTTCACACGCAACACAACACAAACGTGGCATTTTCCAATGGGGCCTGGCTAATAATAGCAAGCAGCTACAGCAAATAGGATTGATCATAAAGTACAGTGTCTGTATGCAACCAGATGCAAACAGGTTTATTTCATCATGAAGGCCTCACATTGGACGGAAGAAGTGGTTTTCTAGTGTGCAGCAATCCCAGTTCCCTATCAGTCTGCGGGGAGTTTGCATGTTCTTCCCGTGCGTAGGTGGGTGTTTTCCAGGTACTTTGGTTTCCTCCCACTTTCCATCAGTGACAGGCTGATATATCCAAAGTGTGTGAAGGATTTTCCTTCCTGCTGCAGTCAGACTCTAACAAAAACTGCTCCAAAAATCTTGTGCAATAACCGTGCAATAACTGTGCAATAAACCAGTGGCTTGTTTAATTTGTATTACCTTGATTTTATGCTCAATCTGCTCTTGTGTTTTGTAAACCTCTTGTAAACCTGGACTAAACCTAACCCATGTGGGACTAATAAAGCCTTGTCTTATCTCATTTTATCTTATTCCAAAAAACGTGCAGAAATCTTCATTTCGTACCATGTCTCATGTAATTTGCCCAGGGCCTTCAGAATCAGGAGCGCTGGCCCTTGTCACTAGATGTCAGATCTCAAATTAGGATTTGACCAAGTGTACCTGTTGATGTGTACTAGTGAAATATGACAAGACTACGAGCACATCACTACTATCAGGAAAACCAGAGTCTAGAGGGGGAGCAACCGCCTGCTGTGGCCCAGCAAGGTGCACTATATTCGGACACATGCTTGGAGCAGCTGGTGTGATGCCATGGAGGTCTGGCAAATGTCAAAACCTTTCAAATGTCTCTGGCGCTCAATGTTTTTTTCATTGGATACAATGGCACCCGAAATGTCTTCTCGGAAAATGAAGTGTTTGTTTACTAGTGAGCTCAGGGGACATTACAACAGTCCGTTAAGTTCACTGGCAGGAGGAAAAAAGGAGTGCATCATTTGCTCACCTGCACAGTACCGGTTACGTCGCCTCATTGGAGCATTAAAATCGGTCAAGGGAGCTATTTTTTATGTTATCAGATATATCTGAATGACGTCATAATTCCCTGATATTGGCCAGATAATTATCAGTACGATGAGTATCAAGTAATAATGACTTTCATCCCTGGTTCTGTAATACCACACTTGGTTATGTTGCGTTTTGGTATTTTATTGATGCTTTTGTATAATTGTGACATGATCGCGGTGGGAATTGGGTCGCTAAAGTCCCCAGGTACGACATCCGCCAGCCGCCCCAATTGTATCGGTGCTGGAATGCTCCACTGATGCAGTAGCAAGTGTGTGCAGCAGAGTGAGCTGTTTGCCTGCGACTGGTCAGAGGAAGCTATCATCTCATCATGAGTGCATCTTTGAACTGCTGGATCTTGAGGCTCGGCTTAGTCTCTCACGTGCCGCCATGCTGCATAAATTTTCTTCTTTCACTTACAGCAGCGTCCTTGTCCCCCGTCCTGTGTTTATTCAGCGTCTCCTTGCTCTTCATAGACTGATTTGAGACAGCTTACATTTTCTATTCAGTGTCGGGAATGCATGATTTTTACCCAAGGCTGCCGCATCTATGATGTTAGAAATGTGATGTTCAGTGTGGGGCCGGGATCAAACCATTGCACCTCCCAGGAAGTTAAAATTCGAGACAACGGGAGGTTTGCTGCCACCGAATAACAGAGTTTGGTTTTGTCAGGTTTTGCAGTATTTATGTTGGAATGTTCTTTATTTTTTGTCACCCAGAAGAACATTTGGAAGGGCGGGTCCTCCAGTTCCTGGCAGATTAACATTCAGGGGAAATCAGCGAATCTCATCCAACCCCTGATGGATTCATCCATCATTTGATCGGTGGGTCTCAACACTTTGGCCTCCAGAGTATAATCATGACTAAAATTATTTTCATCTTGCATATTTAATATGCATCAAGCATCCTAATTCACCTTATCTGTACTCATATCAGGGAAAATACTGTCTGCAATGTCTGACTGGGACTCAGAATCTATTCTATCTTATCTGATTGATTTGGAAATGCGGTAGTATTATATTTATTCTTGTAACATCATACGTATGTAAGTGGTCTTTGCATTTCTGCTGCTGTGTGGTTTGAATACTTGGTTTTGTCCAAGTATCCACTTTCTAAGCTGCCTAGCCTCAGTAGAGTGTATGCTGGAGCCTATCCCAGCTGGCCCTGCACTGGTGGCCAGCCAATGCCAGGGCACATAGTCTGTACCAGACCCTCGGCTGAACCCCATCAGCAGAAAAAGAGGCGGTAGCACCACCTGGTAGCTAACACCGAGTCAAACTGTCAAGTCAAATGTGACACCAAATTAAAGAAGAAAATTGGAACTATTGGCTCTGAGCGCGGGAATCTTTCATCCTGAGTCGTTCCCCGACTAAAAGGGTTACATCACCCCTCTTTTCTGGGTTTCAGCTCAAAGTGCCCAGGAGACCTCCGACTCTTCAGAAAAGGCAAAGCCAACACACGCTGCAACACCCTGCAAACACAACTCTTTTGGTTAGCTTTCATCCTCGATCTTGTCGCAGTGCGCCCCACCCCCACCCCCACCCCCACCCCGCCGTGCACAAGAGCTCATGATTCCTCGTGGCTCCTTGGCGGGTACCAGATCCCCAGATAACAAGGTTTTGAACTGAGAGGGAGAATCCTATAAGGTGATCCAAGCTAATGATCTCCTTTGAAATGACTTCCTCTCTAACCAAACATGACAGTGCCCCCCCAAGTCCGACAAGTTCTGGAAGTGGCGCTTATTGGTCGAAGGGCGTGGGTAGTGACAGCTGGTGACAACGATAAGAAAACCTCCGTAGACTATAGCATTTCATCAGCGTCCCATCCAACCTTCACGGTTTGGAAGGGCTACAAATGCTGTGAAGACCATGCAGTCTTAAGAGAGCCCCCCCCCCTCAAGGGCTGCCGATATCCCAGAGCGCAGTCGTTACATTGGGAAGGACCTCAAGGGGTCTCCGAAAGCGTTCATTGAAAGATTGAAAGTAAATGGCCGGTTACGGCAGTCATGTACAGTGGGGGTCCATTCACGTGGTCTCCGGATGTCCGCATTCCAGTCCCGTCGGCCTCGCATTCTCGCGATCAGGCGGTTGATGCTACAGTTACGTTAGCAGGTTTTTATACACAACAAATTTCGAAGCTACCTCAAGCTTTGATCGCAACCGGATGGACGACGTTTTGGCCGTGCCATTTGTGCTGACCTAAATCATCCAAAACACAAACGAGTGGAGGACTTGTTTGCACTGGTACGGACAAAGCTGGCTGGAAACACTGCATAGTGAAAACAGAAGGAATTATGACCTTTCCTGTAGTTAGGACTTTATTTGCATCAGATTTTGACGTCATTATCATAACATTATAGAACTTTACAATATTGGGACATCTACAAATGTAATATTTAGACTAAAATGATGTTATTTTCCCTCACAATATCAATCACTCTACTCCAGGGTGTACTCCGCCTATCACCCAAAGACAGCTGGGATAGGCTCCAGCATGCCTGCGACCCCTGTGAGTATAAGCGGTAGAAATTGGATGGAGGAATATGGTAATGGTAATGGTAATGGTTTAATTTCATTTGAACATGCATCAGATTACAATTAAGTGCATCCCATAATCAGTTCACAGTTCCACATGTCCAAAAGGAGTAGGAAGAAGCAAAGCTTATTAAATCCTACCCCTCCATCTGGTACTTTTACAATCAGTAACTGTTACATTTGTTCACTTCCTGCTTTCCATAATACAGTTTAAGGTTGTTTTTTTATTTTTAAATTTTGTAATTTTTTGTCCCGTCCCGTACCGAAGTAGGAGGTGATATGAGCATCCAATGCCATAATGGGTACCATAGTAAGTGTCAATATAGTGATATATATAGCACATCATGACTGGTTCAAGACTCTTCATCCTTGTATTTAGCAAACATCAACTGCTTGTATTGTTTCTTGAATTGGCTCATCGTTGTGCATTGTTTGAGGTCCTTACTCAATCCATTCCATAGTTTGATTCCACATACTGAAATGCTATGGCTAGCATAACGTAGTCCTAGCATAGAAGTGTTTAAAATGTACTTCTTCCCTGAGATCGTATTTCTCCTCTCTTGTAGAGAAGTATTGGATGACATTTTTAGCTAATTGGTTATTTTTAGCCTTATGCATTATTTTAGCTGTTTGAAGATGAACTATATCAGCAAGTTGAAGTATTTGTGATTTTAGAAATAAGGAGTTAGTATGTTCTCTGTAGGCGGCATTATGAATTATCCTTACTGACCTTTTTTGCAGTACATTTAGTGAGTGAAGATTGCTTTTATAGTTACTTTTATAGAATATCACCTTATTCTTGCCAAAGTACAATTTTTTCCATTTCTGCTGTTTTGTTTTAATTTTCCACTGACTAACCTTCTTTTTGGAAATGTTTCTCTTGTGATTGTATTCCTAGATTATATTATATTATATTATATTATATTATATTATATTATATTATATTATATACATTTTATATATATATTTAGTCTCTGAACATTACAACTTATATAACTTTCCAACGTTATTTTTTGTTTGCTTTGTTTCTCATGATATTCAGACTTGAACAGAATACTAAAATATGAATTATATTTCTCGCATCACGTCATTGTTCTCCTTTCTTCTTAGATTGCAACATTTTTCACTTAATATTTTGACTTTATTCTTGAAAAAATGCTTCTGATGTCTGCTGTTTATTTGTATTTGTGTTTATTTATCAAATATGCCGGGAGCCAATAAACACACAAACGGCCCCCGGGAGCCGGGGACACCCCCCCTCCCGGTCTAAGAAGACGCCAGCCTCACGTCGCGCTCTTTGATTGCTCATTATTATTCCGTCAGAGTGGAGGGAAACAAATGGAGCCTGAGTGCTCGTCTCTCTTTTAAATCTCCAGGCAACCTATAGAGTGCAGCCCCCCCAGCCTGTTTGAGATGATGACTTTGGTTTTCCTCATGATGACGTCAGCAGAGTGTCACTGAGTTATGCGTCGGACCTCCTCGTCATGACAACGAGCTTGAAATATTGAAGCAGTGTCCTATGAGAGGGAGCGAGAGAGAGAGAGAAAACAGCAGCGGGGATTGAAGGCTCCCTCGGCGCAGCGCAACAATCAGTGCGTCCTTATAGGTGCATTAATTCTAGCATTATAAAGCCATGAGCATCCCTGCCTTGTTTGTCGGGCTGCTGTGCTTTACCGAGTAGGAGAGATAGAGAGAGAGAGAAAGAGAGAGAGCGAGGGAGAAGGGGGGAGAGAAAGAACGAGCGCGAGTCCTCCACGCAAGCGCGTAAAAAAAAGGAGATTTTTTTTGGTGGGGTGTCTGTTTCACATACGAAGCCAAACTGATGTGACTTTTTTGAAGGCCCTGTCGGTCCGGGGCACGGAGGAGATATTCCGGATCATGATCGGCATTGACAAACGGGCCACAGAGGACAGACAGAAGCTTGCGTTGGCTGCAAACAGCGCGCAATTTTGACGCTATCGCACTGCGTGTCCGTTCGGATCCCCCCTCCTCCCCATCCTCTCGGCTGAATATTATTATTGTTATTATTTAAAAAGTGTCACGTCGGTAAACAGAGCGGCGTGTTGTGGGGGATGAGAGGAGGAAGAGGTGGAGGAGAGGAAGAAGGCGCTTCTGTGCATTTTCTCTGGGGTGGAGGTGGCGGAGGGGGGAAGCGAGCCGGACGGAACCCGGGAAGGTGAGCCTCCTGAGAAATAATCACCTCCATGCAAAGAAATGGCCTAGTTCCCAACAGCCGAGGATACCACGGAGGACTTTTCCACGGCTCGGAGCTCCGTGTTTGGAAGGTAAGCCATATGTTGCTCCGGCACCTCCTGCTTTTGCAGACGATCTTGCATGTTCATGTGTGCGCAATCCGCACCGCTCTGCTGGTGACTTTGCACATTGCGCACGCTGTCCATCTTGACGCACTGTCACTATTGGGGGGTTGGGGGTGCTGACGGGTATCGAACGCCGATCACTGTGTCGCCACATAGCGCATACATAGCACCCCCCAGGGAGCCTCAGCTCGGCCTTGCCTGTTGATAAAGTGTCCCGTCTTCACAGCAACTCGGCCAATCAGGTGATGGTGCCGTCCGTGCTGCGTTCCACTTCCCGGGCAGGCGGAATGCTTCTTTTGGTGAATCGGAAGGCACGACTCGATCACGTCAATCACAGCCTGTCAGAGACATCACTCGGCGATGATGTCTTCTTCCTGCATGTGAAAAACATCACACTCATCTGGACACACAAAGCCAGTGTCCTACAAGACGCAGACAGGGAATTAAATGCACACACGCTGATGATCCGGGAGGGGGGGTGGTGGTGGGGGGGTCCATTAATATTCAGTGCTTGGTTCATGCTAGACAACAAGACCTCTGTTCCGACAGGTCATGGATGAAAAAAGGTATATTTGAAGTGTTAGCTGGGCGAACACATAGAAAGCCTGTGTGGTACTTGTGTATCATTACCAACCGCGCTTTTGAATCAAGCATCTTCCGTCCCGGGGGTGTTCAAGCCAATAAAGCTAATATTGTGGTGAGCGGAGTAATTGTCCTTTTGGATAATGAAATAGAAATAGACTGCAGGACAACACGGATGACGCGTGCCGCTAAATAATGTTTGTTTAGGCGGGAAGTGTGCGGCGTGTGCTCCCACATAACCTCCCTTGTATTATTGATTGACTAACCGCGATTATTTACACAGACGAGAAAACAGATGTCAGAGTTTATTCCCGTTCCCACGCCGACGTAAGGTACATTCCAAAGTACAAAACACACCACTTCAGCGACTTGACAAGCACTTGAAATTTTCATCAGCATCTTCCCTCGTGCTGACTACTTGGTCTATGGACTGAAGTAGGCCATGAATTTTAAAAACAAGGCACAGATCATAGATTTAGTCGTAGATGAAATGGGCCCTTTATCTGCTCTCTGATGCTGCATTACTGTGTGGTTTAATGGAAATTTTCAATTTTAGGACCAATGAGCCTTGTTACGAGACAAAAATGTGCCGGTATAAAAATATACTGTGCTAGCTCCTTGCCCAGCAGGCTATTATGTGCCGAATGCCCATAAAGCGCTTGCTTTAGTTGAGTCCCTTATCTGTGTAACGGTGGCCGCAAGAACTCAAACATACGAAATATACCCTGACATGCCAGGTAGGCGTGGCTTGATCACCGGTGGCAAGGTGTACCTCGGTATGAAAACGTCCCAGTTTGGAAACCACTATAAGGAAATACTTCCTGGTTGTCGGAACTGGGCTTTGAAGCGTGTGTCGTGTTGCCAGAAGTCGGGCATCGATAGCGCTGACATTAGCCCGCCTCATAAGCATTTAGTGTTGCATTTTCAATGTTGCATTTGGAGTCAATGAAATACAACTTCACATCCAAACATAAACAAACATGGCTGACATCCACAATGGCTTTGATTTTACCGCACATTCATTTCCACGATTTGTGTTCATGTTTGTGTGGCTCATTGGGTTCTTGGTAGGCATGGGCTGGTTACCGGTTGCTGGTTGCTGGTTAGGTTGAGCAGCGCAGAAGTCAAAATAGCAGTTGATGAAATTCAACTTGGCAGTCAAGCATAAAAAAAAATGTTTTCAAGGAGAAAAGAAGTAAGAAACATTTGGAGATGAACTTGCAGAACATGGACTGAAGCCTTAAGACACAGAGATGAAGACTGTTTGCCATATAACACATATAAAGCGTTGCAGCCTTGTCGCTATAGTGGAATCGACATCTAGAAGACATGACATACTTTGACATAGCGGTCGTTTTTCTTGTCTTTGTGTCCCTGTGTGCCGCATCCCTTTTCAGAAGGCGTTTATTCGGTATTTTCAAGCTAAAGGCTTCTTGTACAGATGTTCCTTCGAAGGAGTCATCAGTGAAATGATCACTGCAAAGGACAGAAGTCGAGGTGGGCGTCCATCTTGCCTCTGGTTCTCTGCAATTGCTCCATTCATTCCTGTCTTAAATGTTGTTCTTTGGAAAAGAAAACAAACATACAGCATTACGGGGATACTGTGAATATCCGTCAGATGAACGTCCAGAGATGAGGCTGAGCTGTGAGCTTTGGGCATCATGGGTGGCATCATCAACTATAAATGTAATTTTTGATAATTTACTCTTTGCTTTTAAAAAAAATCAAGCAATGTATAAGATAATTACAAATACGAGACCATTAAGTTTGCATATCGTGTCTTCACCACTTGCTTTTGAGCTATGAAAAAAAAAAAATTACATTAGCATATTGTTCAATGCTATAAACAGTTAAACAGTATATGGTGATCTCTGAGATGGAGTAGTAGTAGTTCGGTACGAGCTTTTTGTCCCCGCAATTCAAACATTGAGACGTCCGTGTAAGAGGTTCTGTAAGAGATCCTTCAGGACTCTACAGGTTGCTGTGACTGGATAAGTGACATAAAAGCGGATATTTGCTTGTTTGGAGTCAACTCTAGTTTGTCAATCATCACATGTTTGTGTCATACAGCTTTGCTAAAACGGCATTTCAACGGTGAGTCATGGAACGCCACACAATTCTTCTCTATTAAGCAAAAGCGGCATGTTTTTATTTTGGAGGCCAGCAATAGGGCTCTTGTTGATGCTTCTGGGTTGTCTTCGTCATGGCTGTCGGAAATGTCACATCTCCGGGAGTTGCAGGCTGGTCACTCAATGACAAGACTCAGGGATTTCAAAGACTGAGGAAGATTCCTCATATGACTTGTGGGACTCCCATGTATCCTCAGGATTGGATCGAGAACCTTCCCGTGTGGCTGAGGGGAAGAATCATCTGATCCGCAGCTGTTTTTGTTTGGAAGTTGATACTCCCAAAGACTGGAACAGTCCAGAATTTATGGTTGGTTTATTTGAACAGAGGGAGACAGAATATGGTAATGATAATGGTAATGGTAATGGTTTTCATTTGAACATGCATCAGATTACAATTGAATGCATCACATAATCAGTTCCCAGTTCTACATGTCCAAAAGGAGTAGGAAGAAGCAAAGCTTATTAAATCCTACCCCTCCATTTGGTACTTTTACAGTCAGTAACTGTTACATTTGTTCTCTTCCTGCTTTCCATAATACAGTTTAAGTTTTTTTTTTTTTTTTTGATAATGTACCTTGTACCGAAGTACGAAGTGATATCATCAACATCTGATAAAATGGTAAAAATACATTTTTGTTCATGTCTAATCAAATAATTATTCATCCCAGTTTGGGATTCACAGGCAGGGACCGAACGTAACCATTCTTTAGGCTACGTTCGTGTTTGTGTCCATGTGTTACCGGTATTTGATTCCCATGTTTTCAAATGCAAGCCAGGTCTTTTTCGTATGTGGTCATGAATCCAATGCCACTCGGCTCGTAATTTCCCACGTCCACGTCACTCCCTGGTTACCGTCTTGAAAAGCACAATAATGATCCGTCATGGCGTTCCTGCAAACTGGGCTTCGTTATGTAGAAACCACGGGTGTTTCCTGTGCATCGCTAGCATTGAGCGGCGCCCGTACGACCGCGCTGCTGTCGCCTTTGTCGGTCGACATACTGCTCATGTGCAGGGTCACCAAATACGCAGATGATTGAGAAGGAGACAGGAGTGGAGGATAAGTGGGCTAGCGTTTTCTCTCAGTTGCTAACAGTCCCGTGACCTGACCCGACCAAGGAAAGAATGAGGTATTTATTTACTTAATATTTCAAGTTATATAAGGTGAAAAGGTTTATGTGTCGTAAGTGTCCAGGAGTGAGGCGGACATTGCTTCAGGTCAGATGTCTGAAGGGGTTTCGCCGCTGTAAAAAGTTAGCAGTGTTTTTCGACTGACATTCATCATCTAGTTTTGGTAATGCATCAAGGATCAGGCATCATAACCTGCCGTGTGAACGCAGCCTCAGAATAGTTTCAGATGTTGTGTCTCCGTCCCATGTGACCACTGGAGTCTGTCAGCCATCGATGCTCCAGGATCTTTTTATCAGCACGCCTCGCTTGTATGCTGAATTAATGGTGCAGCCTCTGTCATGGGGATTTTGGACGTTTCAATTTCTGTGTGAAGATGTTAAGTCAGAGAAAATAGAGGTTAGAATGACCCAGCTCTCAGTCGAGTCACGACCAAGGAGGAGAAAAGCAACAGAGTAGCTTGACCTGACCCATTATCTGTGAGCACAGCGAAGGTGGAGAAGCACCAGTGCAAACGCCATGGTGACCATCTTGTGTAACCTGTTTTGAACAATATCGCATAACAAGCGTCTCTGAGATAAGCAAGAGTAAGTGATGCCCGGGATGCCCTGTCACTGTACGTCGCTGGCAGAGGGAGATGAACAAAAATACAATTATTGTTTGAGCAGTTGAGCTGGATGATTTAACCCTCCAGGCACACTAATCACTGAGGTAGTCCTCATGAGGCTCACCTGTGATCCGCCCAGTCAAGCTCACAAGGCTGTTTGAATGACTTGAGAAAGATAATACACGCTCACCTGTTGTTGATGCTGATTTTGTCTTTTAACAACTACTCTTTCGCTCTGGTACATTTCTCTAATCCAGTGATTTTCAACAACTGTTGTGTGCCGCGAGAAATCGTCAGGTGTGCCGTGAGGAATTATTCAATATCACTTTTTTTTAATTAACATGTATTCATAATTTTCTGCAAATATTATGTCATTGTCGCGTGTCATTGGTGTAAAGACTGGCAATGTAATATTCGTCCGTGTGGCAACACTAGCTGATTGCCTCGTTCCTCTAATAGACTTAGTGATGCATGTGAGAGGTAGTGGTGACATGTTGTAAAATTGTTGGTTAAATTAGTATGCGGATCGAAAGGATCTGCTGTGGCGAGTCCGTAATCAGGAAAAAACTGAAAGAAGCAAATAATGTTGGTTATTGGTGTGCCGCAAACTTTTTCCAACGTAAAAAACGTGCCGTGGCTCAAAAAAGATTGAAAAACACTGCTCTAATCAGCCAAGTGCTTTGGCAAAGGCAGGGGTGGGCAAACTGTGGCCCACGGGCCACATCCGGTCTGCCAAGAGCCTTAATTCGGCCCTTTCCTTTTTTAAATCTTTAACACCACAGCAATAACCAGCAACATGACTTGAAGTGCTTTCACGGCACACATGAGTCACACCCATCTATTCCTGCCGCAAGGCATGCTGGGTAGCTGGTATTCTTTCTCCCAAAAATGTTTGTCGCATTTTTGCTTGATTGGAGAATATGTTGAGAAGGCGGCGGGGAAGTAAACAAAGAGGAATGTTGACATGCTCTTGATGTCCAATGTTTTATCATACATAGTTATTGTTGTTACTACCCAGCATGCCTTGTGGGCACTTGTAAATAACAGTGTAAGTTTAGCGCTTAGTTGTTGTAGTAGTAGTTATGTGATGCGGTAACTTACCGTGGATTTGTTTGTTTTTGTTTTGTTACACTGTGAATAATTATGTTGTTCTGTTTGATGACCACCGATATAACGGCCCCTCTGCCAATTTTTTTAACCCTATGTGGCCCCACCCCTGCTCAAAACTAATGGTAAAAAGCTTGCTCCAAATCCTTAGTTCTTCTCTCAAAAGGACCCAAGTCCTTGTGTCACTGAAAATTGCTTCGCCGTGTTGTCAACACAGCAGAGCCTCGGTTAGCGTCATTAATCCATTCCTTTAACCAAAAGGTACTCTAACCAAAAAAGTGTCAATTAAGCATGCAGTGATTTCCTTAATTTTGGTAATTATTTGATTGGATTTGAATTGCATACGGGTTATGATAGACGTCACATCAATTCTCAGTTCCACATGTCCAAAGGGAGAAAGAAGAAGCAACGCATATTTTAGGACAAGGGTGTATTGTGATTAAAAGAGATCAGAATCCTAGTACACACCATACTGGGCTAAAACTGGATAATGTTTGCAAACCAAGGCAACTGTGTGGCCTACATTTGACCTGAACTGAAAAAGGGGCTAACCGGGGCGGACGCTAACCGGGGCGGACGCTAACCGGGGCGGACGCTAACCAAGGTTCCACTGTATCAGCCCATCATGTCGGTCTGACATCCCTAATTCTCTGTCATTGAAGACCATTGCACCAGGAGGTAGCATACACAATTGAATATCAATTAATCAATGATTTGTTCAACTTTGCTGTAAGATTTGTCATGCTGTCACAGCGTATCTCCATTTTGCCGATAGATGCAGTATGTCTGGGTGCTCTTTTGTTGACTCTGGAGTAAAGACTGCAAATGAATCCTGGCTCCCCGGTTGTGCAGATTTTGTCAGCGAGTAGAGGAGGAGTGTAACGCTCGAGCACATTTACACTCGCGACCTGAAAAGTGCGTTAACTGCACAATAATTGAAGCGGAACACAGGGTCCCATATCTTGTTAAAAATAAAGAAATATCCCTCCCAGAGACAAGCAGACACTTTTACAATATTACCTCTGATCTGCTTAGCAAAATCAATTTCTTCTAATTAGGGGTGAAATGCGTTATAGATGATTATATTAGAGCGGCAGCCTGGGATTTGCCGAGTGTAATTCAGGGGGGCTTGAATGATTGGTATGTCAGCTATAGCGATGGCAACTTAACAAACACACTTAGTGCACCTGTTAAGAGGGACGGCATCATAAGAGCTTACATACAGTACCCAACGTCAGAATCATCTTTTTTTATCCTGCAAAGAAGTAATTTTTCTGCAGTTACACCCGCGACAAGCGAGAGTAGCTTTGCACGATGTCGTATTTCAGTCCAACGCCTACAACAAATGAGATGGCCCGATGCTCTACATTTTATGGGCCGCGGGAATCTGAGCGGCATGAGAAATTCTGCGCATGTAGTGTATATGCGGCCCATAACGGGAGCAGTGACATAAATAATGAAAGCTGCCTGGCAGATCGTCCAGACTGCTTTAATTACATTGCTTTAGTGGGACTTGTATAGCTTTAAGGAAGCCAACCAACAGGAGATGGACAGCCGAAGTACCTGCTCCTGTCTGACTGGTCCTAATCAATCTTCTTCAAACTTTCACAGCTTCTTTCTCTTTGTTCAAGCAAAAATAACTCACTCTTCACTGGGTATTTTTACTCTAATGCTATTATTGGGCATTTTTATATCGTCACAACATAGTATTTGTTCCTTTTATCGGCACGTTATAGCAGCGCCCTTCTGAGTTTGTCGTTTCCCAGACCAAAGATGATATTAACTATACCTTTCACTGATTCGGAAATATAGTCAAACTCTAGTTTTCTTACCCCCCCATATTTTGTGTGATTTGGTGGTCATCAAAACATTTCTGCAACATTTTGTCTCGATTTTTATACAATATTTGTTTTCTCTGTACGGTATCTTTTCGCAAAGCACCATTTGCACTGCTGAATCACTGTCCGGCCGTTCTTTACTGCGAAAGAACCCGCCAGAAAGCCAATGAGTGCCAGCAATTTGAACAGCTGAAATCGGAAGGTATTTTGAAGATTTTTTTGAATACTAAAATGGTTGCGAGGAAAATGTATGCAAACCTAGGCAAAACTTTGGTGTAAGTTTTCAGTGTTATCCGAAAAGCATGCTAACCAGGGCGTACGCTAAAAAAGGTTTCATGCCATATTGTGCAATAACCAGAAAATGTATGCAAACTAAGGCAAAACATTGCAGTACATTTTTGTTCTTAACCTAAAAACATGCTAAACAGGGCGTATGCTAACCGAGGTTTCATGACATATTTTACAATAACTGGAAAATGTACGCAAAACTTTGCAAATCGCAAATTTTTGTTGTTAACTGAACAACAACCTAACCATTGCGTACACTAACCAAGGTTTCATACCATATTGTACAATAACCAGAAAATGTACGCAAAACTTTGTTCCAAATTTTTGTTGTTAACTGAAAAACACCCTAACCAGGGCGTACACTAACCAAGGTACCACACCACATTGCGTGCTCACCGGACCAAAAAATGTATGCAAACCGAGGCAAAACCTTGGTGTAAATTTTTGTCACTAACTCAAAAAACACGATGCCCAGTGTGTATGCTAACTAAGGTTCCACGACACATTGTATGCTAAACGGACTGAAAAATATATGCAAACTGAGGCAAAAGCTTTGGTGTAAATTTTTGTTGTTAATCGAAAAAACACGCAATCCAGGGCCTACGCCAACCAGAAAATTTACCTAAACCAAGGCAAAACTTTGATGTAAATTTTCATCATTAACTGAAAACATGCTAACGTATTGCATATGCCAATTGAGGTTCCACTGTACTTACACTCAGACAACCCAGGTGGGTATACTGTGTTTGTTAGGCATCCATGGTTATATGTTATGATGTAACTTCCACCATTACTGTTCTCTATTTTGCCCAAGTCAAAATGCTAAAGGTTTAATGTGAGGTCAGGTTATTATCCTATTTTTGTCAGCCTTTTGACTAATTAGGAATTTCAACTGCTTATCCTCATTGATTGCTGTCGGGGGCCATGTTTCTAACAGCATCACTGCCTTGATCAGCACATTGAGCTTCTTTTTGTGGAATTATTGATGTACTGTACGTCTTGTCACTACTTAGCCTGACTTATACTTGCCTGTCCCTTTTGGAAAGCAGTGACACCAAAACCCACATTACTTCGGCCATCTTTTATTCAACTGCCCTCACATCGGTCCCCGAGTGTGTCCCAGGAAGGCTCTTGCCACTTTTGGGGATACAAATCATCTGAGAGGAATACATCACACACAACAAGTCTTACTGCTCTATTTCAACTAACTCCCTCATCATCAATGCAGCCAGCGCACCCCATCTGTCAAGGTAGGCTCTCGGCTCAACATGACAGGCCTCTTAAGGCAACATTTAAATTTCAGCAGCTGCTTGTTTTTTTCTGTGGCTGTTGGAATGCTGTTTGCACAGTAAACCGCATCTGCAGGGATTATCGTGGTCGGTCAACAGGAGCCAGGAATGACACAATAAAGCGGGCTCTTGCCGTCGGGTCGGGCTGCAACTTTTGGGACGTAAACGTGTTTGCAGTCAGTCCCCCTAAAAAGACGAGTGCTTGAGTAAGTAGACAATGGAGATCCTCGCTAATGTGGGGTTACGCTCCGAGACCACACAGCCCAGACCATGGGGGTCCAAACTTTTTCCCAGCGAGTGCCACATCGTAAAAAAATGAAAGGATGCAACTTTTTACTTCATTAAAACATTAATTTACTTTTTTTTTTAGTTTTTTTTGTTAAATTATAGTTTGACAACATGCTGCAACCACCCTGGCCTAGGTACAGTACCCCAGCTTGCTCCCTCCGCCCTCCAAAACTTTGTGCTAATTTGATGTTTGAGTTTTCCTCCAATTTTGGGTCAACATTTGCAATATCACAGGATTATAAATTAGACATGCACCATATCTGTTTTTTAAACAAACAGCGATTGGATTGGACTGGGACGGAATAATTGGGTTTACATTATTTTTCATGGGAACATTTGCTTTGGTTAGAGTCTGATTTGGTTTGAGTTGGACCTTCTGGAAGGGATTGATGACGCTGACCAAGGCACCACTGTAGTATAGAATAGACCCTGTTTTATTAGATAATTTCATTCCAAATGGATCAATCATACATCAGCATTGATGTTGAGCGTTGTAGGATGAACAACGGCACAGAGACCACATGAGCTGAATTTGTCTTTAACGTCATAGTTAAGGTTCAAAAAGCATCACGGCCTTGGTTACATCACTCATGATTACGCTTCAATCATAACATTGTAAAAGTAAAAATACTGCTTTCAGAGATGAATGAGTGTACTCCTTGAGCATCATCATGTCAGGGGATGTGCTCATTTGCATTTGCAGGCTTAGTAAATCCAAGACAAACACATTGTGTGTGCTGTGGTTTCTTCCCAATTAAAGCTGCTGTTTTATTTGCCTACGCCAACAGCGGTGGAATGTTTGGTTTGCTTGCACAATGCTATTGGTATTAGCGCTGAAGAGCGCATATTTAAACGTGAGGCCGATCTCCGTGGGATAACGTTGTGTTGGATTGCATTTCATTCTTTTTTGCAATTTGACAATTTTTGTCGGCAGTTTGAAATGTGAGCCTCTGCCAGGAAAGTTAACCGCTAATGTGCAGAGGTACTGTCATCGGTTTCTGTTATGACATCATGAAATATGCTGACCGTGAAGTATATCAACATTATTTTGGATTGCAGTCACTTCATTCATTCATTCATTTTCTACCGCTTTTCCTCACCAGGGTTGCGGGGGTGCTGGAGCCTATCCCAGCTGTGGCGGGGTACACCCTGGACTGGTCGCCAGCCAATCACAGGGCACATATTGACAAACAACCATTCACACTCACATTCATACCTATGGACAATGTGTGGCCAATTAACCTAGCATGTTTTTGGAATGTGGGAGGAAAACCCACGCCTGGAGAAAACCCACGCATGCATGGGGAGAACATGCAAACTCCACACAGAGATGGCCGAGGGTGGAATTGAACCCTGGTCTCCTAGCTGTGAGGTCTGCGCGCTAACCACTAGACCGCCGTGCCGCCCCAGTCGCTTCATATCAGTCATATTGTGGAAGAAAGGGAAAATGCAGATCATAAAAAGGCAAACGTCAACTCAGGCATGGAAATGCTTTTGCTAAATGTGTGTGTGTTTTTTTTATCAGTATGATTAAATAATACATCATTTTTTTTAATCCCAAAGGGGTGACCGATTTTCTTTTGGGGTTTTTTTCTACTTTTTTTGGAAGGCAGAATATTTGGACAAATAATAGCTTTCCAAAAACATACACATAACATACTTCTTTCCACAAAGCTGGCCTTTGTCACATTGACACAAGCCCCCCCAAATAGCTGTCCTCAGATATGCTTGTCAATAACTAGTAGCTCATAACCCAAATTTTAGCCTGCAGTTCAAAGCAAAATATCAGTCAAGAGATGCTCGCGTATCAAAAATACCCATTAGTCGGAACACTCGTATGCCAAGGTAACACTGTCTAAATGACAATAAAAAAAACCCTCCCTGGCCACTTGGTCCACCTCCTCCCAGGTCAGTTGAGAGACATGGTCTCTCCAACGTGTCCTGGGTCTTTCCAGAGGACCTACTGGTCGGTCATGCCCTGAACACTTTCTCACGAAGAGGTCTTTTTTTCTGAAATTAATTTCAGTATAAATTTTGGTTGTTGATGGTCACTAACCTGAGTCGGTGCCGACTGCAACCGGGCGTCTCGGCCACTCCCCCACTCCCTCACAGTCACAAAGATGCGTTAAGGTACCAAAACATGGTACGTTTTCGGTACCTAAACGATCGTACTCATAGAATTCGGTACCACATTTGGTACCCATCCCAGGTTATCATGGTGCTAACTTTGATAGCTGCTTTGCAAAATACCAACGTGGCAAAGTTGCATCCTTTCATTTTTCACGCGGCCCTCGCAGGACAAGGCTTGGACACCCCAGCTTTAACTGGCAATTGTGTTCGCTGAACCACTACTCCTGCCTACATTGGATGGAGCTGAATGCCACCTACCTAATAGGGCGCCCAAGAGAAGTAAAATCTAGACTGACTCCCAAATCACATGAAACTTTCTACTCCCCCTGGCAAATGCGTTAAACTATACGTCATAATTCCCTTATGCATTGTATATTTGATCGTGTCCAGTACATATTGAAACGCTGAACATGCAAGACAAGCCGCCGCTTTGAGGCGGTCTGAGATGTGTATCTTCTTCTCAGATGTGGGCTGGAACATACCAAACATGGCTTCCTTAATTGTTACATTTGTCTTGTAAAGATTGATTCATTAAAATTCCAGGCGTGTCACATTGAAAGATGGTAAGAGCAGTGTAATCTGTTGTGACAGTCATTTAAAAAATGATGAATTACTCTGACTGACACTCACCAAACAAAGCATCTGAATGCACAATGAACAAGAAAGACCCGCACGTCTTTTTTTTATTATCCCGCAGTTGCACAGTGCAGATTAAAAAAAACAAAACAATAATATTCAATATTCAGAAATAGCATCGTCAAAGCAAATGGCCTGCTAAAGATGTTTATGGTATTTTGTTGTTTGTTTTCCAGGATATTTGAGGAATGCTGATCTGGTCCAGTGGGGGCCGCTGGCTAATATTGTGGTGGAGTGTCTGAATGGATCGTGTCTAACAGCCACACAAGGGAATTACTTTCCACAGCAACGTAGACAAGCTAGCCATATGTCTTTTGTCAACGTTTATGTTTTTTTCTTTCATTTTTAATAAGCTTACAAAACACTTGACAGGCATATTTTTGGGGGGAGGAGGGTGCACGCTAAACATATAAATAATGATTTCACCATGAGTCACTTGGGCACCTTGATGTGTGACAAAGGAGCTGGAAATATAAAATAAGAAAAAGCAGAGCATTTTTAGATAAAACGTGATGAGTGACAGCTTGAAGGATTAAGAGTTGGCTGCTTTTGATTTTTAAAATAGATATTTGATGAAGAAAAAACAAGAAATCCTCCACCTCCACTCCACTTAATTGCTCCTTGGATCTCATTGTCATTATTAAGTTTGCATATCTCATTTGCATGATGTCGCTTCAGTAATGCAACGGAATAATACCCTACGTCATCTTGGGATGTGTTTGCCCTGAGCATCCGTACGGTAAAGGCAGAGCAGCAAACCACTTAACCACCGTGCGTGCCAACCTTATTCCTGCACCTACCTCCATTTAGCTCCTTTTTCTTCCTCGCCCTCGCTCCCTTTCTGACATCTGCTCCTCCTCATCCTTTTGAAGCTGTCCTCTCCTCTTTCCTCATTTGACCTCATATGTGTAGCTCTTCTCTGACCTCACAACTGTAAGTCGCGGGCCCTCGCCTTTGCTGTGAGCGTGTTGAGCTAAGGGCTGCAGTGGCCAACATGTTCAATGGACAGCTCTTTGTACTGGCACGGTGGCCTAGTGGTGAGCATATTGGCCACACAGTCTGGAGATCTGGAAGATCTGGGTTTGTATCTCCGTTCGGGGATCATTTGATGGACTTTGCATGTTCTCCCCGTGCAGTGCTTTTTTTTCTGTCTATCTAAAGCGCATGCATGAGGGATGTCAAAGTTAAAGGGTTAAATATCGGGCAGAACTGGTGAAAGAAAAGGGTATTTTGAATGGTAAGTTTAGCTTCAGAACCCTGGCAGATGGCTCTCTGGACAAGACCGAAGTTATTAGCATCTACCGTCGGTGTGGGTGGACATGCTACGTTAATTGGCCACTCCAAATTGTCCATAGGTATGAATGTGAGTGTGAATGGTTGTTTGTCTATATGTGCCCTTTGATTGGCTGGCCACCAGTCCAGGGTGTACCCCGGAACCCCACAAGGAACATATGTATGTAGCCCACCCATGGAGGCTATACGTATATCTGACAGGAGTCCTTTCCCCACGTGCCTGCAGCCTCCACTTATACTATTACGTCACGGTATCAAATGCTGACGTCAAATCACGGCGCTACAACAATGAACGTCGTGATTACAGTTGATGTTCAAATAGTTTGTGTATTTGTGTAAATGTGTGTTCTGATGCATGTAAGGGTTCTAGAGTTCATCATCTGGTTTGCTTTTTGAACTATGAACAGCTGACACACTCACTGACACAAATGCTAATGAGAGTGTTGCTAATTTGCTTTGGTCTCCGACCCTCTCCGAGCAGGAGCACAACTCTTGTTGGACGTCGGACGCGGTCACAGATCCCACGGATGTCAATGGCACGACAAGTACACACAGTTACACACTTGGCTTAAGGTACACTTGGATATCTGTGGAACTTGTTGTCGGCCCAAACTCTACAGGCGTTGGGAAAGCAGAATTTCCGATGCCTAAAGCTCTCCAACTCGATCACACCAGACTGTAAAATTACACATGTGATATTGCGTCGGCCGTGTCTACTTTGATACTACTTGACCTCCGCAACCTTGGTCGGACGGAGACGAGTGTGCCGAGTGCGTGAGCGCATCTCCTTGCTGCAATCCCGAGATTAGATAAAGCATGATGCAATTTTGGGAGGTGATTGTGGCGCTCCGGCTCGGCGTTGCCACATTAGAGTGATCACGTACAAAGTAGGCCAAAGCAGCGTCGGGCACATAACTGCACGGAGACTTCTAAGTTTCCCATCAGCCCGAGATCCTCAGGCTCTTTTTGACTCTTCTTTAGTCTACACTGGAGAATAAAAGCTGATTGCAGTTTTGCTCCGGGGGCTTAGCATTGAACATGGCTGCCTGAGGAACGTAAGCTAGTTAATTCAATGTCATCCTGTAAATCTCCTTTTAAATTGCACCCCTCTAGACATGCCATTATAGACTGTCTTTATCTCCTCACCGTGTTTCTCCATTTTTCTTCCTTATTTTTGTGCCGAGTTAAAAAAAAAGGAAAAGATGACAATCGCCGTCATGATCATTATTCCAAATAATGACGAGTGAGACTCAAGCACAATCACGTCTGCGCTGATTTATCTCGTTCAGAAATGCCTCGGAGCTGTGGATGATGCTATCAGAGCGGTCACTGACACTGTGGGTGTTGTGACAGACAAGCGACACAACTAACAATTTTACATGGCTCTTCACTAATTACTGTGCCATGATACGACACGCACACAATGCGGCTCCATCACTGCAAACCATTCACACTAATGCTAGCCCCGCACCAAAAGATAATAGGCATAATTACGGGTTCGGCCACTGCGCGCATGAGTGTCCTTGAGGCTTCTCAGAACTGACTATTTACATAAATGAGTGAGTCCTGTGTCTAATGAGTGCAATCTTACTTCCAACTCACCTCCAGCTTCCACCGCATAAAACGCAATAGCCTTGCCAAAGTTATGCTCATTTTTCAATTCAAATGTCTCACAGTTTGTGTTGCGCTTCATCCCAAAGGTGTTTGATTAGGTTGGACGGCTTTATGCACCTCTATGTCCTCACTAGGGGTGTGTATTGGCAAGAATATGGCGATACGATACGTATTGCGATACTAGACTCACAATATGATATATCACGATACTGTTAACAAGGCGATATTTTTTTTTGTTTTTCTTGTAGTTAAAGATTATTTCCTGGAAAAAATGAATTACACCAGCAATATGCACTTACTAAACACATTTTTGTTCGATTAAAACATTGTGTTATGCTGTATCACAAACTTTCCTATGGAAAAACTTAAAGTGTAGCATTTGGATAAATAAAGCTTTAACATCCAGCTTTAAATTTACCAAAAAACCCATAAAAAACAAATAAATTTAATTGTGTCTCAAGATCCTGCTCAAATGTTCACATTCTATTAGCTGTGAAAAAATGCAGAGTATAGAGTCCCTGACTTTTCCACCATCAGAACAGTATTTTTGTGGAACAAAGTAACTAACATCAGTAAAGAGTCCTTTTAGGATGCCATAAAATAACCATTATTTAACAAAATAGTGATATCAATTTCATTCATTCATTTTCTACCGCTTTTCCTCACGAGGGTCGCGGGCAGTACTGGAGCCTATCCCAGCTGTCTTCGGGCGAGAGGCGGGGTACACCCTGGACTGGTGGCCAGCCAATCACAGGGCACATATGTGTCTCGCTAACTGGACTCGCAGATTTTTTGTGTTTCCCGAATACTTCATTCGGGCACGACACATTTTAGAAACGGCATTGGGTTTTGTCAATTTCTGCACACCCTACTTTGTGTAGAAATCCAAAATGTGTCCACACTTCAGCCTTGTACGCCGCAGGGGCCGCTGTTGAACTGTGTTAATGTGTGAGGACGTTTCACTCGTGAATCTCATTCAACGTCCTTGCCTAATTGACTACGTAAGTGCTGCCACCTAACGATCGGAGGTTTAAATTAAAATCAGAAAATGAACCTTTGCAGTGTCTGCACTTGAATAAATACCATATACAGTCCATGATAAATGCCTAAAAATATCCATATCATACTTTTTAATATCGATACAGTATCGCGGAACGAAGTATCGCGATATATCGCCTAAACGATATTTTCTTACAACCCTAGTCCTCACAGCTGGAATATGGACTAAACTGTGCAATGGGACCGTTCCAAGTGTATGTGTCTGGGAGGGCCACCTCTTAATGTGCTTCACTCTCTTCTTTCCTTGTTACAATAACACACTTTGGTGGATGGTAATTGTGCGACAAATAATTGCAGATAAATGACATACATAATTGGCACAATATTTTCAGGCCACTTTTTCATTAATGTAAGGATAATATATGTATGTAGTATTGTCACCGTTATATTGGGACCACTTTTATCATCAATGTAAGGATAATATATGGCATAATAATGGCAGACGTTGTATCAAAAGCAATGACCTTCATTTTCTTGAATATTGAATATTGTAAACACTATTGAACTAGATTCATAGATTCCTAGAAAAAGACAAAGGAGATGTCCATGTTGATTTTGCTGCCACATTGTGTCCTCGTCAAAAAAAAAGTGAATGTTCATTTATCCCTTTCATCCATCCACCTATTTTCTATATCGTTTATGCTCATTAAGGTTGTGGGGGTATACTGGAACCTATCCCAGCTGAAAATTCGCAAAAGGCGGGGTACACCCTGGACTGGTGGGCACATTTAGACAAACAAGCATTCCCACCCACATTCATACCTATGGACAATTTGGAGTGGCCAATGAACAAACCTAAAAACCAAAATAAAGCTAATGTTAGCTTATCCCTTTCATTTATTGTTTTCTGCATGTAAAACTATAATTGTAAACCACGTGTAGTGTTAACATGTTTGGCTTTCTGGAATGGATTCATTGGATTAACATTATTTCTTATGCGTTTCGAGTACATTTCAGTTAGAGTCAGGCCTTCTGGAACGGATTTATGACACACGGTTCCATTGTATCTTAAGACTGAGGGGGAATTTCAGGCAGAATTTTGTCTCACTGTTGCATGTAATACTTATTTTCCTGTTGAATCTTGCAGTCTCAGAAGTCTCAGATGAGTCTCAGAGTTGCCGTTGAAGCCACGCGGCATGCAGAGACCTTCATGACGCCGTTGACTCATTGTTTTTCATAAACCTCTGCTTGAAAGAAAACATGACTGCACAACTCCACTGCCCGCTCAGCAGGTTCAGCAGGGATCAAATTAAGATGTCATGCTATGTATAAAAGCCAAATTAGCACCAAGTCTGTCAAATCTTTGTCTATTAGCCCCTGCAGCCCTTCCCTTGTCTTCATGGACTCAGGTCTCAATTTAAGTAACATGAAGCCTCATTTACAACAGAAAGGAAGACAGAACTTGTCTCATGTTTGGGAGAATGTAATGAGCTATTCCATCCAACCATCCATCCATTCATCCACCCAACATCCATCCATCCATCCAACCATCCATCCGTCCATACATCTATTCCATCCATCCCATCCAACCATCCATGCATCCCATTCATCCAACCATCCATCCCATCCAACCATCCATCCCATCCATCCCATCCAACCATCCATCCATCCATTCATCTATCCAACCATCCATCCCATCCAACCATCAATCCATCCCATCCATCCAACCATTCATCCCATCCATCCATTCCATTCATCCCATCCATCCATCCATTCCATTCATCCCATCCATTCATCCCATCCATCCATTCCATTCATCCCATCCATCCATCCATTCCATTCATCCCATCCATCCATTCATCCCATCCATCCATTCCATTCATCCCATCCATCCATTCCATTCATCCCATCCATTCATCCCATCCATCCATTCCATTCATCCCATCCATCCATCCATTCCATTCATCCCATCCACTCCATTCTTCCCATCCATCCATCCATTCATCCCATCCATTCCATTCATCCCATCCATTCCATTCATCCCATCCATCCATCCATCCATTCCATTCATCCCATCCATCCATCCACTGAGAAGAGCTGGACGAGGTAGCCCGGGAGACCAACGTTTCCAGGCATCTTCTGCATATGAATTTGTCTTGGAAATCAATAAAGTATTCATGTAGTATTTATCCAAAGGTCGAGTTGCGGGGGCAGCAGCCTAAGAAGTTCCCAGTCCACTTGGGGCAGTACTCACCCCTGACCTCGGTATGGCACTCCACCTTTTTCTGTGCGAGAACTATGGATTCGGAAGTGCTGATTTTCCAGTGAGTGAAGCCAGCAGGACCACATCATCAGCAAAACGCAGAGACCCAATTCTGCCCCCACCAAACTGGATCCCTTCAGTTTCTAGGCTGTGCCAACCAATTCTGTCCACAAAAGTAATGAATGGCTTGGTTAGGTAGACAGAAACGCGTACAAATTGTGGCTTTAGACAGTGATGCATGTCCTGAACATCATACCTACTCGTCATATATTATCTCATCCATGCGTCACAAATGAGATGTGTTCTCTATGTAGCCTATTTTCATTTCTCCAGTGTATATGCACGCGAGTAACTGAAGATGAAAATGTATAAAAATCAGAACACTTTCCTCACATGAAGACCCTTTTTAAACTAAGGTAGGCACATGAAGGCACTATTTTTGTTGTGGATGAAATACATTACAAGTGTGACCAAAACGATCTGATGATGTTGAGTTTGACTTGGCTATTTCGGGATAGCAACCGTATTCCGCATGATTCTAAATGACAACGGCTGGCTGGAACAGGTCTCAGAGTATCTTATTTTAGAGTGTATGGAACTTAAAAGGCGTATTTTCAATCCTGTGACGTTTCTACCAGCGCCCACTTCTCAAGATGTGCCGGTCTTGCACCTACCTTAAAAGCTTCTTCAAATGTGAAACCACTTTATGTTGATGTCCATTTTAAAGGCACTACTTTGGTCAATGATGTAGGACGGGAAAATCTTACGCCGACACTTCCTGTTGCCTCACGGATGCATCACAGAGTAAAAAATATAATGTCATGCTGCACTTCTCCGGGTTAGTAGCCATCTTCTCTTTGGTTTCTATTCTTCTACCACCCACCATATCCTGGATGCACACTTAGCTGGCTGGTATGGGGTGATGAGTCCCAGGGGCTCAGGCGACTAACAAGACTAATCTTTGTCCCATTTTAGGACACATTTTGAGCGCATACCTTTGGATACCTTTATTTTGGTAATGGTAATGGTAATGGTAATGGTTTAATTTCATTTGAACATGCATCAGATTACAATTGAGTGCATCCCATAATCAGTTCACAGTTCCACATGTCCAAAAGGAGTAGGAAGAAGCAAAGCTTATTAAATCCTACCCCTCCATCTGGTACTTTTACAATCAGTAACTGTTACATTTGTTCACTTCCTGCTTTCCTAATATATATATATTTTTAAACTTTATTTTATAATTTTTTTTTTAATTTTTTGGTTTGTTTGGTTTTTTTTTGTCACGTACCGAAGTAGGAGGTGATATGAGCATCCAATGCCATAATGGGTACCATAGTAAGTGTCAATATAGTGATATACTGTATATAGCACATCATGACTGGTTCAAGACTCTTCATCCTTGTATTTAGCAAACATCAACTGCTTGTATTGTTTCTTGAATTGGTTCATCGTTGTGCATTGTTTGAGGTCCTTACTCAATCCATTCCATAGTTTGATTCCACATACTGAAATGCTATGGCTTTTTAATGTAGTCCTAGAATATAAATGTTTCAGATTTAGTTCTCTCCCTGAGATCATATTTCTCCTCTCTTGTAGAGAAGTGTTGGATGACATTTTTAGGTAATTGGTTATTTTTAGCCTTTTTGTTCCTAACATGCTAGCTTGGACTAGCTTCTCAGTTCTTCAGCAAGCAAACTCCTAGTTTACGAATACATAGCGTAATACATCTCAACACAATGGGAAATGTACGTATTTGTGATGTACATGGATATTCGGATGTATGGATGTATGTCCGAGTCAATGGTTCTCAGTGTCTTCAGTGATGCGGACTCGGTCTGTTGGAGCAAAGAGGGCGCTGACCCGAAAGGCAAAGCTGTCAGTGTACTGGTCGATCTACATTCCTCCCCTCACCTATGGTCATGAGGTTTGGGTCGTAACCGAAAGCGGCCAAAATGACCAAAATGACTTCCCTCCGTAGGGTGGCTGCGCTCTCCCTTCGAGATACGGTGAGAAGCGCTGTCATCCTCAAGAAGCTTGGAGTAGAGACACTGCTTCTCTGCACTAAGAGGTGTCAGATGAAGTGGCTCCGATGCCTTCCTGACATCTGACTGATAGGAGGCCTCCAGGAAGACCCAGGACACGTTGGTCTACTGGTCGGGGAATGCGTCTGTATCTGCCAGGAGAAGGTGAACGAAGCAGCCAGGGAAATCTGGGCTGACCTCTGATGGATAAAATGGATAGATATTCATTTAGTATTTTAACCTTGTCATTGTGGGCTGCATGGCGGTCGAGTGACCTCACAGCTAGGAGATCTGAGTTCAATCCCACCCTCGGCCACATCTCTGTGTGGAGTTTGCATGTTCTCCCCGTGCATGCGTGGGTTTTCTCCGGGTACTCCGGTTTCCTCCCACATTCCAAAAACATGCTAGGTTAATTGGCTACTCCAAATTGTCCATAGGTATGAATGTGAGTGTGAATGGTTGTTTGTCTATATGTGCCCTGGGATTGGCTGGCCACCAGTCCAGGGTGTACCCCGCCTCTCGCCTGAAGACAGCTTATCCTCACAACCCTCGTGAGGATAAGCGGTAGAAAATGAATGAATCAATATTATTAATATTCATTATAATATATTGTGATACTTTTTTTCAATATAATCTAAAATTTTGAATGTCTTGATATTGAATAAGTCATGTTTAGGGCCAATTTCAACTTCCTCTCCTCTTCAGGCTGTTGCTGTACCTGTTCTGGCGAACTGCCTGGTTGCCCCGCCTCCTCCCTTTCGGCTGCAATTAATCATCCGGGCAATCGGAGCGCATTCAAAGTGGCGAACCTGCCGCTGTGATTCCCACCGCGAACAATGTAGTGCTTGTAACGCTAGTAGCATGAGTAACGCTAATAACGATAGCATTTTTAATACTACTAGTGGCACTAGTAACGCTAATATCTGCTAATAACACAAGTAGTGTTAGTACGGTAGTAAGGCTAGTAGAGCTATTAGCACTAGTAATGCTACTAGTAGTGCTACTAATGCTACCAGTACTAGTAACACTGATAACAGTAGTAACTCTAGTAACGCGAGTAGCAGAAGTAATGTTAGTAGCTCTAGTAATGCTAATAGCATAGTCACTCTATAATAGGTACACAATAAGTACACTAGTGGCGCTAGTAATGCTACTAGTGCTCGGAATGTAAGTAACACTAGAAGCAATTGAAATGAATGAATGAATGAACCTTGTCATTGCTAACAGAGTCATTACCTGCATGGTGGATGGTGGTTAGCATTTTGGAGGTTGGACTCTATTTATGCTTCTGCGTATGGAGATTGCATTTGGACCTGTGCATGTGTCCATGCTCTCCGGGGTAGTCCGGCTTCCTCTCCCTTTGTACTTTAGCCGAGTGCTTGGAACTTGTTTACTGATCTACAGCAATACTGTACGTTCTTTGCCTTCCTCATGCCTGAGGAGCAGTGGTCTGCAACCACGTAGCAGCGGCAACAGTGTCCTTGGATGTAATATGAACTTATCTTAGTACTTCAGGGATCATTTCTGACTAAATTTCAGTCCTAGAGCTATAGAATATTTTATTAAGCACATCTAATTATCAAGTGTTCCATGCATTGATGAATGATGACGTTCCAGAGGGAAATGTTCCTCTCAGAGAATAAATGGACACCAAATGACAGCATCCAAACATGCTGCAGAAGAAGAATATGTTTATGTGTATTGGCTCATTTCTATTTAAGCGGGCAATTTACTCAGCCCAGGGATAGGACTTGGCAGGCTGACTTAAAGACTCAGCATTCTCTGTCTGGCGTGCCGAGTTGGTTGGCGTCCATAGACTCGTGCAGGAGAGCAACTTGACAGCAACACATGTGGTTTGAACATCCAAATGCAGAAACAAAGCGATCTGGACCCCCAAGGCAAGCATTTTCTTCCGACACCCCCGTTCTGCAAAGTTTTCCCCAACTACGTTGACTGTTCCATTTTAACACAGCCATAAAAGTGTCCCAGTCACGGGGAGATATTACCCTCTCATGCGGCCTCCGATGACAGGACCACCATTTATATAACGCAGTACCGACCACTCTTACATCAGCCAGGTGATTTGGGTGTCCGCTTATCCCCGTTAATGTGCAAGGACTGAAGTCTAGTGCCATTTCATCCCACGGATGGTTGACGTGAACGGATGTTCGGCATGTTAGGTTGCTGTGAAAGGTTGGGGACACACCCATTTGTGGCGACGTCCGTCTCACGCCACATCCAACGCTCATGTATTGTACATGTGGGAATACTGTAAAAATACTGTGTATTTGTTGTATTTCTGCTGTTGTTTTGTTTGACAACAGTATGTTTATGTGATACGGTTCTACCATATCTTACTTATTGTGTGGAAATATGGGCTAATAACTATAAAAGCAATTTTCACTCGCTAAATGTACTACAAAAAGGTCAGTAAGGATAATTCATAATGCCGCCTACAGAGAACATACTAATTCCCCATTTCTAAAATCACTAATACTTAAACTTGCTGATATACGTAATTAATCTTCAAACAGCTAAAATAATGCATAAGGCTAAAAATAACCAATTAGCTAAAATTGTCATCCAATACTTCTCTACAAGAGAGGAGAAATATGATCTCAGGGAAGAAGTACATTTGAAACACTTCTATGCTAGGACTACGTTATGCTAGCCATAGCATTTCAGTATGTGGAATCAAACTATGGAATGGATTGAGTAAGGAACTCAAACAATGCACAACAATGAGCCAATTCAAGAAACAATACAAGCAGTTGATGTTTCATGATGTGCTATATATATATATCACTATATTGACACTTACTATGTTATCCATTATGTCATTGTATGGTCATATTACCTCGTACTTCGGTACGTGACAAAAATATAATTTAAATTTTTTATAAAAAATTAAAAATACTTAAACTATATTAGGAAAGCAGGAAGTGAACAAATGTAACAGTTACTGATTGTAAAAGTACCAGATGGAGGGGTAGGATTTAATAAGCTTTGCTTCTTCCTACTCCTTTTGGACATGTCGAACTGTGAACTGATTATGGGATGTACTCAATTGTAATCTGATGCATGTTCAAATGAAATAAAAACATTACATTTTAGAACAATTTCAATTTTCTTCAAGAAAATGTTCTTCACGTATTGATGAATTTATCCCCATATTTTCACTTATTCTGATGACATTAGAACTTTCCTTGCAACCTAATTTCACAATAATTAAAACTTTATTTCTCGTAGTATTGCAGTGTATGTATATGTATTTTTTAGTATTTTAACTTTATGCTGATAAAATGACTTTCATACTATTTGGTTGAATTGTATGAAGTTATTCTCATAAAATTATGAATTTGTCTTGTCTGATTACAAGTTTTTCTCTTATTATTTGAACATTTGATTCATTCTTACAAAACAGGGGTGTCTAAAGTGCACATGGGGGGGGGGGGCATTTACGGACAGCAGCTGTTTCTTATCGGCCCTCAGCACTTTCCAAAAATACAATTAAACAAGACTACAAAAAAGGAGCAGAAATTAAGTGAAGTAGGTAAATACAAAATATTAAAGTCATGGTATTAAGGGGAAAATAAATACAAATAAATTGAAATTTGAAAGTAAATAAAGTGGTAATATAAGAAATTAACAAAATAAAAAGTATACATTGTTGGAAAATATTTGTGTAAAAAAATGGCAACAAGAAGTTGTGTACAGTAAGGTCAAAAACAAAATATCTGAGATGCAGGCTGTTTCTTTTATGTTTTATAAAAAAAATGCATTTGTTCATTTTTTCAATATGCAACCCTGGCTGGAAAAAGTCACCATAATGGGACACCATGTTGAGCAGTCCAGGGTGTGCCCCGCCTCTCGCCCAAAGTCAGCTAGGATAGGCTCCAGCATACCCGCCACCCTAGTGAGGATAAGCGGCATCGAGAATGGACGGGGACTCCATGTTTGCATTGGAGTCCTATTTCCGTATGGTTATCGGTTGTTGTTTATTGGTTATCGGTTATTTGTTATCGGTTATTGGTTATCGGTTATCAGTTATTGGTTATTGCACTTGGTAAGTCTGCAGTATATCACAGGCACTGCTCTGTGGTTGCCAGGTAACCAGCTGATACTGCAGAGAAACTCTCGGCTAGGAAATAGTCCTGGATGTAACCCTGTGGAAAATCTAGGATGATTACGTTCTTAGTCGATGAATGTGAAGCTTGTTGTTTCCCGAGACAGACCAAATGAATATGTCCGTCTGTCACGTTGAGTCTACAGCATAGAGTATAATATCTATATTAGAAAACAATGCTGTGCTGTACTTTTCATGTAATTTTCTACCAAATGAAAGTGATTGGTGATGTCCAAAGAGGCTTCCGGCCGTTTCGCCACCTGAGGCTGTGTGACAAAACATAGAGTCACTCAAGTGGCCTTTAATTAACCAAATATTTTTCCAGCTAGCTTGTTTCTGGCTTTCCTAATGAGACAAATGTGCTGTCACGTCACTAATTTGAAGCCTCTTGTAGCGCTGCACACCCTCGCCGTGCTTCCCTCGGCCTGGCCGTGGAGGAGTGGATGTTGCAGGTTTGAGGAGGATGGAGGGATGATGCGGCATCAAGCAATTGTGAGCGCCACATCAAGCCTTTATCGCACCTAAAGACTCCGTCTCCAAAGCCAGAGTGCGATAAGCACTGCCCGTTGGTCTGTAATAATGCGGCAGCAAGAACCGACTGAAGTGAGTCGAGAGGGAAAGGCTCCGCTATAAAACGGCGTTGTGGTACGCTGTATTTATACGCTTTTATTTATTTGATGTTCTCTGAGGATTGGAGTCATTACCGTACAATAGCCGCTCCGCTCTAAAGAAGGGCGCCATTAAGATTTTAATGGTACCGCAACTGATCAGGTTATGTAATGATACTTTTATTGCTTCTGTTTTTCTATTCTTTTAGCAAAGAAAATAAAGAAAATGTCTCATGTTTTGCGACCTCAGATGTGCTGAGAGGAAGTAAAACTCGTCTGTTATAGGGTCAAAAGGATAACATGACGTTGTCCTATTATGATTAGCTTGGCTAGATGAAATATTACAATAACCAATCATACACCGTGGATTAGGCTGTAGTTTAGGAATAGGTGAAAATATCGATAAAATATGTTAATATAATATGTTATTAATATGGCTGCATGGCGGATGCATGGTTAGCACACAGGCTACACCTATAGGAGACCAAGTTCGATTCCACCCTCGGCCATCTCATGTTCTCCCCGTGCATGCGTGGGTTTTCTCCGGGTACTCCGGTTTCCTCCCACATTCCAAAAACATGCTAGGTTAATTGGCCACTCCAAATAGTCCATAGGTATGAATGCGAGTGTGAATGGTTGTTTGTCTATATGTGCCCTGTGATTGGCTGGCCACCAGTCCAGGGTGTACCCCGCCTCTCCGCGCAAAGAGAGCTGGGATAGGCTCCAGCACGCATGCGACCCTCGTGAGGATAAGCAGTAGAAAATGAATGAATCAATATTATTAATATTCATTATAATATATTGTGATACTTTTTTTCAATGTAATAAAAAATTTTGAATGTCTTGATATTGAATAAGTCATGTTATGGGCCAATTTCAACTTCCTCACCTCTGTTGCTGTTGCTGTACCTGTTCTGGCGAACTGCTTGCTCGCCCCGCCTCCTCCCTTTCGGCTGCAGTTAATCATCCAGACAATCGGAGCGCATTCAAAGTGGCGAACCTGCTGCTGTGATTCCCACCTGGTATGCTGGTAATAGTCGTAGCACTGCTGTTAATACCATTAATGTTAGTAGCGTTATAAATGCTGACAGCATTAGTAGTGCTAATCGTGCAAGTAATGCTAATAGACATAGTAATGCTAGCAACACGAATAGTGTTTATAATGCTCGTAGCACTGGTAATGCTAGTAGCGCTAGTCATGCTAGTAGTGCTAGTTTACCAGTACTCTTACTCGTAACGTATTCTAGTAGCACTAGTAAATCTAGTAACACTAATAGCACTCATAATGCTTGTCGCGCTAGTAACGCTATTAGCGATCATAATGCTTGTAGCGCTAGTAACGCTAGTAACGCTGGTAGCACTAGGAATGCTATTAGCGTTCATAATGCTTGTAGCACTAGTAATGCTAGTAGCGCTAGTAACGCTGGTAGCACTAGTAACGCTAGTAGCGCTAGTAACGCTAGTAGCGCTAGTAATGCTAGTAATGCTAGTAATGCTAGTAATGCTAGTAACGCTATTAGCATTCATAATACTAGTCGCGCTAGTAACGCTATTAGTGTTCATAATGCTTGTAGCGCTAGTAACGCTAGTAGCACTAGTAACACTAGTAGCACGAGTAGCGCTAGTAACGCTAGTAATGCTAGCAACGCTATTAGCATTCATAATGCTTGTAGCGCGAGTAACGCTAGTAGCGCTAGTAAAGCTAGTAGCACTAGTGACTTAAGCAAACTCCATCCTCGCCATTGAGGTGACTGCAAAATCGTCTACAAACTGCAAACGACAGCCATTAAGCGCCATATCTGTTTGCCTATACATGCAATAGCAAGATGGAGCGTTCAATGACGCTCTGAAAACATGGACACTTCACTGAAGCGCATGTTAATCTCGACAAACTATTGCAATTTGTTGATGTTATTTGTTTAAGGTCGGCGACCAGTTTAGGGTGTACCCCGCCTCTCGCACGAAGTCAGCTGGGATAGGCTCCAGCATACCCATACGCGAGGATAAGCGGTATAGATGATGGATGGATATATTATTTGCACTGTGTTACCTTGATCAAACGAGTCAGGTTTAAAAGCTACATTTATTGTTTGTATAAATCCTATGTGATCCAAGATGGTAAAAACCCAAAATAAACTTTATAACTCTAGAGATGTAAAGTCAATATTCCCTTATTGAAGCTAACACGACATATTACAACTTAATGTGTCCTAAAAGATGCAAGGTCTATTAACTTAGCTAATAATATAAAGTGTAACATAAGAAAGAATGTAGAATATAACAACATAGTGGCCAATATGGCAATACTGTATGGTACGGTGACATACGCACGCCCCTAATAGATACATCATTGCTCCAGCGATTGCTGCTCCCAACAGTCGGGAACAGCAACAACTCTTAAGTAAATGTGAGCTATTTGTCACAGTGCAGCCATTTTCACCTTCCATCAATCTTGCTCACACGTCACAACCCTCGCTTTGTGTCTCTCGCTGTGGATATCAAAGCTTGGCTTGTCCTCATTCCTTCCTTTATCTTCAAACAGACATCATTTTTGGTGCAATTGTTCCTTTACCAAAGATATCTCGTCTCTGCGTTTGCCTCGTAAACACGCTGACGACCAACGATTAACCAACCTCTGACTTCTTTCACCTTCTTTTTCTTGAAGGTGGAATTGGCTTCCTGACTGCTTGTTTGGTCCCATCAAGAGATCCAAAGCAGGAGACAGATGAGACGACATATTATACCTGAGGATGCTACCAAAACCACCACAGCACCGTGTCAGCCAAGGAAAACCATTAACCTGCCACCTCACAACAATCCTCTTTTTGCCGTCCTTCTCCATGACTGTGAATCTGTGATGGTCGAGCTGATGTCCTTTTGAGAAGACAAAAGGAGCCTTTATTTTGGACATGTTGTTTTTTCCCCTCAATGCTGCCAGCCACCAAGGCTTTGGTGGAAAACGCCAACGACAGACGCCTCATAGGAATGCTAACCCCTGTTTGCTGTGGCTCTTGGGGCTCGCCCTGCACCTCGTCCTCTCCTCGTGTCAGCGAGTTGACCGACATCCCATAGTGTCCACTGGCTATGGAAAGATCCGCGGCGTCAGGAAGGAGCTCAACAATGAAATCTTGGGCCCGGTGGAACAGTACCTGGGAGTACCGTACGCCACCGCGCCCATCGGCGAGCGCCGCTTCCAGCCTCCCGAGGCGCCGGGCTCCTGGCAGGAGATCCGCAACGCCACCCAGTTCGCACCCGTGTGTCCCCAGAACGTGCACGGGGTGTTACCTGAGATCATGCTACCGGTGTGGTTCACCGACAATCTGGATGCCGCCGCCACCTACGTTCAGAACCAGAGCGAAGACTGCCTTTACCTCAACATCTATGTACCTACAGAGGACGGTAAGTGGCCACCACACAGTCCCTCTTTTTTTCTGCACGGTGGAATCGAATCGAATTAGCATGTTGGCCACACTGTCGGGAGATCTGGAAGATCTGGGTTTGTATCGCAGTTTGGGCATCTGTGTTCAACCCGTGGTTGGGGTTTTCGCCCGGGACTTCGACTTCCAATTCCATCAATTCCAAAAAACATGTAAAAATGCACATCTAAATTCTCCATAGGTATGATTGTGAGTGCGAAGAATTTCTCAAATATTATATTTAAAGGGACAATGGACCAAAACATACATGCATCTTGTGGTGACGTAGAAAACGAATAGCACACACCAGAATGCGAGGTATGTTCACGAATCAGATTGCAATTTTTTGTTTCCCATCATCAACAATCATTATGCATTACAAGAAGACATACAGCTACATATGTCTTTCTATTTCCTCTGTGTTGTAAAGATATAAAAACAGCTAAGAATGCACATAATGGGAAACACCTACTTTAAAAAAAAAACTCAAAAAATTGCCAACAACGCTCACATTTCCATAAAGTGAGCTGAATATTAACCAAGCTACAGTGACATTGTTATTATTGTTCTTATTAACATTGTTATGCACAAAAACTACATTACCGGTGTAGTGACACCTCGCCACACCGCTCTAGCTCCTAGCCCGCTAACAACTAGCTTCCTCATAATGCCTGACACCACTATAGCAAAATGTAACGCTAAATCGATACATCCCATGAAACAAGTCCCGCTAAAGTTCCACCTAAAATGACCAAAATATGACAAAATCCTGTAAGTATTCCATGTTATCTAAAATGATACTACAGGTTCACTACATAGATATAAAACCATAAAACCGTGTTGGAGGTTTTTGGAGGTGTTTTAATAGTGTGTCCCATTATGTGTTGTAATTAGCTGCCTCTTTTTTGCCGTTTTTGTATCTTTAGAACACACAAAAGAGAAGGACGTGTGTGTTCGTGTCTCACATAAGGATTGTGGATGATGGGAAAAATTTGCCCCAAAAGTGCAGTTTTTCTTTTAATAAAAGAATTTATGTATGCATAAATGTATTTTACAGTCCGTTTTATTTGCTGGGGATGCAAATGCACCGATTGCGTGGAATGACCCCCAGTCTATATTACCGTAGCATCGGACCCCAAATTGTAGCGAGGTGGCCAGGGCTGGAAGAGGATATGAATTGCGTTCCCGCCTGTTTAAATCAGGGAAAAAAGGAGTGTGAGGGTAAACGCCGTGGGCTCAGCCTCATCGATCGGGGCTCCTTTGCTTCAAAAGAGACTTTGAGTCCACAGCAACAGCTCATACCTTCTTAAATGTCACATTTGGAAAAATACTTCTTCATCTCCTGTGGTTTATGTCCTTGTCAATCACCATTAATCATTTAGATAAATGTTTGTTTGTTTTTTTTTTTAGATTATTTAGCACAGACAGACTACACCGTGCTAATCATAACTTGCTCACAAATTAAGTACACTTGACTTGTATTCTTCATGTTTAATTCATTGAAATATTTCATCAGGATGAACTTTATTATTGTGATTATCAGGGGTGACCAAAGTGCGGCCTAAAAGCCATTTTTGGCCCACTGCAGTATTTTTATTGGCTGCGGCACGTAAAACCACTGTTCAGTAAGAAAACTGGTCAAAATAGTCAAAATATTGAGAAAAAAATGTTGTAAACTGACCAGAAAAAGTCAACTAGACCAACATCAGGATATTATAATTACTAATAATGTTGTTTGGTATCTTAAACATTGTTTATTAATGTATATTATAGCGACTTCATCAAAAAGAGTCGCTGAGAGGCTCAAACTCACAATCAAAGTAATCACAGAGATAAATGAATTAGCTAAATGAATTAGCGGTCAACAAAAAATACGGCAACCCTGCTCACCCTCTCTCTTTGTCTCTCTGGCCACACAGGTGAACAGGTGCCTATATTAACGAAATGTCACCGCCCATAACCAATTGACCTACTTCCCGTGTCCATGTGATCACAACGAATCTAAATAATATCATAAACAATAACAAACACCACTATTCAAATTTAAACCATCATGCACCTACAAAAAAATCAATCCAAATTCATTCATGGCTCCTACATATATTATGACAATAAAATCATAATTCCGAGAAGAAAATTCACAAGAAAGAATTTGGAATAGTTGTCAAATTTAGAGCAGAACAACAGCAGAGACAGATATTTATATGATGTATTTATTGATCATTTATTGGCAATAATGTCAAAATACTAAGACAATTTTTTTTATAATATATTGAGGGAAAATAATGTTCTTTTAGCAACAGCGCATTGAAATATTGAATGAATAAAATAAAACAACAGAAATTAATTATTAAAAAGTTATAATACTGTGGCAATAAAGTCATAATCTTACCAAAAAAAATGTACAAAGATCATTCAAGACGAAAGTTGAAATATTTGGACAATTCAAAAAAAAAAAAAAAAGGAGAGATGTATTTTTTTTCTGGAAATACAGTAGACAGTAGATAACGTCTTAGCACATCTACGTGTGTGTACGTGCTTGTGTGTGTGTGTGAAAAAGTTTGGACACTCCCGCCCTAAACAATACAAGTCAATACTTGACTTGAATATGTCTTTTGTACTTTTGTGTATTTTTGCAACGTGAGAAGAAAGGAAAGCGAGTCTATTTGAAGATGAGAAAATGATTCAATCTCATATTGATCTCCTGTTGATGTTCCTTTGAGCTCAGTTAGTCTCGGGGGAATAGCCTGGACAAAGAAGGCATCTTCATTAGAATTTTCTTTCCCTCTGAGTACCTCTCATAAGAGATATATTTAAATTTTGCTCGGCGTAATAACCGTGCTTGACTGAAGGGTTAGCACATCAGTACTTTCCTACACATTAGTTCCTAATAAGGTCAGAAGGAAGTCGTAATTAAAGCTGCTAAGATTAGTGTAGCAAGGAGGTGAGAGGCAAATACAGATCGAATACAACACAAAACACAACCTTGTTTTGGCCTCTCGGGGTAAAATTAGCACACACAAAAAAAGGAATAGAGCAGGATGCAAAACCTGCATGCCTTAATGGGCTCATTGTTTGTTGTCTTTTATTAATTGGCAGGTGAAAGAAAACAGGATCAAAGTCCAACTTTGGAGGCAGTGCTAATGAGTATGCCCGTCTAATGATACAAAGTTTTTTTTTTCTAAAATTCCAATTAATTGGCCTCGTCTTAAGAGTTGCTGAGGATGCTCAACCTACGCAGCTTTGTGTCTGCTTCCCTGCTGCCAGGAAACCTCAACCACGGATCCCACGCCGCCGTTGGGAGATTTCAGCAGGACACATCAAAAACCTCATCCTGCATTTGCAACAGCGAATCATTTCACAACTGATTAACTGATGGTCCGGTTAGCAGTAGCTACTTCGCTATCCCATTTGACAAGAATCACGTCAAAATATTCAGGGTAAAAATGGTAATGGTTTTATTTCATTTGAACATGCATCAGATTACAATTGAGTGCATCCCATAATCAGTTCACAGTTCCACATGTCCAAAAGGAGTAGGAAGAAGCAAAGCTTATTAAATCCTACCCCTCCATCTGGTACTTTTACAATCACTAACTGTTACATTTGTTCACTTCCTGCTTTCCTAATATGGTTTAAGGTTTTTTGTTTTTGTTTTGTTTTTATTTTTTTAAATTTTTTAATTTTTTTCCTCCCGTACCGAAGTACGAGGTGATATGACCATACAAAAAGACCAGAAAGATTGTGCAATTTTACAGGAATTAATTGTATGCTGTCATTTTAGGAGCATAAAGTTAAAATAGTCAAGTCATAATATTATGTGAAATATTTTTGGAATGCATGGGTTTTCTCCGGGTACTCCGGTTTCCTCCCACATTCCAAAAACATGCTAGGTTAATTGGCCACTCCAAATTGTCCATAGGTATGAATGTGAGTGTGAATGGTTGTTTGTCTATATGTGCCCTGTGATTGGCTGGCCACCAGTCCCGGGTGTACCCCGCCTCTCGCCCGAAGACAGCTGGGATAGACTCCAGCACACCCGCGACCCTCGTGAGGAAAAAGCGGTAGAAAATGAATGAATGAATGAAGGTTGGGGAAAGTTCTAACAGACGATAGGGGGCAGTGTGGGGCGTCTGCGGCATGCGTACAACACTAAACCATAGTACGAGTAGAAGCGTTGTTGGTGTGACAGCTTTAACAAAACAAATGATCAACTCGCCCATTAAACGAGACTCGCCAAGACGGAGGGGGATGTCATTTCTCGTCTCCTCCAAGAGTGGCAGCCATTTGTCTCCAAGAGTTCCTGACCGTCTGTTGATCTCGGTGACCTTTATGAGCCGGATCTTAAAGACTTGTGTATGTTCAAATCTACAACGCCAGTGGGGCTTGCACACCCGCCATGTTTTTCCGTGCAGGACCGTCCATCCGTGGAGACCTCACGGATGCGTCAAGCTTTAACGTGGTCCACCGGCCGTTTCTCAATTCCTTTTTTTTAAACCTTCAACCAAAAAACACAGGCTGCATGGTGATTGAGTGGTTAGCACACAGACGTCACAGCTAGGAGACTAGGGTTCAATTCCACCCTCGGCCATCTCTGTGTGGAGTTTGCATGTTCTCCCCATGCATGCGTGGGTTTTCTCCGGGTACTCCGGTTTCCTCCCACATTCCAAAAACATGCTAGGTTAATTGGCCACTCCAAATTGTCCATAGGTATGAATGTGAGTGTGAATGGTTGTTTGTCTATATGTGCCCTGTGATTGGCTGGCCACCAGTCCAGGGTGTACCCCGCCTCTCACCCAAAGACTGCTGGGATAGGCTCCAGCACCCCCACAACCCTCGTGAGTTAAAGCGGTAGAAAATGAATGAATGAATGAATGAACCAAACAACACAAGACGTCAACACACACATAACCTACCTACTGCACCATGTGGGCACACAAATACATATCTATGCAAAATACCATGCCAATATGACACCCAGATATTCCTGCTGCAAGGCATGCTGGGTACCTCGTGGTACTCTCTCTCCCAGCATTTTTGCTTGGGTGCAAAATATGTTAGGAAGTCGAAAAAGTGAACAAGGAGGGATGTTACAATACTCTTGATGACCACAGCTCACATTATTGATGCCACTGGACTGCCCAGCATGCCTTGCGGGCACTTATAAATAACAGTTGTAAGTTAGCTGTTCTCTTTAGCATGAACTTGTGTGTAATGTTGTTGCACTGTGAATAAGTTTGTCGTTCTGTTTGATGACCACCTATATACATATGGACGACCCCTCGACGCAGTTTTGAGCCCACGAGTACAAAGTATAACCTAAATGCGTTTCTTTCCAAAATGTAACATGTGGCCCTTCCGTTGTTTCATTTTTCATTCTGCAGTGGTCGGACACAATTGTTGGACACAATCGATTCCCACCACACAAAAACGGAGCACATGTGGTTTGATGCATGTGTTGTGTTTCCGGCTAATAGCGATGAAGGATGATGCGGATGTGCGGTGCTATTCCCAGGAGAAAGGTGTACAAATGAGTGACAGAGTTTTACATGAAGCCCTTCTGCTTGTCAGAATCTGTCACTTATAGTCAGGGGTCAGCGCTTACAAGGCTGATGCTGTCCCCCAGGATGCCTTTTATCTTGTGTGCGACAGTGAAATGGAGCTTGGAGAAAAATAATTCAAACATGTTTCCTTTTCTCTGTTTGTAAGCGTTGTCACGATCCCCCCATTTGTTTCCTCTGCGCTTGTGGCAGACGCGTCTCTATCTCTGCCCATTTGTTTCCAAGCCTTTCATGCATGGGTGACGCCGACACATGACGCCGCCTGGAACTGCTTGGAAACCTCATCACACGCCTCTCACTGGAGGTGCAACTGATGATGGCATGGAACAGTTGGTCATTAATTACGTGGAGCCATATGCCAGCCTGTTTAAGGATTTATTTATTATATTCAGGGAAAGCGAACAGGTTGAACAGCGGGATTTGGCCCCGAGTACGCTTAGATACAACGTGGCGAGATGTACGCTCACCTGGACACAACATTAGGTACAATTGGGCAATATCCAGGGATCCAAAGGAAGCTATACTGTCGGGGAAGTCATCATTTTAAATAATTTCATCGTTTTGTTTCATCAATTATGTGGATTATACTGTTGCTTCATTGTGTTTGGAAGCAAAGTTATGCTGTAGATCCCCCCCACCCGCTTTTTGATGAGGTAACAATCTGAGGGACAACCAGCAAATGGCAAAAAAAATCTTAAAAAATCATACTGTGGTTTGGCAGTTGACTACAGCCTGTTATAAGTCATCCATATTCATATTTAGCAACATTTTACCCCATTTTGGCCAAATTGACCATTTGTAAGCTTAAATGGCTCAATGAAGTAAAATACAGACATTCGGAAGTCAGTGTCGAAACAAGCGCCTCGCTCTCTGAAAGCGAGCCAAAACAACATGGAAGCCCTCCATCTTCTTCCGTTTATCCCAACACAGGCCTGCAGCCACCAAAGCGCTCCCTCAATGGCCTGGCTGCACCTGGGAAATCTGTCCATCAAAGTGATGAACAGAGTCGGTGACAAACGGCCAACCTGGCGGCGTCCAACTGGCGCGGCCGCCATCCTGGGAGGGAACCGCCTGATTTAGGTGGTCCGGGATCCCACACCATGGTTTCCTCCAAGAACATTTTTTCTCCAATGCCTTCTCCCAGTCTGCAAAATTTGACACCAAGATATAAAATAAACCAAAGGAAATAATATATATGTAGATAATAATTACATTGGACTGTGCAGCGGTCGAGTGGTTAGCACGCAGCTAGGAGACACAAGTTCAATCCCGCTCTCGGCCATCTTGGTGTGGAGTTTGCATGTTATCCCGGTGCATCCGGGTACTCCGGTTTCCTCCCACATTCCAAAAACAAGCTAGGTTAATTGGCCACTCCAAATTGTCCATAGGTATGAATGTGAGTGTGAATGGTTGCTTGTCTATATGTGCCCTGTGATTGGCTGGCCACGAGTCCAGGGTGTACCCAGCTGGGATAGGCTCCAGCACCCCCGCGACCCTCGTGAGGATAAGCGGTAAAAAGTGGATGAATGAATAATTACATTAATAAATAACATTAATTTTATGTCATGACAAAAATGAGCCACAACAAGGAAGCTGAAGAGTCACATGCGGCTCCGTAGCCGCGGGTTGCCTACCCCTAGATGGACCAAATCCATGTGGTTTGTGATTTCGTCTTCAATATATCAGAAAAGAGACAAAAAAGTGGTCTTCATCTGCGCTGCATCTGGGCGGCATGGCTGGAGTTCTGACGTGTTTCATTCCCAGAGAGCGATGCCGCATGCAGCCGTCCGTCCACCCATCAGCTATTTCACGGCCCGAGATGCTCACACAGTCTTTGCACTAAATAACTCTCTTTTCTTTCCGCATCTGTTCACCCCCGTCGTCCTGATCTGGAAGCAACCCCACGTCTCTCCTCCATCTTTATGCAGATGGCGGTAGAATGGCTCACTGTTCTGAATGCAAATGAAGCCGATGCCCTTCCCCGCCAGGCCTTTGGCTGCTTTGAGCCGCCAATAACCACACGCAGAGATGGCATCCACGTGTGAAGATGCAGTGTCATATTTGTGTTAAAATGCACAGAGGAACTTATCATATCATGGGGTTTTCATCCAGAAGAACACCTGGACACTCGAGAAACTTCGACCTGGTTCTCTTGCTGGGATTTTTGCTCTTCTTAGCAGTAAGGGGGCGGACCTCGCCGCTCTGATGTTCCTGATTATAATTGGTCACAGTCCTAATCTTTTATGACAGGCTGTTATAACTGAAGTGGGACATCAGAGCAGGAGAGCAGCTGGCCGGAAATTCATTAGAAGAAGATGAAGAAGAATGTGTATATTTGAGAAGATTGCCCCGAAGAGGGCATCAAGTCTTCAGGAGAGCAGAGAAATTGTGTGTTTGATTGCGTTGGAATCATACGCAAAGATAATTATGCCGTGCATGTCCATTTGCGGCTCCTCCACGTCTGCCGGTTCCTTCTCCAGCTCCAAAATATACAAATGCAGCACATTTTCCCTTGAATGCATCGCTGAAGCAAGTATACTCAGTTAACTTTAGGAATGTAGTTTCAGTCAAAACGCAAGATTCATTCATGCGGTCAGCGGACTGATGCCAACTTATTTAAACTCGATGAAGTAAGGCAACTCTTTCGATGGACCTGATGTTCGCCCGACTCCGGTTGAAGCAGTCTTGTCATCGACTGTGACGCCCCTGCTTACGTTTCTCTTCCCGTCATGCTGGTGCTAGCCAAGCTTGGTTTCATCCGAGCAAAGCGATCCAAAGAGACAAATTCCATTTTTTTTATTCTGGCAAAGCATCAACAGAACCCCTGAACCAAATTGTGCTGGTCAGGACGGAGCATCGGGACGATGTTGGTCCTGCACAACCAGGCAGCGCCACCTTCCAACCAGAAGACCCGAGATCCTTCATTTTTATTGCCGCTACAGCAGTCGTTTGCAGTGCTGTGCTCTTTATTAAAAAGCATATTTCAAGAGGCGGGAGGGGTAGAAGAAGCGTCGAGCAGGAGGACTTTGCAGGGCTGCATGCGTGAGGAACAGCTGGATGCAAGGCTTGCTGTGTCAGACACCTTGTCAAGCAGACAGGCCTCCGCAGACATGACATACCGCAGCTTCATCCCATTTAGCGCGCTGAGGAAATGGAGAGAGACAGGAGACAGCTTGCACTGCGGCCACTAGCGCACTCAAGCGCACAGAAACGCCGCCGAATGAGAGATGGAGCTACATTGGGTCAAACCACGCCGGGGAAAAAGCCCGGCTAAACGCCGCTACGTAGGGTGACCACTGGCCACTGCATCATGTGACACGTGTCGGCCTACCAGCAGGCCTTCCTTCGGGGGCCGAGAGGGTATGCTTATGACCCAAAAAAGTATGTTTGTTCTTATCGTCCTTTCATGCGTTCAGTTTGTGTTCACTAACCGATGGCCTCCTCTCAAAAGAACACTTTTCTTTCATTTCATGCAAAAAAATATTCCCTTGAGCACATCTTTACGTCTTGATGCTTTTTTTAATGCTGGTGGGTTATCTCTCTGCTCGGTATTCTGGTCGTGTCTTAGTGCTGAGGGAGTCAAACGGTCATACCGCACTCCTGTTTTTCTCAACAGAAAGTCCTTTCCATTTTAAGGATAAAATCGCCATTTCTCAATTGATGCGGAATGTAGCTTTTCTGACAAAGTGTGCATCACATGTTCAACGCTCCCTTTAATTCCCCACCCACCCTTTCGAGTCCCCGGATGGACAAAAAAAAGTCAAAAAGCAGAAAAAAAGATTCATCTGTTGTTTTTTTTTTGTCCTCTCGGAACCCAAAAAGGTGGGAAATTTGGAATCTGACCCTGTAAAAAAAAAAACAACAACAAAGCATCAAAATGAATTGTATTACTCACCTTGTATACAGTGAAGTTGTCTAAAATTTGTTATATGGAAATTAACTCCTTTTCTTTGTATTTTTCTAAGCAAAAACAGTGACATCATTTTATGAAATGGGCATTTAAAGGGTTAAAATTAGAATTATATTCACATGTTTGCTGTTTTGTTCTGAGAGATTTAGGCAAAAAAATGTAGACAAAAATTTTAATATGTTGTGTTTTTGTAGCAGTTTTCTTGAGTAGACTTTTTAGCCCTCTAGGGACCAAAAAGTTGTCTGGTTGACCTCAACAGGTTTTTGAATTTAGATTTTTTTAATGATTTTTCATGAAAAGAAAAATCCCAGGAAAACCCATCCCATATGGACTACCACAACCTAACTTGGAAGCAAAAAACAGACAATAACGGAATTCCATTTTCCCATAAGAAGTCATGTGAACTACTAGGAACACTCAGATTCCGATACCAAACATCCATGAGTGATTTCGATATCAATCACAATCCTCCCACTTTATTCGACAGCATTTGAACACACCATGTAACTTTCTCCCACGGTGCACGGATAGACTACTATACAATATTTCCCCCCTTTTTCTTTCACATCTTTGCTACCAAATGCTGATACTGTGTGGGAATGCATAAAGGTAAGATTCAATGACGTTACTGAGAGCTAACGTGCTAACCTGTTTGGTGAAAAACCAAGTCCAGGCTGGTACTGGTGGAAGGTGGTTCTCTTTTGATTTGATGTTGGTCCTGTCTTAGTTTTACACAATACATAATAAATAAAATTAAAAATGAGAAATGTAAATGTCTGATTAATCGGATTAATGAATTTGAAAACTTTGAAATCCCACATCCTTTTATCGGCAGACGACTTGGCCCCTCCTCTCGGAGCGACGCGACGATGCCTTCCGCGCCGTGTTTGAGTGGGTCCTCTGCTCACATCCAATGGAGCTCTTTATAAGGCATTAGAAAATGAATGAAAGCAGAGTCGCTGCCATTAAGACGAGAGGTGTGGTTTTAGAGTGGCGCTAAGTAGTGGAAAATTGCTGACAAGATGGAGGACTAATGTGCCTTTCCATCCATTACCGGTCTGCCTACCTGGCTCCTCTCGGTGAGGAGAAGCCTAGCCCGGGACCAGCTGTGCCCCCCCCCTCCAACGCACAAAGCACTATCTGGATCAAGCGCCTCGGTGGTGGTTTGGGGGGGGATGCAGGAAATCCATTCAGCATTGATCTTTTATCCATTTAGAAGGAAGATAAACATTTTATGTCAGGAAGTTGGACTCATAGAGACATATGGGATGGAAATGCTGCATTGCAACGGTTGCAGTGCTTTTCATCAGCGGGAAATATCTTCTTGTTCTCTTTTCCTTAACATCTTACTGAAAATTACATAACAAAAACTCAAGTGTTTCTTTATTCTTTTGTTTTTTTGGACCGACTGTACAAGAGCAAATATTAAGAACCATGTAAGCACGCTTTGTACAGCACGCATCCGAAAGGCGGGAAAACAGCCATGATAAGAATAAAGGCAAAATATTCAGAGAAAAATATGTAATTTTTAGAATAAAACGTCACGATATTAGGATTGAACACGTAAACAAAAATAATAATAATGTTAGGTGAATAATATTGTATATTATGGCTCACACTCCTCAGCCTACCTGGGAAGGTCTATTCCAGGGTGCTGGAGAGAAGGGTACCACCCTTAGTCCAACCTCTGCTACAAGTGGTCCTGGTCTCGGAGTACTGGACCAGCTCTCCACCTTCGTGAGGTTGCTGTAGAGTGCATGGGAGTTTGAACAACCGCTCTACATGTGCTTTGTAGACTTGGAAAAGGAATTGGACCGTGTCCCTCGTGGTGTCCTTTGGGGGGCGCCCCGGGAGTACGGGATTGGTGGCTGGCTACTTTGTGCCAGTCGGTCCTCGTACAATCGGGTCAGGGTCTTGGTCGGCATTGCCAGCAGTTAGTCCAGCCAGCTTCCGGTGAACGTTGGCCTCCTTCTGTTCATCATTTTCATGGACAGAAATTCTATCCATGTGTCCGGTTCGGGGCCTTAGGATCTTGTGGACGATGTGGTCCAGGTGGCCTCTTCGGGCTGCGACCTTCATTGTTTACTGGGACGGTTTGCATCTGAGTGTGAGGCTTCTGGGACTCAGCACCCCCAATCAGAGGCCATGGTTCTCGGAAAAATCGTGGGATGCTCCGGGTCGGAATGAGGTCCTGCCCCACTTGTTCACAAGTGAGTGAAGGTGGGATTGTGATGTTGATAGGCGGATCGGCGCCGCGTCTGAAGTAATGCAGTCGCTGTACCGGACCGTCGTGGTGAAAAGAGAGCTTAGCTGGAAGGTGGATCTATGTTCTATGTGGATCTATGTTCTATGTGCATCTATGTTCTATGTGGATCTATGTTCTATGTGGATCTATGTTCTATGTGGATCTATGTTCTATGTGGATCTATGTTCTATGTGGATCTATGTTCTATGTGCATCTATGTTCTATGTGGATCTATGTTCTATGTGGATCTATGTTCTATGTGGATCTATGTTCCCAACCCCACCTATGGTCCTGGGCGTTAGGTTGTGACCGAAAGAACGAGATTGCGGATACAAGAAATTAGTTTCCTCCGTAGGGTAGCTGGACTTACCGAAAGCGATAGGGAGAGGAGCCAGTTGAGGTGGCTCGGCATCTAGTCTGTGTGCCTCCCGCGGACGCCCTCCTGGTGATGTGTTCAGGGCATGCCCAGCTTAGAAAAGGTCCCGGGGCAGACCGAGGACACGCTGGAGGGATTATGTCTCACAGCTGGCTTGGGAACGCCTTGGTGTCCTCCTAGTGGAGCTGGAGGAGGTGGCCGGGGACCGGGAAGTCTGGGCTTCCCTACTTAGACTGCTGCCCCCCCCGACCCGGATAAGCGGAGGAGAATGGAATTATATATTACATGAATTCATTATTATTTAGAAAATCAGAATTGAAAGAAGAACATTGAAAGTTGAATAAAGAAAATAATTTTAATTAAAAAAAAAAAGCACCAGCAGAAATGAAAAAAATATATATTATTATGTATTATTATTTCTGATAATAATGTCCAAATATTAAGAGAAAAAAAGTTTTTTAAAAAGTCATTTTAGGAGCAGAGACTTGAAATGTTAATGAAAAATGTAATTTTTGGTCACAATATAATGAGAATTAAACAAAAGAAAAATAAAGCTGTCATTTTGGGGAAAATGAGTAGTAATTGTACAAGAATAAAATTAAAATATTCTGAGAAAAAATTTGAAATGAAATGAGTATTGTGGTTTATTTAAAGCGGTAACATCATGGGAAGAAAACCAAAACTTGGCCAAAGGCCAAAATACCACATCAGTTCTTTCTTTTTCCCCAACCAATTTTTCCCAAAATGACCACTTCATTGTTTATCTCCCCGACTATTCCGGGTGACCAGGATGACGAGCATCACAAAAAGTGAGTTTTGTGTAGCGAGGAGGCGGGAGCAGCGCAGCAACAGATGTTACGGCGCGTGTAAACATGCTTTGTGCAGCATGTGTGGATTTAATGAGTGTGGGCTCGGGGACTGGAGTGTTTTAATGGCTTCCTTGAAGACTTGACTGCTGCAGATAGCGACTTGGGAACAACAGCAGACAGCAGGGAGCGGGAATAGGCAAATTAATGGCATCCTTATCAGGGAAACTTCCTGGGGTTGACAGGCTAAGGTGTTGCTGATAAAGGTGTGTTATTGGCTGGCCCTATGGAGCGTTTAACGGCCTTTACCATTAAAGCTTAATGCGGGGCTCCTCTTTGACCTTGGTGGCGGCCGTCCTGTCACGGGCCGTGTAAATATCTCAAGGCACCTGAAACTAAATGGCATGCGGCGCACGGTCACATGACATGAGCGTAAGCGTATGTCGGCGTTGTCGGTGTCTCACGCGTCCTGCAGACTTTCATAGCGTCCTCAGGTGAACCTCAGCGTCTCGGTTTCAGGCCGTGGAATTTTCCCTTATGCAGGGATCACACGGCACCGAGCGGGGGGGTGGCGGTGGATGGGGGTGGGGGGACTTTACAATCTGCAGCAAGCCAAATATAATGCTTAGGATGGCATACCATTTTAATGAGGGAAGGAAGAAAGACACTCCAAGCGCCACAATCCTCCTCACTTTTTCAGATAAAAACAGCAGACATTTTACTTCGTGTCCTTCATCGGATATGGGACCATTAACTCATTCACTACCTAAGACGGCTTTGTACCTTTTTATAAAACCCAAACCACCAATCCCAACAATGTATTTACACGTATAAAATAGGCGATGACTCAACTCTCCACTAACGCGTTTGACTCCAGAGCACTTTTACGCTATAAAAACGTCCACAAGGTGGCAGAAGGGTGTTTGATAAGCGCTCGGCAGGGCTCAAGTGAGCGGAAAGAGGAAGTGACAGCGCATGGAGGAGTGTAGCGTGCAGAAGGTTAAATTGTTGTTGTGATGTCAAACAATCCTAGTTTGAGTTGCAGGGCTCGACAATAACGATGTACTGATGGCCCGGGGCAAGTTAAAAAAAATTGGGGCAAGTAAATCCAATCAGCAATATTCCCGTCGGGCAAGTACACTTTGGCATGCCATACTGCCAAGAGTTTTTTTAAAAGCGGTTCTTGTTGGGTGTTGGTAAAACACGGACTGCGTAATTCCGGTGGTAATTTGCAAACCAATCCTTGCAAATCTTGAAATGGACCAATCAGAATCGTTTATTTAGACCGGGGTCCATAGTCCACAGTCCGCGTTTTACCCACACCCGTTCTTGTTCGCGATCAACCAATCAGCGATGGTTTGACTAGGAAAACATCTATCATGGCGTCCCTGCCAACATGGTCTAATTCTTCAACAACTTGTGAAGGAAAACAGCAAAAAGTGATGAACCAGTGCCTCCTAAACAAGTATTTTATTAGCGGCAGCAAATCAAATGATGGCACAGGTGAGTGAATCACATTGCTGTGACAATTTGAAGTGGTCACAATGAAACACCACCCATTAGATCCAATACCAAGTGCTGATTTTGCACAAGCTACAAAATCTAGCGCTTCCATTTCTCTGTGTATTTTTCTCACTTTTGCTTCACAAATTATTATTGTTGAGCATTATTGAGCATTTTTTCTGGATTCAAAACACTTTACTACTACACAAATGTGTCTGTTCAATAATGTTTCATTGTGGTGCACAACGTATAAATATCACTGCTTACTACGACTACGATGTGTAAGGTAGTATGGCATGCCATGTTAACATACGTTTCAGACATTCCTCCAAATACAATGCATCAGTACTATTATCTGATGAATTATCAGCATATTCGGGCATGTTCGGGCAAGTAGTTCTCACCTTAAGGATTCCCCATGGGCAAGTCATTTTTGTTTTTAATGTAGAGCCCTAAGTTGTTTACGTTGGTACAGTTGGAACGGATGAAAAAGCGTCTGCGTCAAGTCATTTCTTTTCCAAATGGTCCAACCTGATCTTATTTGGTAATGGTAATGGTAATGGTTTTATTTCATTTGAACATGCATCAGATTACAATTGAGTGCATCCCATAATCAGTTCACAGTTCCACATGTCCAAAAGGAGTAGGAAGAAGCAAAGCTTATTAAATCCTACCCCTCCATCTGGTACTTTTACAATCAGTAACTGTTACATTTGTTCACTTCCTGCTTTCCATCATGCAGTTTGTTTTTTGGTTTTTAATAATGTACCTCGTACCGAAGTAGGAGGTGATATGAGCATCCAATGCCATAATGGGTACCATAGTAAGTGTCAATATAGTGATATATATAGCACATCATGACTGGTTCAAGACTCTTCATCCTTGTATTTAGCAAACATCAACTGCTTGTATTGTTTCTTGAATTGGCTCATCGTTGTGCATTGTTTGAGGTCCTTACTCAATCCATTCCATTATTTGCTTTTTATTTGACTTTTATTCACGCTGCGTCTCTGCTGGCACGTCCTGTGTTTGCCCTTGCGTTGTGAAAAGGATTTTAGGTCAGATAAAAAGACGTAGGAGCGTCTATATTCCGCCGCGCCGCTCGCGTTTTTGCGGGCTTGTCACAGTCACGGACGGAAATGGCGGTCGGCCTAAAAAAAAAAAAAAAGAGTGATGACTTGATTCTTCTCATTTTTCTTGACAAAGCAGCACAGTGTCAGGAGCGATTAGGAGGAGGATGGAGGAGCCGCAGCCCTCGGGGTCATTCACCAGGCAGTCCGTGACAAGATACTAAGCAGTTGAAACAGTTGACTTTGGGGTGATCCTTTGAGAAAGAAAGGAGTGTGTAATCCTTCTAACAAGTGTATCCTCACTGACAAACACTACGTCACAGGTCTTTTATTCTTTCTCCTTGTCTTGCCTTGGCTTTCTTCTGCTGCTGCCAGCTTCTGGTTTTCATTTTCTCGTCTTTCTGCTTCTCGTTCTTAGGTCCACTCACTAAAAAACAGGACGAATCGACAATGAACAGACCCAGGGATGAAGGTAGGCTACTTGGCTGCACTGCATGAATACTATAAACTTTACATCCAGATGGAGTACATCTATATTTACATTGATGCGCTTGTACTACCAAAATACTAACATTACAGTCAATGCTAAAATTACTGCTCTTTTGTTTTTTGTTTGACCTGTGCGGTCCCAGACAAAGAAAACATTGTGTGAAGCCTTGACGCTGTTCCCTTTCACCCTCGCTGCACGCTCATGCACGCTCGTGCACGTTTGCACGCTCTCATTTTATTCGGAGGAAAAACAATGTCGTTTTAGTTGCAAATTTTCAAGGAAAAATATGTTGGTGAAAAAGTCAAAACAATTTACAAGAAAAAGTTAGAAATGCTTTGAATATTAGTTCAAATATTAAAAAAAATGTTTCATATGAGAAAATCAACCAAGAATGGAAAAAAAACATTTTATGAGTCATTTTATGAGTCAAATTATGAAGAAAAAGAACTATTCTATCAATAAAGAAGTTTCTGTTGAACAAAAAAATGTCATTTTGGTAGCATAGCGTTGAAATAATATGACATGAAATATTATCTAATTAATATAATATATCATAATATATTAATATTGTATAAATATAATATGTATAATTTAGGACAAGTAAAACAAACAGAAGTTGTCATTTTTGGAAAATTAGGTTGGGTAAATGTAGAATTATATAATTAATATAATAATTTTACTTATAATTATAATAACAAAGTTGAAATAAAATAATAAGAATTTCACAAGAATAAAAGTCAAAATATCAAGAGAAAAATCTTTTCTAATGGGGAAAAAAAAGTCTTAAACTGAGGAAATTATTATTTTTAGTCGCATAGAACTTGAATATTAAATAAATAAAACATATTTTTTGTTGTCTTTTGTGAGAAACATTCAGAATGAATGAATGAATGAATGATCTATGTGAGGTGGACCAGTGAGAACACATAATACATGCTTTCACTTGTACAAAAAAAAAAAAAAATCTTCCCAATGATGCCAGAAAAATGGGAATAAAGTTTTTATTTTGATTTAAAAAAAATACGTACAAGAAGAAGTTGAAATAATTGGAAAATTTTAAAAAGCATCAGAAAAAGTAATTATTTCATGAGAAAATTGGGAAGAATAAATTTGTAAAATGGTATCTTATGAGGAAAAATCGTGTGACTTTATTAGCATGTTAGCCATAATATTATGAGAAAACCAACAAAACCAAATCAGGTAAAAAGTTGTAATATTGTATAATTTCATATTGTATATATATAGGGTATTGTATAATATTGTGTAAGTAAGTCATCAAGTCATGAAGATGACATTTAGACAGCTTTGGAGTGATGGACATGTGGGGGGGGGGGGGGGGGGCTAAAGCTTGACATTTACGTCAACACATGGATGAATGGGTCGCGGGTCGGGGGGGCCTACAGTTCCTCTCTTAATTACTGTGGCTTTGGCGTGGACGCCGTGCGCGTCCGGGAATGGCCCATTTGAAAGTCCGGGAGAAAGAGAAGGGATGGCTTTGGCGCCCGCAGCACATTCTAAACGTGGACTCCAACAAGAGTTATTTTAAAAGTTGTAATAGTATGAGAAACAAAAGTTAGTGGAATACAGCCAAAATATTATGGGAATAAAGTCTAATTTCTAACCAAAAACTTGAAGTAGTTGCAGCAGAAATGCCAAAAAGCAGCTGTAATTTTAGGAGCATAAAGTCACAATATGAAGCGAATAAAGTTGTACTAAAAAGAAAAAAGCAACATTCCTCGACTAAAGTAGCATAGTGTTGAAATATTAAATAATTAAGTTATATCAGTTATTTTTGGATAATATGATTACAAACATCATTTATTTGAAATTGCTGATGAAATAATGGCAACAATAATACTTATTTCACCCGCCTTTGGATGGTAGATGCCAGCCGCTGCAGGAACAGAACAGCCAATCAGGAAGGGATTCAGACGGCAGCTGACTGATGTCATGTGACAGCTACAGCTGGCTCATAGTACGCGAGATTCATGGAGATGTCTGGCTGGCACCACCATCCACACGTTACTGCGGGTGTGTGTGTGTGTGTGGTGTGTGTGTCCATGTACTGTTATTTTAAGGTGTATGTTGTTGTAATTGCACACACAAGACAAACACTCTGTTTAAAATTACATCCTTGAATCCAAAAGTGGGGAAAAAGGGAGTCCAGGTGATGAGATACGGCGTGCTTTCTTATTTAAACCTACTTAGAGTTTTTTTCCTCATCTAGCCTTCATTAAAGTATTATAGTTATGCATGAGCTTTTTATCTTCCATTCCCAAATGAATGGATTTTTACTGCCATTTAGTTTCAGGCAGATATTTCATTTTTTTTTTATCGATTCTGTTTTTTTCCCCCCGTTGGAATATTATTGCTGCTGCGAAATGATAAAAACAAACAATGACAAGACAAACACATGATTTAATTACCATATAATGAAATAAGCGCTGTAATTTGTGGTTGTTTAAAGTGAAATCAACAATATCATAATTAGCAGGAAACAAATAAGCCATGAGCTAAAGTCGTGTCGTCACAACCTTTTATCAACATTAGCCGTCGCTGTCCCGTATATTGATGAAGCTTTGGCATGAAATAATTGTTCAGCCATGTTCAATTGTCTCGTATAATAAGATGGAGAAGTTCCAGTAAAAATTGTGTGCCAATGCTGAAGCTTAACGGAAATATCCGTAAGTATAAGTCTATTGACTGGCCGAGGATTGAACCAGCAACCATCATGTTAGGAGACGACCACTTATACCACTTATGACCTGGACATAATAAGCAGTGTCACGTGTAATGTTAAATGTAAAATTCATTCATTCATTTTCTACTGCTTATCCTCACTAGGGTGGCGGGGGTGCTGGAGCCTATCCCAGCTGTGTTCGGGCGAGAGGCGGGGTACACCCTGGACTGGTGGCCAGCCAATCACAGGGCACATATAGACAAACAACCATTCACACTCATATTCATACCTATGGACAATTTGGAGCGGCCAATTAACCTAGCATGTTTTTGGAATGTGGGAGGAAACCGGAGTACCCGGAGAAAAACCCACGCATGCACGCGGATAACATGCAAACTCCACACAGAGATGGCCGAGGGTGGAATTGAACCCTGGTCTACTAGCAGTGAGGTCTGCACGGTAACCGCACGATCACCGTGCAGCAAATGTAAATTAGTAAATGTAATTTTAATACATACCAGTAGGGGGAGGCATTGAAATTGTCCATTCATTTTCAATGGGAAAAACAGAAAATAATGAATTATTGGAAAATATGGGAATGTTTATAAAAGTCCCAGCAGATAGACGATATGTCCTGAATGAGCTGACTAAAAATGGTGCAACTTGAAATGTGTGAAAGTACAAATGCAGACTGACAGTTGCATAAGATAGTCGAATGATTGCAGTCGAAGATCGAACCAGCAACCATCAGGTTGGAAGATGACCTCAGTGCGACCTGAGCCATGCCCCCATTCACCGAATAAGCATCATGTTCCATGTCACGTTAAATGTAAAAGGAATTTCTACCAATAGGGGGCAACTTTAAATTTCTCCATTTTCAATGGGACAGCTGTCACAGAAAATATAGAAATATTTTTTTACAAAATGTCCAGAATGAGCTGAGTATCAACCACAGAATCTGAAATGTTGGAAAGTAAAAAAACGTAAATGTTGAAATGTAAGTTAGCTGAGTAATTCTAAGGACCGAACCAGCAACCATGGAGTTGGGGAAAGACCAACACAGAGTGACATGGCTCACCCTGCAGAATAAACAGAATGTTCCACTGATTGGCTGTTCATTGTCAGTGGGAAAACTGACACAGAAAATGTAAAATGACAATAAATGTGGGAATGCCTTGAAAAGCCCGGATAGATAACCGGCGTGTCCTAAATGACCTGAACATTTTGACATTGGAGCTGGCAGACAAAACACGAGGCGGAATAAGAAGAAGCGGAGGAGATAGATCATCGTTCTCCAACATGAGAGCTACTTTTGCAAAATGAAAATAGCTGAGAGCTTCTCATTTTTTGAACATTTATTTTCATAGCTTATTTCAGCCCAAACACATCGGATGTTCTTGTTTTACCAGCGGCATCCACAGCTCACCGTTTGCCTTTCGGAATGAATTTCTTTGTTCTCACATTATTAACCGACAACCTGAGGAAAAGCAGGCTTGTCCCTCATGTGGTCGTGGGGGGGGGGGGGGGGGGGGGGGGGGGGCGACCTGGTGCTTACAGGCAGTGCCTTGGTGACCCCTGAAGAAACTGTGAGTGAATTCTGAAATGTAGGATTAATGTTGAAATACAGGAAACCTAGTGGTGATCGAACCAGCAGCCATCAGGTTGGTAGACAGCCACTCTGCCACCTGAGCCATCCCACCGTGGACAGACTAAGCATAATGTTATATGTCTTGTTCAATGCAAAATTAATTTGCACCAATAGGGGGAGACATTGAAATTGGTCATTCATTTCCAATGGGATAAACATGACGGAAAATATTGAATTATGGAAAATGAGGGGGCTTGTAGGACTCCTGAAGCAGGTACCGTCAGGCCAAGTGGCACGCGGCTTCCGTGGTTGTTGAGGCAAAAACTCGGATGGGGGAGGAATTCAGTGAGGCCATGGAGCATGACTTTCTGTTGTAGGTTCTGGCAAACCGTCCAGCACCTCAGAAAAGGGAAGTAGTGCCCAGTCCACGGTGTTTGCAGCGGGGACGGGGGCCTGCTGACCTCGACTGGGGATGTAGTCGGACGGTGGAAGGAATACTTTGAGGCCCTTCTCAATCTCACTGACATACCTTCCATAGAGGAAGCAGATCTGAGGACACATACACGGACAGTTCCATCACCGTGGCTGAGGTATCTGGGGTGGTCAAAATGCCCCTCAGTGGAAAAGCTTCGGGGGTGGACGAGTTCCGCCCAGAATTCTTCAAGGCTCTGAATGTTGACGAACTGTCTTGGCTGACGTCTCTTCAACATTGTGTGGAAGTCGGGAACAGTACCTTTGGATTGGCAGACCGGGGCGGTGGGCCCCCTTATTAAGAAGGGTGACCAGAGGGTGTGTTTCAACTACAAGGGGGTTCACACTTCTCAGCCTCCCTGAGGAAGTCTATTCCAGGGTGCTGGAGAGGGTACGCCTGTTGGCCCAACCCCTGCTTCAAGAGGTTCAATGCGGTTTTTGTCCTAGTCACGGAACACTGGACCAGTTCTACACCCTTGGCAGGGTGCTGGAGGGCGCATGGGAGTTTGCCCAACCTGGCAACAGGTGGTGCCCTTTGGAAGTGCCCAGGAGTACGGGATTGGTGGCGCGCTACTACGTGCCATCCGGTCCTTATACAAACGGGGCAGGAGTCTGTTTCCCACTGCCAGTAGTAAGTCGAGCCTGTTTCCGGTGAACGTTGGCCTCCGCCCAAGGCTGCCCTTTGTCACCGATTCTGTTCACAATTTTCATGGACAGAATTTCTAGATGCAGCCAAGGCATCGAGGGATTCTGTTTCGGGGGCCTTAGGATCTCATCTCTACTATTTGCAGATGATGTGGTCCTGATTGCCTCTTCGGGCTGCGACCTTCAGCGTTTACTGGGACAGTTTGCATTCTCGGATGAGACTAAGCACCCCCAAATTAGAGGCCATGGTTCTCAGTCAGAAAAGGGTGGAGTGCTTCCTCAGGGCCGGAATGAGGTCCTGCCCAAGGTGGAGGAGTTTAAGTATCTCGAGGTCTTGTTCACGAGTGAGGGATGGTGGAAGCTTGAGGCCGACAGACAATGCATCAAGGCAGCCTCTGCGGTAATGCCGTCGCTGTACCGGACCGTTATGGTGAAAAGAGGGCTGAGCCGGAAGGTGGATCTATGTTCTATGTGGATCTATGTTCCCATCCTCACCTAAGGTCATGACCTTTGGGTCATGTCTCAAAGAATGACATCACGGATACAATCGGCTGAAATTAGTGTCCTCCGTAGGGTAGCTGGACTCACCCTGATAGATAGGGTGAGGAGCTCAGTCATCCGGGGCTCAGACTAGAGCCGCTTCTCTGGCTCGGGCATCTAGTCCGGATGCCTCCCGGACGCCTCCCAGGTAAGGTGTTCCGGGCATGCCCAGCCGGGAAAAGGCCCCGCTGGAGGGATTATGTCTCACAGCTGGCCGGGGACCGGGAAGTCTGGGCTTCCCTACTGAGAGTGCTGCTCCCGCGACCTGGATAAGCGGAATGAGGGAAATGAGGGAATTTTATTTTACAGTCCTGATAGATTTGGCGGAATTTGAAATATCAGGAAGTAAAAATGCAGACTGAGCCATGTCACCCTCCTGAATAAGAAGAATTTCACGGGAATGGTCAAAAAAATTCCAGCAGTCGGGGTCGCCCATTCATTTTTGGGAAAACAGAAAATACGAAATGACAGTACATGTGAATGAGCTGAACATCGTGACGATGGATCATCCTTTCATAACTGGGGGAGGAGTTAGTCGACAAAAAAAATGACCAACCATCCAACGACCGTGTTACGACCTGTGTCGTCCCACCTTGCACAAACTAAGCAGAATGTTACAGGTAATGTTAAATGTCAAATGAATTTCCAGCAAATGGGGCAACATTGACATTGCCCATTCATTTTTTTTAAATCACGGAAAATATTGAATGATGTAGAATGTGTTCATTTCTTTTAGAAAAGTCCTGATAGAGAAGCTGCTTCTCAGCAGTGACGCCACTCACAGTTTGGGCCTTGACATGGCAGCTACATGTCAAGTGATTAGTTTGTCTTTGTGTGTGCTGACGCCTTCACACGGGCTCTTCTTTACTGTCCTGGTATTGCTTAAGCATAATTGAATTAGTTTACATATCCTCTGGGAAATTAGCAGAGGTTTAGAACACACGCCAGAGAAGAGCAGCGTGTTGGAGTATGGGACAGAAAATAGTTTATTCTTTGTAGCCGTCTGCTGGAGTCACTGGTGTGATCCATAATGTGTCGTGTGTGTGTGTGTGTGTGTGTGTACGTGCGCCTGTGAGTGTCGCACCCAAGACTTGTGCAACCTGAGATTCAGGTGGTGATGCAGGCGGGTGTGCAAAGACGTGAGTTGAATTTGTTACCACGGCAACAGGCATTCAGTGAGTCGGTGCAATGGAATGGCTGGTGCAGTTCTATTAGCGAGAAGCAGTTTCCATAGCGACTCAGCATCGCAGCTGCCGATGCAAGCATTGTGCGTGTGTGTGTGTGTGTGTATGACTGCGGTGTGAATGTGAGTGTTCATTAGCGTATCCCGCTGTGTGTGACTGGCTTTTTAGCATCTCATGTTTTTTCATCCTTGCTATCATGTTGTTGTTTTTCTGGTGTGAACCTTCCATCCACGTCGTTAGCATCCCCGACACACACACACACACACACACACGCACGCACGTTTCTGTTCTCTCACGCTGTCCTATTTTCATCGTCTTCCCCTCTGTCTTATACCTCTTTATCGCTCTTCCTCTGCTGCTATCTCTGTTTCGCCCCATCACCGAGTGCTTTGGCTCATGGGGGTAAACAGATGCTGTGGCTGTTATTTATGTTTCCACTTGGTCTGCCTTTCATACAAATTATCCACATGGCCTGCATCGTGCAGACGCTCGGCTTAACTGGGCTGCACCGGCTCGGCTCTCGTTGCTCGGATGCTGAGACCATACCACCGACGCAGCGAGAGGGGTTTTATTTGGAAGGGGGAGGGGGGCATCCGAGTGGTTGCACCATTTGTTACACACTTGAGGAGGTTTGGTGGTTTTGAAAGGTGTCCCCTCACAGGCCAGAGGCATCAGACAATATGACTTCGGTATTCGGGAGGACATTTGTGTTTCATTGATATGCCAGAATTATTCATGAAGTTTATTCAAGGAAAAGTGGCCATCATCAACAATCCTTTTGTGAGACACATGTCTGGGTCTTGCCTGTGTGTGTTTTAAAGGTACAAAAACAGCTAAAAAAAGAGGCAGCTAAGATGCACGTAATACCTGTGTATTAACCAAGCTATACAGCGACATTATTATTGTTATTGTTATTAACATTGTTACACTCAAGAAGGATATTACTGGCATAGTGACACCTCGACACACCACACCGGCTAGAGACTAGCTTCACCACACACTCGCTCACAATGCCTCAGGCTGCTAGCGAAAGGTAACACTATGTATTGTCTTTTTGTTTTGGACGCTAAGCGTAGAGTTGCTTTCTATGTTGCTACTGTATATGTAGTCGTTGCACCCAGGAGGGGTGTTTTGCTAATGCTTAAAAATGACCAAAACATGGCTAAATACCATAAGTATTACATGTTATCATGAATGTGCCTGTTACTACAGTATATGCTCACAGCACAAACAGCGTTTTAATCTCGGCCTATTTGGCGTAATAGGTGTGTGCATTCATTTGCTACGGTTGAATACCTCTTTACACTGGGTGGCACTCGTGCCAGGTGTTGAGGACCCAGAACAGGGCGCCCACAGAGGAGGAAAAACAAAGTACAAGACGCAGGTGACAGAAGGTCACCGGGAAGCTAAAAGTACAACCAAAAAGAGTTGGAAGTATCAAATAAGGATATCCAAAGAGGCTCAACTTACAGACACTAGGCAGTGGAAAGGCAAGTTACAAGGCAGAGGGGCAAAAGGTCAGGAGCAAAAACTGAAGCGTGCAATATGCAGGCAGGACGAGGCAAAACAAGGCATGACGGGACGACCATCTGACAGGGGAACAATGGAAGTGGAGCGATATATGAAGGCCTGATGATGGCCAGCAGGTGTGCAGACCAGGTGAACAGGCAGGGTCTGCTGCAGCACAGAAAAGAGACAACAGGGGGCAGCAGACCAAAACAAGTGCAGATCATGACATATACGGCCTATTTTGGCTCAAATCATATTTATATTGAGGTAAATATTGCATGTGTTTTTGCCCGAGTTAAGTATTATATAAGACTGTATATAAGGCATGAAGTAGACACATTCAAAGACGTTGATGATATGTAGTATTCTACACTGGTCACCAGGTGTCAGTAGTGTTATTATTACACACAAGCACCAGACTTGATTGCCTGGATACACAACCAGATTTTTTTCCTGGTTTGAATTATCTCACAAAATTGCATTTAAATCTGAAATTCAACTCTGAAACCCCGACGATACTTCCTGTCTGCCTGCCTTTCGAGTTGACAGTAACGCACACATAAGAGCACGAGTCTAGAGTGTCTTATGTCTACTGTAGTAGATAGTAGGAGTGTAAAGGTGACTATAGGGGTGTTATTTCATGTCTAGAGGTCTCTAATAATGTTTGAAACCATATTTGGAAGGTTGTAAACAAGTTAACTGTGAAAGTATTACATTTATAACTAAAGAATCCTACTTCACAAAAATTCACTTATGACAGTCGGGTCTGGAGCCAATTAACCACGACAAAGACGGGATTATTGTATATGCATTTTGCATTGTTTCCTGCATGTAAAACTCCAGTTGTTCTCTATATAAAGCGTATTGTGAACGAATGAAGTGAGTTTCCATTGTTTCCTATGCTTGTGAGTATTGTCAACAATCCAGGTCTTTGTATTCTCAGGGCTTCGAGTCCATGGCAGCTGGACTGTTCAGGTTGTCGTAGAAGATGATCTCTAGTCTGGCTAGTCTAGTTTGTCTACAGTCGGCCGATACCAGCATGAATTTTACCCGGTATCAGATCGTAATTGAAATCAGTGGTATCGCACATGACTTATCACAACGTCTTTGAATGCGTCTTCGGAATGCCGTGTGTGTGTGTGCACATGCGTTAAATTCCCCTCCAATGCGTAACCTTCTGCACGCGACACTCCTCCACGCTTTCTCACTTCCTACTACTTCCTGTCATGCGTGACTCCTCCGTCCACATGACATCTGCGTAGCTCTTTCACCCGTTTCTGAAAGCTAGAAATTAGAAAAGGACTCACTTTTAATAACTTGAGAGATTCCAAGTGTCTGAGTACATCGTCATCTGTTTCTAATTTCTATGCCTACATTCCTTTACTCACACTTTTTTCACTGCCTCACTGTCGATGTAAACGTGTGGGATGAAACTGCTAGAAGGTTCCACTTGTGATGTTATTCTGGATGTCAATTTAACCTAAAAATCGTCAATCTGATCAATGTGTGTGCTTCCACAGATATCCGCGACCGCCGTAAGAAGCCGGTGATGTTGTTCATCCACGGCGGCTCCTACATGGAGGGCTCGGGGAACATGTTTGATGGTAGCGTCCTTGCCGCGTATGGGAATGTCATCGTGGTCACCATGAACTATCGACTGGGCGTGCTCGGTGAGTATGGTGTTACTTCCTCATTCTTGCACCAGGGGCATTTGATGACACTCCGACCAGCACAACAATATTTTTATTGTGCGTGTACGTGTTGTCAAATGAACAGAAAAACAAAGAAAAAGTGGATAAGTTCATAAAATGTACACAAAGGATGGACACCTTCAAACTAGCACTAGCCAAGCGAGGTTCATCATGACGACGATTGGGAAGTCCAAATATGCTGCATCTAAAGGAAAACTCATCCGGGAGGGGCTCAGAGTAGAGCCGCTGCTCCTTCACATGGAGAGGAGCCAGTTGAGACGCCCCCCTGGTGAGGTGTTCCGGGCATGCCCAGTTGGGAGAAGGCCCCGGGGCAGACCGAGGACATGCCGGAGGGATGATGTCTCACAGCTGGCCTGGGAACGCCTTGGTGTCCTCCCGGTGGAGCTGGAGGAGGTGGCCGGGGACCGGGAAGTCTGGGCTTCCCTACTGAGACTGCTGCCCCGGCACCCGGACCCGAATAAGCGGAGCACAATGGAATGGAATGGAATCCACAATCTTTCCATGAGACATGAACACACGTCTTTCTTTTTGTCTGTGCATTTCTGTTTCCTGAGCTTCTATGTGGAATGAGTGTGTCCCATCACGTGCATCACACACATGAGAAAAGGGAAAGACATGAGCTAAAAAGAGGCACCTCATTACGGCACGTAATGGGATACAACTATTCTGCTCAGAAAGGCCGTTATTAAAAGACCACCAAAAAGCTCCAACAACATTTTATGGTTTTCTATCTATCTTGTGAGCCTGTAGCAACATGTACATTAACATAACATGTAGTACTTGCAGTATTTTGGGAACATCCATCCTGGGTGCTTTGATTTCACATAGTAAGGAACGCTAGACCTAGCATCAAAACAAAATATGTAGCATTACCCTTTGCTAGAGGCCTGCAGCATCGCCAGCTAGTCACTAGCCGGCTAATAGCTTGTGAGCTAGTAGCTAGCCGGCTAGTAGCTTGTGTTGCTCCTCCACCACCTGGAGGGGTTGTATGCCTTGAAAATCCTGTGGTACAGAATAAGGAAGACAATCCATGATGACTTGACGTATATTCACCCTCAGGATTTATTAGAATCTAAAAATAACAACTCTTCAGATATCATAAGATGATTACATCAACAATTACCAATTTGTGTCCAGACACATTTCACATTTTTCAATTAGCCTTCTTCATGCTATTAACGCTGGCTAGCATTAGCCATTTCGCTTATGTTCAAATGCTCTACAACACATTTTGCAAGTCAGCTGTTTACTCTAGCAACTTTCTAAACTCTTTACAGCCGTTAGTATAAATTATCTCTACTTTGTACTAACCTGTGGTACAGATTAAGGAAGACAATCCACGATGACTTGACGGATTTATTCTTCTTCTGTCGTTTTGTCACCTACTCTATACCACCATCGTTGCAAGCACCACCTAGTGGACCTTGCGGTATTACACCCAAACGCGAACAATGGAGATTTGGTTATTTTAGAAACAAACATATTAAATAAATAGTAGGGTGTCTTTTTTTCTTTTGCAACTGAATTTTATATGTATGACATGAACTATTACTACTCTTAAATGTTCTAAACCATATTTATGCATTTTAAACAGTTTTTTTAAACCATGTTACCTTATCTTTTATGTACCTTACACTTGCCAGCTAGCAGCTAGCTGGCTAGCGGGTGTGACGTTGTTCTTGGGCGTAACAAGATTAATAACAATGTCTCTGAATCTTGGTTAATATGTAGGTTAAAATGTGTAATTTGTTGCATTGTTGGTACTTTTTGGATTTTTTTTCAGAAGGCTGTTTCAGCAAAATCGGTGTGTCCCATTATATGCACTTAGCTGCCTTTTTGTTGCTGTTTTTATATCTTTAGAAGTGAAAAGAGAAAGACGTGTTCATGCCTTACATGATTGTGGATCTTCCAAAAAAAGTGCACATTTTATTCAACGTCGAGCTAACAGGAGGGTTTGCAGGGGGGAGGAGCGAGCCGTCTGTCAAAAATAGGCATTTTTATGGGCGCGGCTTTTCGGCCTTTGCTGAGTCAATTTGTGTTTGTATGATTGTGAACACGGACGATAGCTTCCGACTATTCCGACATCCTGCCAGTCAAATGTGTCTGTTGCAGTTCCAGTATTTCTGGATGAAGCGGCGTATTTGTCCATTCTGTCACAGTTTTGCAGCGGATGCCGGCGGGATAGAGTAGCGGACTCAGGTGTTTACACTCGCCGTCGTCTTTTGCACACATTCTCTGTTGCCTTCCCAGTTGGGTAATCAGATCTTGTTTGGTGCATCAGGCCTGTTTCAACACTTCTGAACACTGACAAACACGGGGATGAGAGTAGTTTAGGATGCTGTCCAAGAGTGGCATTGCATATTAACACAGGGTAACGTGATCCGGGCCAATGGGGAGAGGCACGGGGTGGGGGGGGGGCAAGGACAAAGTGCGTTTGAGAAGCGCAACCTGCAGCTGTGTCCTGCTCACTTTGTTGCATGATCCTTGAAACATGCCGTCACATGAAATAAGCAGCCAGTTGAGCATGTGATTCCACTTGTGTCTTTTGAAATGAAAGTTGTAGAAATGGGCAGCGGCGTCTTTCTTTGGGCTCGCTGCAGCCTGGGAAGCGGGCTTGCTGCGCTGATGTTTGATGTGCACTCATGCACGGCACGGTATGTTTACTGCTCGGCAACTATTAATATGCAGATAAAACACACACTTGAAGAGGTGGGGAAGGATTCTGCTCGGGTGAGTCTGAGGCGTGACGCAGTGCCCTTGATTCGTGGCGTTGTTGTTGTAACGTGGTTGGACTCTCATTCTCACAGATAGGCTGTAAATAGGTGAGTGTACTAAGGCCATGGTCCTTATGTGTATGTGCAGCGTCAGTGTAGCGGGCACGGGATGCCGTCTGTGTGTGTGGGGGCTATTTGTTTAGCGTGCCATGTATGAAATATATAAATGAATAATGCAGCGTCCATTTCAATTTTTCATGTCGCTCCACTCTGACAGTGCGAATTTGAGTCTGAGTGAGAAACACCAGCGTGTCGTATTTAAGTAATTTTCTGCTCTAATCTTTGGTATTAGCCTGTACTTACACGGTGGGAAGCGCACTCGTGCCAACTTCATTCCGTGCCATGCCTGTACCTTTAAGAGGCTGATAGGGAATCAGGAATGGGGGGCGGGGGGACAGAACAGGCAATGGAGGCGTATGAGCGAGGGAGAATCAGTGAGAGACAGTGAGGGAAACAGAAGGGGGGAGATGAGAACGGTCTAAAAATAAACCCTCAGAAGTGCCTTTTCAATCTGCAGCGATGCAAAGTATTCATTCAAACGAGGTCTGCACCAGTGTGTCCACCGCACCGCCACGCACGATGCAGCATGGATATGGCTTTTTTTTCTCAGGAAGAGATGTAGAACCCAGAATTTAGCTGTGAAATATTAATTACCCTGAATAAGAAATGTCTGCAGCACACAGCCTGGATCAGAGGTCTGGTGATGGTTGAGATCCTTCCTCACCTTCTCCTGCGTTCCTCCTGCTCCGGGCTCGTGGAGCCTTCTGATTTGGGCTGCAAAGCCATCTGTTCACACTAATTAACTAATTAACTAATTAATGAACTCTGGAGAAAAGACCAGCCAAAGTGGGCACTGGGAGTGAGCACATTTTTCACCTGGGGAAGAAGAGGTGCATGCTTCTTCTGGATGCTCCTTCAACGGCCTCGGCGTTCGGATTTCAATTTTTACCGGTCATATTTACAATTGTCCTGTTCGATTCTTTATTGGCACCCCCCTCCCAGGCCCTGTTAACTGCTTCCTCCTGGAAATTAAACAAATCACTCCCTGGAATATGTCACATTTAGTATGCGCTGCTATATTTGTCTGTTTAATTGCCTCACAAATGGCCATCTTAAAATTATACGATGCTGCCTGGCAAAAAATGCAGTGGAACTACAACATTGTAGTTTCTATATGGTTCCCATACAGTCCTACCATCTTTATGGCGGCTAATTGGTTCCAGACCCAACTGTAATTAGTGAATTTTATGGCATAGAAAACCTGTGTTCGACCTTTTAAATACATTTTTAAACATTATTAGAGCCCTCAGCACATGAAATAACACCCCTATAGTCACCTTTACATATTATACCCAATAGAATAGATATAATCAGAGACACAGTGGACATAAATAAGACAAATTACATGTTACTTGATTTTGTTCTGCTTTAAATGACTTTACACTCGTCTCACCGAGTATAGTAGACAAAATAAGCGTTAAGAAGCCATTCAAAGAAGCCATTATACGATGTAGGTCTGCCTTTCAAAAAATGCAGTGGACTACAACAGTGTTGTTTGTTTCATGGTTTCATCTCTAAAGTATTGTTTTTTTACAATGTACATAATATTAAAATGGTTTATGGAATGTAAGGGTCGGTCAGGGGGGGAAATTTATGGCAAATTTTGCTAGTAGTCAATTTCAATCTGCAATGTTCAATGTTGGACCCTTCTCGCTCTCACTTCCCCTTGTGAGCGCCTCAAGGGCCCCTCATGGGCCCCTTCACGGGCAGCTCTGACTTGGACAAGGAACATGTGCAAATCAAGGCTTGGTGAAGCTTACTACCAGTAGCGGGTTACCTGGGCCTTCAGGGGACGACTTAACCGTCCGTTTTCTATCAAAGATAGAAAAAGTCACATTGAATAGTTCCAGGGTACTCACCAAAGCTCAGCTGGAACAAACACGCCAAAATAATACATCCAACATGTCACATTTTAAATTCTGGATGTCTGGAGTCCACCCCAAATACCGGGATTTGGGAGTTGCCTTGTTGTGTAATTTAGCAGCCATTCTGGAGGAAGGAAAGATAGTCTCCATCTATTTTTTAACGTGACTCACCAATAACCTCTGATGGGAGCTGTGTGCAGGAGCTGCTAATGTAGCATCCACATTGGAATAATTGGACGGCTAATGTGTGGTGATGAATGTAAAATGACATAATCCCATGCCAAGAATTATGAGTCATTTATAAGCACATGCAGTTGAGTGGATACATAGAACGGCAAACATGATTAGTGAGTGTGTCGTGAATTCAAGCTGACATTTGACTGTAGCATTTTGCTTTTTTTTCATGATGTTATGTTGTTTTTGATGCTTTAAATACGGCTTTCCCAATGGACTGCTCAGTTTCATTGCACAGCTCATTAACACTGGAAAGTGGGAATTTAAATCACCTATAACAATATCATAATCACGGTGGGCTTGTACGGTAACTGGTGTGTAGGAAAGCTGCACACCCAAATATGCTGGGAAAGAGCTTGGATTGTTGATATTGCAGTCAGAGTGCATGCAGAGCGTCGCTACCTCCCCCGGTGTCTCTCATGCATCCCGTCTCTGGAGTCCCTCACACCGGGGTCACCTACCCCAGGGGTCCATCATACACTGGGCATGCATCCAATGGCCTCACAGTTAGCCATCACTCTCAGGCCACGTGTAGCGGAGGGGCACATTAGCAGCACTTTTCTACTTTGGAGCAGAACTTTTTCCCACATGTACAGTACTACGCTCCTGATCAAAATGTTGGAGATTCTAAGTAGAGCTTTATAATGCAAACCCAGAGTGAGACAAGAGTGAGAAATCCCTGTAAAATAGAAAAGGAGTGACTAATGAGTAGCTGAAATGACTTGGACACACTTGATGGTGTGGGAAGGTTCCTCCGGGTGGTCAAGATGGCTTCACGAGGGCGCCACTCTCCATCCCCAAATGTTCTCCATTGGATTTAGATAAAGGGAACACACAGGAGCTTGGGGAGCTTGTTCCTCTGTGAAGTGTATCGATGTCCTGTTGAAGAAGCCAGTCATTACCACACAGACGATGGCCTTCGGTCATGGCGGACGCCCCTGCAACTTCTCCACATAGCCAGCTGCCGTTTGATGCCCCTGCACAACCTGAAGCACCATTCTTCCATTGAGGGGTCATGATGATGGAAAACATCTCAGGTGGGATCTCCTTGCCAGTAATGCTGGAAGCCGTCAGGTCCGTCAAGAACTTTCTTCCGCCTTTCAATGTCCCATGTTTGGTGCTGTCCTGCAAATTCCAAACAAATTTGTGGCATCGAAGGAGACAAGGCCTTTGAAGACGTTCTTTCTTCTTAAAAGTCTTCCCTGGCGGACGATGTCTGACGGCTATCGGACTACACTCGGTACCAGGAACAACCCCGATTTGAATTGGACAGCCAATGTTGATCCTCCGGCTCGTTTTCTTGCGGTCTACCACTTAACTTTTTTGTTCGATGAGCCTCAGGATGCTTTTTCAGAAGTTTGAAATGACGTCCAAGCTCAGCAGCAATGGCGTGCTGCCAGAGGCCTTGCTTATGCAGCTCAACCATTCCGCCGCATTCAAAGAGAGAAAGCTTTTTTGCCTTTGCCATCAAGAGATCATGACAGTGGGAATACCTGACACTAATTTACAGTCAATCTACATTTTGGCTTTTTTTTTGCCAAGATTTGACTTTTAATGGCTGTGCTCCTGAACTTTGGATCAGCTGCTGAACAGCCTGTTTCACTTTGGTTACGCCAGCATATTTTGCAACTGGTCTTAAAATTTTGATCAGCAGTATACATGCAAAAGGATCATCTAGAATGGTGGGTTCTTTCATGCAGCACCGTTGAACTGATGCCAGTTTGGTGGCACGGTCCAACAAGCAGGCCTAGTAACAATGGTCCACATGTAATCAGTAGCCTACTGCAGTCTTTGGCCTCTTTTCATACCGCAGTGTTTCCCTACCTTATTTGTGGCCACCACAAATATATTGACTGGTGATATATGATTGGTGCATAAACACATTATAATGGGACTGTCTGGGAACGTCTGCATACAGTAGATGGCTAGGAGAGATTGGTCTTGCCAACTTTGCAACTTACTCGTCATTTGCAGCTAACAGCTTAGCAAAGTGGCATTGATGCGGCACAAAGGAACACAAGGTCACTAGCCGGCCACCTCGCTCATAGAGTTGTGAACCGTAAGCCCATGTGACTGGATATCCACTTTGGCAGGCGAGAGTTGCGACTGCATCGGTAGCAACTTCCTTTATCTCGGCATAAATCCTTCGATTATTCTAAGACCGGGAATTGCAAGACTAGCAACCGGATGACAGTGAGTCTCTTAAACAACGTGAGAACCCGGGCTTCCGGTGACAGGAAGGTCGCACATGCTCCGTAGCTTACCATGCCTGAAGACCAGAATGGATGGAAATACTGTAGCGGTGCGCTAGCTAGTCACTGGGAAACTCATCAATGAAGCAAACACAGTTAGTGGTTTGCTCCACAACACATTAGAAAAGAGGCACAAATCTTCATCACTGGTTTGAATATCTCGTTTTGTCTCAAACACAATGATAGTAGATCATAATAGATGAATTACCAATATCAAATACCTGTCAGTTGATTGGTTTATTGATGATGCTTGTCCCGTTTTTGCAAATACATGCACCGCTTATTCAAGCAGTGAATCTTAGACTTGGTGGCTGGTCTGTGTGAAAAGCACCAGGACAGAATGGGGTGGGGGGTGGCGAATCAGCTGGCTTCGGAGGCAGTGTCAGAGGCAGCTGTGTCCCTCGCCATATGGCCGTTTTTTAGAAATGAATGAATGAATAAAAGATGGCTGTTTGGTGGTAGACTGTAGTCTATTATTAGTCACAACATATGTCAATACAAGTGATATGTAGTATTCTGGTCACTAGGTGGCAGTAATGACACAAAACATTGAGATATTAGCTTACATGACATTACCTTAACACTGCATGCAGTCAGTTACGGCATGTCCCACATGATAGAGTGAAAAGAAGGTCTCCTTCCATTCCTTGTGGACGTTGATAGTTTTTAGAAGAAAGTCAGCCACCAGCCCGCTCGCTTGTTAGCTCACCAGCTAGCGGCCATCTCCAGTGTAAAGGTGACTATAGGGGTGTTATCCCATGCCGACAGAGCTCTAATAATGTCGAAAAATTTATTTAGAAAGTCATAAACAGCATTACAACATTACATAAATAATCAATTTATTAACATTGAATCTTTTATTGTGGACATGTTTTTATCGCAGTCGAGTCCGGAACCAATTAATCGCTATAAACGAGGGACGATTCCATTCCGCAATGCCAAGACCAGAGTGTTTCATTAACTCCCAAGACATATTTCTGTCTTTTGTGTTGAAAGCAATCATAACTATTTGACAAGTATTGTATACGTCGCACCAGTTGCCGGCACAGATGTCGCAGCGAAGCTAATTGATAGACTGATCGCTTTGTGAACACACAGACACGGTCATGTTCCACTTGGCTGCGTTCAGTGTGAATGACACAGGCGAAATAAAACTCCCCTCTCTGATGTGCTAATTTTGTCTAATCTGTGTGAAAGGCTTTTGACTACTGTGCTCGCTGTCTCGATGTTCTCCCACCTGTGTCCTGTTTCCTTGGTTGACTTGTTCCTGCTCCTCAAAACTGCACGGATCAGTCCAATTTCGTTTTCAGCCACCTTGTTTCACAGCTTGAGGTCTAAGCGGTAGTGAATGTATTTTGGAAGAATCACTCACCATGTCGCGCAGGCATCAATCAAGTTTTATTGAGTCTTTATATTGTGACGGTCTTTTGATTGGCTGTTATTTGTCCATCCATTTCTCCATCCATCTATCTTCTTCCGCTTATCTGAGGTTGCGTTGCAGGGGCAGACGCCTAAGTTACTTTGTCCAGCTCCTCCTGGACGATCCCAAAGAGTATCCAGGCCAGTTGAGAGACAGTTGAGAGTCTTCCTCCCCATCGGAAGTGCCCTTCCCCCAGAGAGGCGTCCGGGATGCTTCCTGGCCAGATGCCCGAGCCGCCTCATCTGGTCAATCCCAACATGGAGGCGCAGCGGCGGCAGCAAAAAAATGGAAATACACAAAACGCATAGAGGCCGTGTTACTACTACGTTCTCCAAGAACAACAACCAAAAATAAATACAACGAAGTGTGGAACGCATGGCCCAAAAATCGCACTTCCAGTTGTAACCTCGGCTTAAGTCTCATTTCAGCCGCTTGTACCTGCCATCTTGGCCTTCCAGCCTTTGCCTTTCAGCTCAACTTTTCACAACAACAGACCCATGCAGAACCTTGGTTAGCGCCATTAATCCATTCCAGAAGGTCTGACTCCGAAACATAATGTATTTTTGCCAGAAGCAATCCGACATTTTGGAATGCATTTTTGATGTAAACCAAAAAGCATGCTAACCGGGGCATATGCTAACTGAGGTTCCACTCCCACTTGCCTTGTTTATTTTATAATTGTCTTTTAAACCCCCCTCCCATCAGCTCCCGACTAGCGGTCTATCTTTCGCCCATTCCTTTGACTGCCTCCAGCCTTTATTTAAAGGTTAAAGACTCTTCCCACACTTTGCCAGCCGTTACCAAAAGCAGTGTTGAATATGCATGACTTCAGTCGGGTAAAATGCTGCTCTCAGCGCTTAAGTCGGTAGGAAGACCAACTCAGTGTGTGGTGGACGGAAGCTAGACAGCAAACCTAGCAAATGAGGAAGGAGAGAAGCTGTTTGGACATCAGTGCTGGAGAGCAAATAGAAAATGCTCTCTTATGTTACCCTTGAAAAGAGAGTGACAGGATAGCCATGATTGCATGCAAGTTCACAAACATCATCTGTGTGTGTGTATGCATTTGTGTGCTTGACGGTGTAAGTGCTTGCATGTCTGTATGCAAGTGCTTTAGCGAGTGTCTGCCCATATCATTTAGCCTGAAGCTCTGGACAGTTGCCAGGCAACCGTGGTCGGCAGCTCAGCACTCCGCCACAGAGCAGACACTTCCACATGACTCTGGTTTGACAAGAGGCAAAGGTCAGCAATGATACCTCTCCAGGTCAGAGTCACATTGGGGTGAAAGCCGGTCACCTGCGGGGACAACGTAAGCCCCGGGTAACACCCTTACCCTGTTCACACGTGCCGGGTGTACTTGGATGGCCATGTAACTGACACTTGTAATCCTATTAACTCGGAATGTAATCATGCGTACGTTTCTTGTGATCACTCTGTTATTACAATGACCGCCATTTGTGTTTGGATAAAAATAATAATAATGATAATCATGGATTACATTCAAGACGCCCAAAGCGCTTCACGGTGAAGTGAAGCCATTGTTCATTCACTCCTCAGTCGTACTCTGGTGGGGGTCATCTACACGAGGGCTGTCACCATTGCGATTATGTCCAACTCATTTAATAGTCGACTAGTCTACTTTTTTTTTAATCTTTGTTTTTCTTGCAAAAGCCTTTATCATGACGACTACCTACCAGGCAGATCCTACTTCATCAAGTCATTGATGCTGAAGACAAATTATGGAAAGAAAACCTAAACCCATTAAAAAATTATCTGAAGTATTTCTGTTTGTGTGTTCAGGCAAGTACCTTTTCCTTATTTTACTAGTTTGCACTTTATGCTACACAGGGAAACATGTTTTTGTTGCTACGAGCATATTTCATGAAAGGCTTCATGAACTATCATCTTAATTGTCTTTATTTTTAGTTAGTATAAACCGTAAACACTTCAAAATGATACTTCTACAAGAGCAGCTTCATGCTGCCGCGACTCAATTTACGGATGATGGATACTTTATTCATCTCCAAGAGAAATTCATGTGTCCGGGATATTCAATTTCATCACAAAATAAAACAACCAAGGCAGAAAGCAGAGATAAGAAAAGTGAAAAAAATAGTGACATAAATAAATAAATACGGACAGTGAAATTCAAATTTGTCGTGCAATAATATATAATAATTGGGGCTGTCAACCGATTAAAATATTTGATCGGGATTAATCATATTTTGGCCATAGTTGACTTACAATTAATCACATTTAATCGCAGAGTTTGTTTAAAACGATATCAATTTGGGAACTATGGGCCATTATTTAAAACAATACCGTAAGCATATTTTTGTATTACTATTTTTCTTTATTATTAGCACATTAGCTCTTAAACTCTCCCAGAAATGATGTGAGCAAGTGAAACCTCTCACACTGACACAAACATGTTTTGTTTATTTGTGTCAGTTCAAAATCAAAATTCAGCCACGGTCATCACATTGACAGCCTGTCAATAGCAGCTGGAAGTCCAATTTAGCTGGCAGTTCAATGCCAGAATGTGAAAAGGACTGGTTAGTTGGGTCACTCTTATGCCAAGGTAGCACTGTATATGACAATAAAAACAATAGCTGCACTGCTCCAGTCTCTGGCAGGCCATGGAATCCGTGAAGTCAAACAGCGACAGTAGATCCAAATAACTTTGGTCTTGCTACAAGAGCCATCTGCCAGGGCTTTGAAGCTAACTTTACCAATCTAAATACTCTTTTCTTTCTCCATTTCCCATCAATATTTGTTCCAGCTTGGGGCTACAGAGTTACCGTGCTTCAACCAAACTACGGTGGAGGCCGAGGGTCAAACAGGAGCAGTGCACGTTAATCGCGCGTCAAAAAAAACACAGCCGCTAAAGGGGACTTCCATTAACGGCATTAACGTGTTAACTTTGACAGCCCATAATAATGCACAATAATAATAAGTCAAAAGTCAAGTGTGTTTGAGTTTTCTTTCGTTCCGATGAGTCGAATATTAAAATGACCGTTTATGGCAGCCCTGATCTACACCTGTAGACTTCCTCTCCGACCACCACCGATGATGGATGGATGGATGGGTTGGGTGGGTGTGGATGAGTGGATGGGTGGGTGGATGAGTGGAGAATGGATGGGTGGGTGGGTGGATAGATGGGTTGGGTGGATGGTTGGGTGGGTGGATGAGTGAGTGTGTGGGTGGATGGATGGATGGATGGATGGGTGGGTGGGTGGGTGGGTGGATGGGCGGGTGGGTAGGGGATGGATGGGTGGGTGGATTGATGGATGGTTTTTGAATTGGGTGGGTGGGTCGGTGGATGAGTGAGTGGGTGGATGGATGAATGGATGGGCGGGTGGGTAGGGGATGGATGGGTGGGTGGATGGATGGATGGACGGATGGGTGGATGGATGGATGGAGATGCTGACATTCTTGGTGTGGTAGCTCATGGCAGACAATTCCAGGCTAAAAGTGAAAGAGTTGTTAAGATTTAAATGTGCGCTGATTAGGGCAAAGACATGAAATAAATTGGGCCAAGAATGTGGACACAGTAGGGCAGTGTAGCACAGGCAGATAAAAGATCCTGGGTTAAAACCTCCTGGCATATTCTTCCCAGGCCTGAATGTGCCTCAGGCTTTCACACACAAGAATACCATTTCAATTTTGACATCGCCTGTAGGTGCGGAAGACAATGTGAACGGTTGTCAGTTTCGATGTGTCCAGAGTGTACCCTGCCTTTCCGCTGTGATGGGCTGCAGCTGGAAGTGGACAATGTAGTGTTATGAATCACAATGACACCAGGTTAGGGCAACCAAATCACTCCAGGTTTAAAGTGCTGTTAACACCAGTGTAAGTACGCTGACGAGTGTGGACTGAGATGTGTAGTTTGCTCTGATTGTTGTGGAGAGGTCAATTTGGCACATTGTCATCACCACTCATCGTCACCGTCACTTGTGTGTAATCATCAACTTTCGGACTTAATTTGCCTGCTCCACGTGCTTGAAAACTCGATGTGGTTTTTGTACGCGATCAACTGGTCCTTTGCGCTGCTGCTGTCCTGCTTGCTTGTTTGGTGGCGACAGGATGGAGACCAAGCTATCATGCAGTCCTCTACATCGTCACTCTAGGGATGCACAAATCCACATTTTATGGGCCTGCAAAGCAAAGCCCTGTAGTCCATTTCCATCTTATTATTTCTTGGAACACTCTTTGTAACCGTGACTAAGTCATCGACCAACAACGTTGAAAACTGTATGAAAGACTAATGATTCGCTCCTGTGGCAAGTAATTCATGACAGCTCCTGGCTAGCATGAGATCAATACTCACAACCACCAAAATAAGACAAAGACAGGGAAATTGTAGTAATGCAGCATTATCCAAGTGATGGCATCAGCAGACGGGCCGAAACAAGAGAGAATGGCGCCCAAGTCCAGCATAAGCTAAATGACCTTGAACAGGTCTGCAGTTGATACTGAATATGACTTTTTTGTGTCCTAAAGCAGGGATGTCCAAGGTGTGACCCGGGGACCATTTGTGGCCCACATTTTGCCTGTGGCACAGTCTAAAAATTACCAAAAAAAGAAAAAAAATATATAATTACATGAGAAGAAAAATAATTCTAAAGAAGAAAGAATTCTACTATAAAATTATAAAAAGCAATGTCAGGTATGGAAAGCTGAAGAAGAATATAAGAAAAGTCAAAGTGCTTAAATGAAAAAAGTAGTAATCTAAGAAAAGGTTGTAATTTTACAGGCTTAATATCGTAATAGTATGAGGGAAAATAAAAAATTTTAGTTGAAGTAAAGAAATGTTTTTTTAAAGTTGTAATGTGATGAAAAAACAACACAACAAATCAAGCCGTCAATTTTGGAAACTTAGGTTGGAGGAAAATGTTATATTACTATGAGAATAAAGTCCAAATATTCTGGTAATAAAGTCATAATTATGAAAGAAAGTTGAAACAGTTGTGAAAAAAACATCATCATCAGAAATGGAAGGAAAGCTGTCATTTTACAAGAATGCAATGTTAGTTGGAAAAGATAATACCCTTTTACCCTTGAAATATGAAAGAAAAATGAAAGTCGTAATATTATGAGAAACCAAGTTATGGAAAAGTTATGATATAATGGGAATAAAGTCAGAATTTTACAAGAGGAAAATGTATAAAGATTTTCTTATGCCGGAAGTTGAATAATATTTGGAAAATTAAAAAGCAAAAACGGGGGGAAAAGCGCAAACAAACAAAGTGAATTCTAATATTGGGCTTTGACGAAGCAGTGATTTCTTGGAATATACTGTAAATAATTCCTTAGCGTGTAGCCTACATGTGTAGCCTTGAAAAATATGAAAGTGGCAAAGTTGCTGGGAAAATGTTTGGACACCCCTGTGCTACAGCCTCATTAAAGTTTGAGCTACTTTGTGGGAGTGAGTGCAAATGAAACAAAGTAGCTTTCCTCAGTGTAAAAGTATCTGTACGGAGGCCTAGCGGCCTTAAAATGAGTTGTAGCCACCGTGTACAACACAGCCAAGGCCTTCCATTACACTGTGCCTGTGATTTTTTTGCCCCACTGTTTGTACACAAACCTTAAACTGTGCTCCTGACTCCCACTTATCATTCTGTGTTTGTTGTCATTTACCCTGCAGGCTTTCTGAGCACAGGGGACCAGTCTGCTAAGGGGAACTATGGTTTGTTGGATCAGATCCAGGCCCTGCGCTGGCTCAATGAAAACATCGGCCACTTTGGAGGAGACCCGGAGAGAATCACCATCTTTGGCTCGGGAGCCGGTGCCACCTGTGTTAACCTTCTCATCCTCTCTCACCACTCCGAAGGTAAGGATCTGGCTTCTGTCTGTGGGGTATAGATCGGCTTGGATTTGATGGAAAAATATCCTTCGCTCAGTGGGAACTGACTTCAGACAAACAGACAAACCTGGCAAAGCCGTGAAAAATGAAAAATGCACGTTTAGTTTCTCATTGCACGTTCAAATCAACGCTTCTGGTGTGAAATGGCTTGTCGATGTTCCACGGTTGGACCATTTCATGTTTGCATGTGTACCTTTTTGGGGTCGTGGAGAGGTTACCCCAATTACTTTGTATAGTGGAACCCACTTACCTCGACATCGCTGGCACTGGTCGACGTTGCCGAAAGACACAAGGACAATGAGTGACAATGAAGCAGTTTGTTGACATTGGTTTCCTCTATTTATGCATACAGTCCACCTGGTCTTGACCCGGCCCAGTTTCCATATGATCTGTTTTTTGTCCAAAATGTTCACCCAGTTTGCTCTGGTTTTCAGGCAATATGGCAAGTACAGGAAGAAACTAGTCCGTTTGCCCTGGTGGCTGTTGTTCCACAAAAGCAAGGGTTAGGGTTAGGGCTAGGTTTACGGTTAGGGTTGTGGTTGGGTGAGGGGATTGCGTTTAGAGCTAGGTTTGGGATTAGGGATCGGGGTATGTTTACGCTTAGGGTTAGGAATAAGGGTAAGAATAAGAGTTTACGAGTTTAAGAGGAATACGAGTTTGCGGTTATGGTTAGCTGCAGTAGGTTTAGGGTTAGAGATGGGGTGAGTTTACTGTCAGGATTAGGAGTTTGTGGTTGGGTTTACGGCTTGGGTTTAGAGCTCGGTTTGGGATTAAGGATGGGGTAAATTTACAGTTGTATTAGGGGCTTAGGTTTAGGGATAAGGATGAGTTTGCGGTTATGGTTAGCTACAGTAGCTTTAGGGTTAGTAATGGGGTGAGTTTACTGTCAGGGTTAGGAGTTTGTGGTTGGGTTAGTGGCTTGAGTTTAGAGCTTGGTTTGGGATTAAGGATGGGGTAAATTTACGGTTGTTATTCGGGGCTTAGGTTCAGGGATCGGGTGAGTTTACGATCAGGGTTAGTAGGTTGTGGTTGGGTTTACGGCTTGGGTTGAGAGCTCGGTTTGGGATTAAGGATGGGGTAAATTTACGGTTGGTGTTAGGGGCTTAGGTTTAGGGATAAGGATGAGTTTCCGGTTATGGTTAGCTACAGTAGGTTTAGGGTTAGGAATGGGGTGAGTTTACTGTCAGGGTTAGGAGTTTGTGGTTGGTTTAGGGGCTTGGGTTTAGAGCTCGGTTTGGGATTAAGGATAGGGGTAAATTTACGGTTGGTATTAGGGGCTTAGGTTTAAGGTTAGAGATAGGGTGAGTTTACAATCAGGGTTAAAAGTTTGTGGTTGGGTTAGGGTCTTGAGTTTAGAGCTCGGTTTGGGATTAAGGATAGGGGTAAATTTAGGATCAGGGTTAGGGCCTTAGGTTTAGGTTTATAGGTTTAGGGAGGAAGTTACCAATAATCCACAGAGCATGTTATGTGTTATGTTTAGTGCTTAGTTGTACTTTATCACCCATGTAGTAGTAGTAGTAGCAGTCGTAGTAGTAGTTGATTTATGTGATGCGGATGTGTTTTTGCTTTGTTGCACCGTGAGTAAATATGTTGTTAAAATTTTTTAAGCCAGTGTGAGTCGGTGTGGCCCACCCCAGCTATAAATTGAAATAATCACCGACATTACAACACATTAGGAATATAACATTAACGTTAACCATATTTATGGCCTAATCTCATCTTTTTTTTTTTTTAGTCGTAGTCACTCAGAAGAATTTAGTGGTATTTGGTATGAAAAGTAACTGCAGCCATGTCCGTCACAATTATGAAGTGTTTTGGTGGGAGACTGGGGGGGTTCTTCAGGTGCAACGCACTGGAAAAACGTCGACTTCTGCAGGTAATTTTCAAAGTAATTCTCAGGAGTCTCTTCTGCAAGCACAGATGCAAACAACATCAGGTAGGTGGTGGACTTCCAAGATAAATCTGAATAATTGACTGCACGGACTAATCCGTCGGTGTTGTGTTTGTTTTCTGGATGGCAGACCTCTAAAATACCCACCAGATGTTTCATCCCTAAATCCACTCATTCACTCAACATTTCAACGCCACTTTGTACTTCTAAGAAATCGGATTACGTTAATGACGGACTGTTACCCTTTGCGAGGGCAAGGTGACCTTGAAGATATGTTTTTTTAGTCCGCGTATGCAATGCATGGGTGAGCACATCTCTGATAATCACGAGTCAGACAACGGAGACAGATGGCTGATGTTGCCGGGTAGTGAATTTAAAGCATCTTATGCACCGCACCGTATAAACGCATTCTCCTCCCAATTGCAAAACCTGGAGCAGAATCAATATGCACTGGCCAGACGCTTCATTTGGTATACCTGCACCGTCTAATAAGATCAGCAAAAGCGGGTGTTTACAAAGACAGTGGAGCTGAGCTTTTATTGACAACCTCATGTTTCGTTATTTATAACAAGCTGTGGTAAGATGTGGTAAACCGTCATCTGTATGCTCCAACATGGCGTACGAGGAATGATCCGTGTCATAATTAGAAATAATCATGAAAACAAAGGCACATCAAGTGCATAAATCAATAAGGAAATGAAGTCAATACGAGAATCAGTGTCGTCTTTCCTCCCCACCGTACTCCCTTCACTGTGCACGCCGTTGCACATGAGGCGTTCAGGCGCATTATGTAACTGTCACTCTGGTCACGCCGCTTAAATTTTCATTCATGTCCCCCTACGACTCTACTCTGGGAATCTCGGCTTGAACTCGGGTCTCCTAGCTGTGAGATCTGCGCGCTAACCACTCGACCACCGTGCAGCCCTGTTTTATTCCATGTCTACGCTTATTCCTGTTGATCGTAACCATTTATGTGTGATATGATTCTATCACTCCTATCACTATCCTTGTTTTTCAAGGTTTATGGTATCACTGTTAGAGTTGACAGGCGTACCTAATGTTGTGGCCAGTGAGTATGCGACACTTTTACGGTTCTAAAACGGAACAGGTTCTTTTTAAAGGCACAGAAGAAATCTGGAGAGGCTGCTTAATTGATTTCACAGGGAAAGGAGCGGACGATATATGCCGTGTGTGAGGGCGGGTGGATGTTTGGGGGGGGGGGGGGTTAATTATTAATGACAGAGTCTGCAGATAAAACCGAGGGACAGCAAGCCACTTTACGTAACTGCAGCACTGCAACAGCATTATTTTTCCCCATCTCTTCTGCTTTTGGAGTTGAAGTCGTGCTGCGTGCAGGGCTGTCATCGTGTTCCTTGCCGCCGTCTCCCCACGTATGGAACACAAGCGCTTTGCTTTCCTGCCTCTAATGTTCAGAAATGTTCTTTGCTGGTTGCAATGCAAGCAGGAAGATCCTCTTCATGGCGCGTTCAATGCTTCTCCTCCAAGATATGCATTATTGAGCATACTGTAAGTGTGTCACCACGGGGGGGGAGAAAAAAAGAGAAAGGACGTCTTATCAACATGTACGACTTCCTTGTCTGTAGGTTTATTTCAGAGGGCCATCGCTCAGAGCGGCTCAGCCATCGCCAGCTGGTCTGTCAACTACCGACCTGTCATGTACACCAAGATTCTGGCAAAGAAGGTGGGTTGCACCCTGGGGGACATGGCGGAGTTGGTGCACTGCCTGAGAAGGAAGAGCTTCCGGGAGCTGGTGGACCAAGACATACAGCCCGCCCGCTACCACATTGCGTTCGGACCGGTGGTAGACGGGGATGTTGTGCCGGACGACCCGGAGATCCTAATGCAGCAGGTCAGTGGTCACATCCCTTCTTTTAGTCCCTTCATCTGATGCTTGGTACCTCTTACGTCTCAACACCAGGGCGAGTTCCTGAACTACGACATCCTGCTGGGTGTTAACCAAGGAGAAGGGCTGAAGTTTGTGGACGACAGCGAAGGAGAAGATGGAATATCCGCACCCTCATTTGACTACACCATCTCCAACTTTGTCGACAATCTTTATGGATACCCTGATGGTCAGTTTTGGTTAGCATACAGTTTGACTAATATTGTCATGTTGTTAATACACTACATGACTCCTACTGTGTTCTTGGCGCCCGTCTTTCATGTCATCAGCGGTTAGTTCTTTGCTAACTGACACACACCACAAGTTTCAAAAATGTTGAGACAACAAATTTTTAGAATTTTACAATTCTAGTACAAAACAATACTTAATGCACATGGAATTAAACGGATAAATCAACATTTAAGGTTACTTTTTACTTTTACTCAATAAAACACGGACATCACCTTCTTGTTTTGCTATGAGTTATTTCTTTGTGTTTTTCATCATCTTTTGTCAATGTGCTGCCACCTACAACATTCTTTGGCTCAGTTTTGGGTTATTTTGCAGCCATCATTGAAAAGCAGGTATTTGTTGTGAGAGTTCAAGAAATAAGTCATGGCAAAACAAGAAGGTGCTGTTTGTGTTGTTGGTTGCCATATTGTGTCTTTGTCAGCATTCACACCTTGAATGAAGGTAAACGTTACCTTGGCCGTCCATGTATCCCTTTCATTCATCATGTATACAGTATGTCTTTATACACATTTCAAAGGGTTTTTTCCATATCGTAAAACTGTAAAACATATTGTGTAAATATTTTTGTTTGCCTGTAATGGATTAATTTGAATTTTAATTATTTTCTCATGCAAAAAAATTTTTGGTTAGAGTTTTGATTTATTGACGCTAACCAAGGTTCCACTTTACATTCCAATATTATGATGTTTTTTCCTCACGCGTTACAACCTTTTTTAATCATTATTTCTTCTTTTCAGTGAGACCCTAATAATCCTTCATGGGTATTAATTGCAACCTGTCACATGATGCATGAAGCCCTAAAAACATCTGTGAAGACATTTAGTCTCAGACTTAAACCCATACTGCACATTTGAATACCACCTCTCTAATTAATTTTCATATCAATAGTCCAATATCTTATAAATCACACATAGATATGCCTCATTCTCATGAGGGTAGGCATGAAATCGCATCAAAAACCTCCAGATATGAGTTTTATAACTGGACTTGGTCATTAACATTTTAAACCCGCTTGTATATCATTGTCAACTTGGCTATGTTATGGTTTTTACATTAACTATTCAAAACCAAAGATGTATTTATATGTTTTTATGATGCCGAATGCCCGATCCCAACAATGTATTTATACGTTGTTAATGTTGTTGCGTGATGACACAACTCTCCACTAATGTATTTGACTTTAGAGCAATTTGAAGCCATATAAACGGCCACAAGGTGGCAGCAGTGCATTTGAGAAGAGCCGGCAGACATCCTGCGGATGTAAGAATCACACCTGACAGGAAGTAGGAGTGCTGAGTGTCGCATGCAAAAGCATTGTAGTAGGGAAATTCTAATGCATGCACAAGCGCACACACATGCACACGCATAGTTCCATTCCAAATGTGAAAACTGCAACTAGTTGATGGTGTTATATTTGTAAAGAAATGGTTCTTTTCATGCCCAACAACACCCGTTTGTGTTGTTTATGTTGGTATACTTTTTAGATATTTGATCTGTAAGAATAGCAAAAAAGATTTTTGTTAAAGTGGAAGTTGTATCTTTTTTTAAAAAAGCTGGTTTTCTAGTTGGGAACTCATATTTCCCTGAAACGTACCCATGTTCTACTGCTGATTACTAAAGAACGGAAAAACTTGGAAAGTAAGTTTTGATATGTGATAAAAGACGGCAGTGTAATCCTTCTTTTGGTGGGTTCCATGTTTCTATAGCCATCAAACACAATATTCTGTGTGCCTGGAAAGATCAGTCAAGATAATAATGGTCTAAAACTGAAGGGGTGGGCTTTTGAAAAGTGTCTGGGATTGAATAAGTTACCAAGGTTCCTTTCCCTCCAAGGTAAAGACATCCTGAGGGAAACCATCAAGTTCATGTACACAGACTGGGCTGACCGGGACAACAGCGACATGCGCAGGAAGACCCTCTTGGCGCTCTTCACCGATCATCAATGGGTGGCTCCGGCCGTGGCTACCGCCAAATTGCACGCAGAGTTCCAATCTCCGGTCTTCTTCTACACCTTCCACCACCATTGTCAGACAGAAGCACGGCCCGAGTGGGCCGACGCCGCCCACGGAGACGAGATCCCTTACGTGTTTGGCATTCCCATGGTGGGCGCCACTGACTTATTTCCATGTAACTTCTCCAAGAACGATGTCATGCTCAGTGCTGTGGTCATGACGTACTGGACCAACTTCGCCAAGACGGGGTGAGTGACACGGTACCGACAATATCCATCTTATTAGTTTCCATTTACGTACTCGTGAAAACCAGAGCGGTCCAGTATTTTTACAGCCAGAGTCGTACACTGAGCTTTTTCTACACGTCCACCGACCTTCGCTCCATCTTCCCCTTTTTGCCCTTTCTCATCTTGTCATTTCTTCCCCCTCACATCGAGGCTTCAATCTTATCACAGTTTGAGTTTATTTCCCAAATATTCTATCTTCATAGCAAGCTAGTGTTCCAAAAACCGCAACGTTATTCTTTCTTTTATTTGTTATATTTTTAATAATTCTAATACTTTTAATTAAATTACTTTTTCTTGTAAGATTACAACATTTTTGTCTTAATGTTATGACTTTATTCTTATTTTTTAATTATGACTGTATTTCATGAGATTACAACTTTAATAGGTAAATATTATAATAATATAATATAAAAAATAATAATAATAATTTTATATTATGACTTCATTCTGCCAAAATGATATTTTTTTCATTTTAATATTATGACTATACTTTCCAAATATTTCAACATTATTCTTAAGTTAAATTAACTTCAATTAAGACTTTTTACTTTTACTTTTTTCCACTGAGGTCAACTTTATTCTTATACACTTACACACATTTACACTCAATTTGGGCTGTATTTTTGTTGTTTAATTGTTTTTTTTTTTTGGGGGGGGGGGGGGGGTAATTGTATTTTTAGAATGTGCCAAGGGCCAGTAAAAAAACAACGTGAAGTGCTATTTATTGATTCATCGTCTCTCTGCATCTGCACAATAACAACCATGATGTTGAGCTTTGATTGGGATGGTTGGAGAAGAAGTTTCCTTTTCAGGGTGTTCACTGTTCAGCAGTATCAGTAGATGATGCAGCGTAGCCCCACACCACCGCAAAGCACGGCAGCTATAAAGCAATGAGCGTCGATGCGATGGCTTTAGTTCAGTCTCTGATGGGTAGTTAGTCCTCAGCAAATGTCCATTCATTCATTCATTTTCTACCGCTTTTCCTCACAAGGGTTGCGGGGGTGCTGGAGCCTATCCCAGCTGTCTTCGGGCGAGAGGCGGGGTACACCCTGGACTGGTGGACAGCCAATCACAGGGCACATATAGACAAACAACCATTCACACTCACATTCATACCTATGGACAATTTGGAGTGGCCAATTAACTTTGCATGCAAACCACACAGAGATGGCAGAGGGTGGAATTGAACCCTGGTCTCCTAGCTGTGAGGTCTGTGCGCTAACCACTCAACCACCGTGCCGCCGCAGCAAACGTCCATAGTTTTATCAATCATACACACGTTGAACGTAACATTATGTTGTGTCATGATGCTACTTATCTGGCTGTGCGGCTACATTGGAAATGGCATTAGAACGATTGCAACCGGTGGCATGGATAGAAAACATGCAAATTGGATGTTGTTGAAATGAGATCAAGTGAACGTACAATAGAGCCACGATGCCTTGTGCACGTTGATCTCGGAAAGAAACTGACTTTATTGTAACTTAAGCCTGAAAGGGAATTGAAATGTCGAGCTGGATTTGGTAAATGAAGTCTCTGAAGGAGTTTAGAATCGGACGGCGTTGGAGCATCTGTGCATTTTTCCCAAACAAGTCTTTGTCGGGAGAACATAATTGCGTTCTGTAATTCCCCTTAATTCTGTTTCCCAGGGATCCGAACCTGCCGGTTCCTCAGGACACCACCTTCATCCACACCAAACCAAACCGTTTTGAGGAGGTCATCTGGACCAAATTCAGCTCCAAAGACAAGCAGTACTTGCATATCGGCCTCAAGCCGCGCGTCCGAGACAACTACCGGGCCAACAAGGTAGCCTTCTGGCTGGAGCTGGTACCGCACCTCCACAGCCTCCACAGGGCGACCACCAGCTCCATCACCACTCGACTGCCGCCCGGGAGCGACCCCCGCCGTAAGGTCAACCCCAACACCGGCGCCCGCTCCACACCGCACCCCGTAATCTCCTCCTACCCGCCTGAGCCGGATGGTTCCGAGAGACCCCGGAACACTCCCTTCCCTCCCGAGACGAGGGACTACTCCACTGAGCTGAGTGTGACGGTGGCGGTGGGCGCGTCTCTCCTTTTCCTGAACGTGTTGGCCTTCGCCGCTCTTTACTACAAACGAGACAAGCGCCACGAACTCATGCAGAGGCGACACCGCCGACTGTCGCCACAGCGTGGCGCAACAATGGGCATGGGCGTCGGCATCGGAGTGGTCGGGGCGCCGCCTCACAACGACCTGGCCCTAAGCCAGGAAGAGGAGCTGATGTCACTGCAGATGAAGCAGCAAAGAGTGGAGCTGGAGCATGGCACACCCCTCCCTTCCCGTGGTATCCATGGCGACCTGGAACCCTTGCGCCCCCCAGTATGCCCGCCTGACTACACACTGGCCCTGCGGCGGGCACCGGAGGATGTGCCGCTCATGACGGCCAACACCATCACCATGATCCCCAGCACCATCAGCAGCATGCAGCCCCTCCACCCATTCAACACGTACCCACCCGTCCCGGCCCCGTCCACTACCCCCGTCCCCAGCCACAGCAACAATGCCCTGCCGCACCAACATTCCACCACTCGTGTATAGGACCGGGCACAAGCTCTGCAGCCCCTGTGTGGGCTCAAACCTTCACCTTCATCATCCACTGCTCCTCTTTTACTGCATCCTTTTCATGAGGCCCTTCGATAAAGCTGCAGTTTGTAAGATTTTAAGCGCTAAGAAATACCTGGGTAATGTACAATAAAACCATGATCATTGGTCCGGGTTGGGTGGATGGTGTCCAGGCTGATTGACAGCTTAAGAGGACAGCCGTTGTTCAAGGACTCAAAATCCAAACATCTGGCTGATACATCTCTCGGCCCACATCAGGTCCCGAAGGGTCTATCAGAGTTTCCCAAAGTCAAAGCTGACGTGTGTGAATATCTTTTAAGGGTCTGAAACACAAAGATAATACTCTAGCTATGCTGATATTTACGTTTTAAAATCAAACAACAATGAATCAAATACCACGATAGTTCCATTCATTGGATAATTAATCTAGGGCTGCAGCTATCCAATATGTTTGTCGATTAATCGAGTCATTGGAAAAAACATTTTTTTGCTTGGTTAAAGAACAAGAATACATTTACAAGAAAAAATATGTCTCTAAATAGTGAACAATCAATTTGTTTATTGTTTTAGATAATCAAGGTTTTATTTTTTCAATGGACATGGTGTATAGTGTAACTAGTGGTTATTTTTAGTACTACGTATATATACCATACGCATCGCAATTTGCAGAACAAATAGTTGAGGGAGTCTAACTGGTGTGGATGCAGCAGGCAAACAAAGATTCCCTGGAAATTAAATGGTATTTGATCAATGTTTTGGAAAGCGGGTAAGTGGGACAAAATATAACAATATAACAATTAAATAGCCAGTCATAAAGCAATGAATTAATAGACAGAAAACAACAGCTTTAAGGTAATGACTAACTAAATACTTGCTTTGGGTACAAAAAACGGGTAAACACGTTTTGAATAATTCCCACTTCAGCTTCACGTCATACGAGTGAATGGATGACATAGCATCCATTATACACAGTATAACCACTACCACTAGTTAGCATACAGTTTAGCAACCATTAAAGATACTGTACAATAAATAGAGACAATTATTGAAAAACAAATTACAGCCAAAATCAGAGTACCACAATACAAACTTAAGCCAACAACACCACCGGTCATTTAGCCACCCAACGACACCGCCGGACATTTAGCCACCCAACGACACCACCGGTCATTAACCACCCGATGACACCACCTGTATGTTAGCTATCCAACGACACTACCGGTCATTTAGCCACCCAACGACACCACCGGTTATTAACCACCCAATAATAAATAAACAAGTCCATGAAAAAAAGACATTTCCCCAATGGAGTTCATGGCATGATCAGCGCAACCAAACAAGTCACTTTTCCACCCAACCTACCCAAGATAGCGCCTTCAAATACCGTAGGTGGCAATGGTGAACGGTGTTGCAGCTTACCGCATCGCTTTTTAGCCATCAGCCACACCGACAAGTGTTGAGATTTCATTGTTGCCGCACATCGTCGGCGGCGAATCAGGAGGGGAGTGCTATTGTGGGATGAAAGTGTTCCGACAGATACACGTCACGGTGTTTAGTCACATTTGACGTCTGTTTTTTTCACGTTGTTTTCCTTCTCTTTCATTGCCTTGTTGCTAGCCTCTTCAATCTACCCGCATCTTTAAACACCCACTTCCTTCTTCACTCTCTGCGTGGGTGGCGTACGGTCACATAAGCGATCCTTCGAAGCAGATGAAAAAAAATCCTAATAGTTTTTGTAATCGAGGTGCCCGAATTATTCGAATAATTGTTGCAGCCCTAAATTAATAATTTAATCATGGATTAATTGCTGCGGCACTAAAATGTTTCAACAAGCCGCCAAGAATCATCTACAATAAAACAAGCCTTTCTTGAAATGTACAAATTGCAGCTTTTCCAGAGCCAATCTGGAAGCGGGATGGTCTCAGGGATGCGCCCCAGGGAATGGTCTGTGCGTCCAAGGGAATGGTCTGTGCATCCAAAGGAATGGTCTGTGTGTCCCAGGGAATGGTCTGTGCATCCCAGTGAAGGGTCTTTGCATCCCAGGGAAGGGTCTGTGCATCCCAGGGAATGGTCTGTGCATCCCAGGGAATGGTCTGTGCATCCCAGTGAAGGGTCTGTGCGTCCAAGGGAAGGGTCTGTGCATCCCAGTGAAGGGTCTGTGCATCCCAGGGAATGGTCTGTGCATCCCAGTGAAGGGTCTGTGCATCCCAGGGAAGGGTCTGTGCATCCAAGGGAAGGGTCTGTGCGTCCAAGCAGACACTGTGGCTTTGCTTTAGTGGGGAGCGGGACAAGAAGAGCTCTTGGGGCTTTAAAAACAGACTTTGTGACGGGACTTCGTTCATTTGTCATCTTGACAACATTTCCAGATTGGGGCTCTGACTTTTTGGGCGGTACGGTGAATCCCATGCACTCCAGAGTAGATGGGATTTTCCGATTCTTTACTACTCTCTCATCACGTGTGTCCTCTTTCAGTTTGTCTGTTGCCTCATTGCATCGGCCCCCTTTTTCATTCCATCCAGCCTTTCACCGTAACTCTTCATCACCATATCTTTCCTCTTTCATGCAATCACATTCAGACTCTTTTTCCCTTTTGGAGTCTTTTATACAAAAACACAACTGTAAATGATGTATTATTAAAAAATTGTAAGGATATGAATGGGGGGGAGAAAAAAAGATATTCTGATATCTCATTTTTACCAGCATTCTTGGTGCCAAGTACTGTGATGAAGCTCCTCTCTTGCTGGCGTCCAGCGGAGCGCCCGGAGAGGTCCACGCTGACTGTATCTTAACTAAAGGAATTACCGTCATAAAAGTGCCAACCTCTTCATCTTTGTTTTTGATAAACACCCCCACAGCGGGGAGAAAAAAATCACTCTCACGGTTCCACTGTGGTTAGTTTCTTTTCGAGAACATATTCAATGTACAGTCATCCCTCGCCACGTTGCCGGTCCAGTGTTGCATCTTTGGCCGAGCGCGGTTTTTCTAAAACTTGCTGTTTTATGTTTGTTAGTAGTTCAAAATATGTATGTTTTTACCAGTTTGGGGCCGAAATGAAGCAGTTTCAAATTTTTCAAATTAAAAAAAAAATTCTAACTGCTAAATGAAGTCAAATCACACATCAAAGGGACCTATTGTACTCATTTTCGGCACTTTTTATTTAGTGGTGTTCCCCTTAATTCATTCCACACATGGCCCGCCTCCAGGCACGCCCACTCTGCTGTGTTTGGTCCCACTCATCTTGTAGCCCACCCACATAAGGAAAGCTGGCTCGCCTTGACATCACAGGGAGCCGATGTGAGAAAAAAACTGAAAGCGAGCGTTCTGAGCCATCCCAAACTTCTGTCAGGGCTCACTTCCAAAGGCAAAAACCTCATAATCTGAAACTTTGGAATGGTTTAACAGCAAAATACATCATTATAACTACATTTATTGGTCAGAACGGTGGAAAGCACTTGAAGGGACACATTGTGGTATGTAGTACTCACCATTAGTCACTAGGTGTCAGTAATGCTACACAGATGACACACGGCAGGAAATAACAACAAAACTCTCCCAATGCTAACATGTGTGAGTCTATATGATGTCTTGTTTCTCTTACCATGTCCACTACATACAGTGGAACCTCTGTTAGCGTTGGCATGTTTTTTTTTTGTGAAACCGTGATGTCACGTTGTGAAACAAGATTTTTTAATCACAAAATGTCCCTGTTAGCATCCTTTGCTTGCTAACAAAATGGCAACCAGAACAAATGGTTATGCTAACACAAAACACGCTCTTATAGTTTAGTGTGGATAAAACCTTTTTACATGCATGTAAATGAGGAATGAAAGGGATGCATTTCAAACCTTTAAGGTTACGTTTCCCTTCACTGAAGGTGTGGCAGCGAGATCAACACCTTCCTCTCCAATAACCACCTTCCTGTTTTGTATCTTGAATTCAGTCATGTCTCTTATTTTTCTCACCTTCCAGTTGAGGTGAGAAACACTCATGGCAAAACATGAAGGTGGTGCTGAAGAGGAAGGTGTTGGTCTCGCTCCCTCATGGTGTCTTTGGCAATCACGTCTTCAATGAAGGTCAATGTAACCTTCAATGCTCATTCATCATTTATACACATTTGGAGTTGTTTTCTGCATGTAAAATTGCCATTGTAAAACTATAAAAACGTGTTTGATGTCAACATTTCAGGTTTTCTGGAACAGATTAATTGGATTTCCGTTATTAGGGCGTTTTTTCTCCATAGGGTGGTTATGCTATCCCTTGGAGATAAGGTGACATTCGATATTTTTCCACCTTTGAATCCACCTCAACAGTTTTTAGCGTGCTTAAAACATTTGGTGGCCGACCACAAGAATGATCCAGCAACAAACCAGGAAATGTCATCACGGCGGTGTTCTGGCTGATTCTACTTCTTGTGTAAATAGGGCATTAAACCAAAGTTTCACTGTATCAGCTGACTTTAGGGGTGCTATTTCATGTCTAGAGTGCTCTAACAATGTAAAAAACCTGTATTTAGACGGTCGTAAACAAGATGTGTTATATGTCTTGTTTATTGTTACTATATTGGGTAATAGGAATGTGAAAGTTACGAGAGGGGTGTTATTTCATGTCTGGAGAGCTCATATTTCGAAAGACATTAACAGGTTTGGATGGTCTAAATCCGAAAATATTCCATTTATTAAGATTGACTCATATATGGCCGAAATGAGGTGAAGGCGGACAGGGATTACCGCCGCTGGTAAACTGTTTTTTTCAGCGCTATGAAAATATGCCATTGATAAAGAAGGAATCGTACTTGGTGGAAGCGATGAACGAGGGATGACTGTATCATTTGACGACGCTGCATGATTTCATTTTGGATGATTTTTGCCTTCTTCACACTTTTTCCAAAATCAGCTGCACTTTGTGGTACTCTGAGAAATATTCAAAGTATTTAGAGATGACTATTGTGTAAAACTATAACAAAGAGAGTAAATATGTCCTCTTTATTTTTTTCATACCCTAACGCCATAAAGACTGACCCCCCCCTTACCCCCCAAGCCTCTTTTTTTTTTTGTGCTGTTTCTCTGTTTTCTCCGTCCAAGAAAGCACTTTGTTACGTTACAGGACGCAACAGGAAAGCTGACATGGCATTGTGACCATGAAGACTGCCTAACACCTATCTTCTCACCTCCTTTGTTGCCCTCCTCTCAAGCAAGCGGGAGAATGAGATGTATTTATGAGGGTGAGAACGCCTTGTAACATGCATTTCACATCACTCGCACAGCGGAACACGGACACTTGTGCAAGAACCCCAGTGACATTTGGGACTGGACTGACGGAGTGACATGATGGTGAATTAGCAATCAATGCACACAGGATGCGTTCCAAAAGGAAAAGAGAAAAAAAATCTTTCATGTCAGACATTACTCAGAGTACAAAATCCAGCCGAGCAGGTTCCGCTGGCTGTAAATGTTCTGCATCCTGTGTGTCCAGGATCCCGACTGCAAGGAAGCCAGACTGCCGTTCCTTGCAGGACTCCAGAGGACAACACACACAAAAAAAGATACAAAAAAAAACAACACACGGACAAAACTGTACATTTTTTTTAAGTGTAAGAGAACAAACTGGAATTTGTAAATATTATTTGTCGTTTGGTTTTGAGTGACTGGCCAGATCTTTCCGTTTGTGACAGCAGGTGCAAAGTTTGGAGGATTTTCATGATTTTAGCTCTTGTGGATGTTTAATTTGTCGCTCCGGAGCAAATTCCCAAGGGTTACGGGCACATGAATACATCTCCATGAGTGAGAATATCTTTCAAAAGTTCATTTATTTCACAAGTTCAATTCCACAATAAATTGACTGCAGGTGCACGGCTCGCTCCATTCCCTCCAAAGCCTCCTGCTAGCTTGACCTTGACCTTCTCTGACGATCTCACAGCAACATTTTCACTAAGAGTGAGGAGATGAACACGTGTGAAGTTTAAGATGTGTAGGTACTCACCTCTAATCCAAGACAGTTTTTGGAATGGATTCATCGGATTCACCAATTGGATTTGGTTAAAGTTAGAGTTCGGTTAGAGTTACACCTTCTGGAATGGAAGAATGACGCTAACCAGGTTCCACTGTGTTACGTATTTATAGATTATTATTAATAATAATCTAATATAATAAATATTTTTTGGAGGTTTTTTACCAAAAATCCACAAATTTCGGGGGCCATGAATGTTAGACTCTACTGTGCACACAGTGAAATATATTTCTTAGTAATGTAGCAGATTATAGCAACTTTAGATAAGAGTGAGGAATTTTGTATCATAAATGATAACATAAGACAGTGATGTCCAAAGTGTGGCCCGGGGGCCATTTGCAGCCCACCACTTGTTTACTATTGGCCCACGTCACATTGTAGAAACACAATGAAACCAAAAAAACCCAGCAAACGTGTTTTGTGTTAACATTTTTGGTTTTCTGGAACGGATGCATTGGATTGACATGATTTCTAATGAGATTTGGTTGGAGTCGGACCTTCTGGAACAGAGCCAAGGTTCCACTGTATTTGGAGACGACCAACTAAGGATGAATGAGATGTGTTTCAGTGGGAGAAATTATGGAGCAAAATATTTTTGGGAGATTTTTTTAATAAAAATCCACAAATTTGGAGGACCGTGAATGTGCAGGAACCTGCTGTATGTACACTTAGTGGAATATTCCAAGAAGGCATTTCTGAATTTCTTAGTAATGTAGCAGGATTCCAGCTTCATAGGAAGCTTTATTTGGTCTGTTCATCTGAATTGAACTCCTGAAATCAAATAACTTTTGCACGTCATTCCAATGTATTGAGATGCACCTGCACTTTTCCCATCATATATAATCGTTTGATTAAAAAAGAACAGCAGAATTGAGGTGGATATAAGCAAAAGGAGGAGCTTTGTGCTCTTAAGATTGCACGTGGTAGTCTAAAGAGTAACGTGGAATTATCCCAGCAGTCATGAAAGCTAGCCTTGGGAATAAAACAAGTCCTTTCATTGGTTCTAAAGGCGAAGAACAGCTGCAGAGTACAGATGAAGGAAATGGGAAACAAGTCCAAAAAGAAAAGATAAGGCAGATATTTGAAATGTGCTCCAAACAAACCATGAATCATAAAATATTACCTGTGCTGCTGTCGGGTTTAATGGTCTTGGATCGGTCATACGGTATCAGCCTCATTGGGAGCTTGTAAAATCTTTTGTGCCCTCTTGCTCGTATTTCAGGCTCGCTTTATGGTGACTGATTTGCTTATCTTTTGCAATTATGTCTGCACAATGTCAGTGTGATCTGTTTGCCAGGAGTTTGTGTTAGTAACACACACAAGGGGCAGGATGTGTCAGGTCTGGGAAAGCCAAGGGGAACTGGAAGCACACTCACCAAGTTTACATGTTTACACTATACAGTCCATGTTGGCATTTGGGAAGGAGACACTAAAAAGCATTCTAATGGTTGCAATTTATTCTTAGTAGCCTGGACTGGTGAAAAAAAAAACAAAAGGCTTGCACCTGTTTGTCTGGTTCATTTGGTCTTATTCAGTAACTTGCTTGAAGCTCCAGATACTGTGAGACAGCATCATGACCACACAGGGGTTGAAAGAATCCAAGTTAATATTTCTATTTCAAATAGAGGCTATTTACACACTGTATGTTGTGTATCCAACTGGAAAACATTAAAAACAAACATTGTTAAACTACTTCTTTGTTCTTATGTTGTTTACGCACACATGCATGCAGGTTCCAACGTATGTCATGAAAACAAGCATCTTCCCAAGGAACCTTCCCAGAGAATCTTCCCAGGATATCTCCCCAGAGAAACTTCGCAGGGAAGCTTCCCAAGGAACCTTTCCAGTGAAGCTTCCCAAGGAACCTTCCCAGAGAATCTTCTCAAGGAAACTTCGCAGGGAAGCTTCCCAAGGAACCTTCCCAGGGAATCTTCCCAGAGAATCTCCCCAGGTAACCTTCCTAAGGAACCTTCCCAGGAAATCTGCCCAGGGAACTTTCCCAGGGAACCTTCCCAAGGAACCTTCCCAGGGAATCCTCCCAAGGAACCTTCGCAGGGAAGCTTCCCAAGGAACCTTTCCAGTGAAGCTTCCCAAGGAACCTTCCCAGTGAAGCTTCCCAAGGAACCTTCCCAGAGAATCTTCTCAATGAACCTTCCCAGGAAATCTCCCCAGGGAATCCTCCCAAGGAACCTTCCCAGGGAATCCTCCCAAGGAACCTTCCCAGGAAATCTTCCCAAGGAACCTTCCCAGGGAATCTTCTCAGGAACCTTCCCAGAGAATTTTCTCAATGAACCTTCCCAGGAAATCTCCCCAGGGAACCTTCCTAAAGAACCTTCCCAGGAAATCTGCCCAGGGAACTTTCCCTGGGAATCTTCCCAGGGAACCTTCCCAGGGAATCCTCCCAAGGAACCTTCCCAGGGAATCCTCCCAAGGAACCTTCCCAGGGAATCCTCCCAAGGAACCTTCCCAAGGAACCTTCCCAGGGAACCAGCAAAAGAAGATGGATGGACTCTGGAGGCAGCTGAAAGGTACCATCAGAGCCAAAGATGTGAATGTGTTCATAAGTCCAGGGAAGCCATGGAGAATCGCTTCCGGATGGCTTCGAAGAGATTCCGGACCACCGTCCACCATCTCCACTGGAGATGTTGTGGACCAGTGGAAGGTATACTGCAGTGACCTTCTTAATCCCACTGACATTCTTCCAATGAGTGGGAGCTTCTCTTATCTTTAGGGCTGAGGTGGCTGAAAAGCTCCTCAGTGGCAGGGCCCCAGTGGTGGATGAGATCCGCCTGGAGATTCTGAAGACCGTGGATGCTGTGGGGCTGTCTTGGTCGACACGACTCTGTAGCATCGCATGGACATCAAGGGTGGTGCCTCGGGATCGGCTGGGGTTGTGGTCCTCCTTTTTAAGTGGGGGACCAGAAGGTGTGTTCCAACTATCGTGGGATCACACTCCTACTGGTAAGGTCTACTTAGGGGTACACCATAGTCTGCCATAGTTGAATCTTGGATTCAGGGGGTGCAGTGTGGTTATTGTCCTGGTTCTGGAACCAGGACCAACTCTACAGTCTGGGAAGGGTCCTTGAGGGTGCATGGGAATTTACATGAGGTTTGTGGACTTGGAGAAGGCATCTCCAGGAGTATGGGGTACTGGATCACCTAATTCAGGCAGTTGGTTCCCTCTGTGGTGACAGAGCTTGGTCCAAAGTTAGACTAGTTTACAGTGAGAGTTGGACTGCTCCAGGATTCCAGCACAGATTCCATTCATACCTCATATGGACAGAATTTCTCGGTGCAGCCAGGGTGTTGAGAGGATCTAGTTTGGTGGCTGCTAGATTGGATATTTGTGGATGATGTGGCTTCATCGGAGCTTGATCTTCAGCTCTCACTGAAACCCAGAACCGAGTCAGCACCTCCAGTCCTCGGTTCTCAACCGGAAAAGAGGAGTTTGACCTTGGAGTCTTGTTCACAAGTAAAGGAATGATGGAATAGGGATTCACAGGCGGATCGGCATCAGTCTGTTGCTGTCACTGAGCCAAATGGCAAAGCTCTCAATTAACTGGTGGATCTATGTTCCTACCCCCACCTACGGTCAACACCTTTGGGTAGGGACCGAAAGAACAAGATCACGAATACAAACGGCCAGAATGGGTTTCCACCTTAGGATGTCTGGGTTCTCCCTTGGTGACCAGGTGAGAAGCGCTGTCATCTGGGAGAAACTTGACGTAAAGATGCTGCACCCTTGCACTGGGAGGAGCCAGATGGGGTGGCTGGGGCACCTCCCTCTGGAAGGAGGAAGATCCAGCATTGGAACACCTCAGGATCCCGCATGAGCTGACCTCACTAAGTAGAAGAAGACGGATGAAATTCAGTATCGACAGGTTAGAGCGCAAATCAGTAGTTACCAAATATTAAACTATATGAAAATGTTTTACATTGTATGGGAATTTAGGGGTTTTAGTAAGTTAATCATCAAATAAACTCACAATATTACACTCTATACTGTGAATCTAAAAAAAATAGAAAAGTTCACTTTTTGAATTGAACAACTGAAACGATACGTACGATATATAATATAGTGTCTTGCTGTAAAATTAAATTTAAATTACACTTGGATTTTCATAACAGTTAGGAACCTGTTTTTAAATATTAAAATCCAGATTTTTGTCTCCATTTTTAGGTCTCCTGGATTTCAAATTCCTTCTCTGGGTCTTGTGAAATATTACCGCAATAAGAAGTTTAATTAATCCCCATGGGGAAGAATAACTCCTAATTTATGAGTGATGTGCCCTGCATTCGTATTCTTTGTCCAAGCGTCAGCACATTCATCATAAATAGATTCCATTGTTCACATGACTGATGCATACTGTACTGGCGCCATTTGTCTCTCGTGCTCAACCCAATTACCGCAGCAGATAATCAGGCTTCCTTGGAAGCGACCCTGCAGCAGTACCGCTTTTGAGCCGCCTGGTGGCAATGTTTCGCTACTATTTAAGGTACTTTGCTTGCCACTGAAAAATACGACAGAAATACAGTATGTATATTAATATATTTTTAGCAAATACAAAATAATAATATTATAAAACAATAATATAAAATAATATAATAATTTGATAATATAATATCAAAATGTATGACAAATAATTATATTTAATTTAAAAAAATTGAAAACACAAAAATTTCATACATTCTCATAAATTAAGTTGTAATGCATTGAGAAAAAACAAAACAAAACTAAGTAGTCAGTAGTAGTTTTGAAAAATCCGGTTGAGGAAAAAGTTACAATATGGGAATAAGGTCAGACCTATTGAAAAAAAAAATACAAAAAAGAAAAAAATACAAATAAAATCCAAATACTAAGAGGGAAAAAAGTTGCTTTCTAACCAGAACAAAAGCCAGAATCAACTCGTAAATATTAAAGAAAAATATATGTGCCTTGTGATTGGCTGGCCACCAGTCCAGGGTGTACCCCGCCTCTCGCCCGAAGTCAGCTGGGATAGGCTCCAGCACACCCGCAACCCGTAGAAAATAAATGAATGAATGAATGGTGGGGTATTTTTTAAGTCGTATTATGAGAAACAAACAAAACAAAATCAATTTCTCAGTAACAATATGATGGCAATAAACTGCTATTTTTTTAACAAAAAGAAGATTTACAAATGATGTGTATGATCCAAAATGCCTTGAAAGCAAGAGGAAAGAAAGTGCTGGTGCAGCCTTGCATGCCAGTAGAAAGTGTGAATCAGATTAGCGGCAGCAACAATCCTTGACTGGCCTAATCAGTCATTTGGAGTGACTGACTATTGTTATTCATCCAAGGACCAGCTTGCCTTTCTAATCTCATGTGGACCTCTGACAATCACAGCTAATGTACCCCGGCTCACTGATGCAGTTAGCGCCACTCACGTTTTTTTTTTGCTGCCAGGATTTTGGGGCAATTGGAATTCTGTGCTGCTCTGTTGTGGAGTTTGGCCGATACGATTAGATTTGAAATATGATAGCAATGTCCCCATACTTGATATGCGGCCGTCCTGGAACTACACTGATCTTGGAATTAGAGCCACTCCAATGAAATGAAATATATTAATAAGCAAAAGGGCAAAGGTCAGCATCTACGGCACTTCCTGGTTACCTACAATAAATGAACATCTCTAATGCCACCTACATCCCACTATTAAGAAAAATATCTTTAAACAACTCTTCAGACTGGCCTTTAAATCGTCCTGCAGTAACAAGTATTGTCCACTGAGGGGCAATGTTCAGCTGCTTTTTCCTGTGAGGACCACAAAGTGAACAATGAAAGGATGCAACTTTGACATTTTTATATTTTGTAAATTATTAATAAAAATGAAATAAAATTAAAATTAAATTTAAAATATTTTGTAAAGCAATATGCGTAGATATGCTGAGAACTTACGTACATATATACGTTTCAAGAAAAAAAACGTCTAATCTTCGTCGTCGAGATGAACGACCTACGATTGATATCAACTTTACTCTTTGCTCTTTTTCCCCATTTGTCCTGCCTTTTTTTTTTTTTTTTTTTACAAAATTTGCCAACTTTTCCTTATGTATTACGTTGTAAGTCATAATATTATAACTTTTTCCACAACGTAATTTTTCATAAATAACTGCTTTATTTGGTTGTGGGTGTTTCTCATATTACAACTTTTAAATAAATGAAATTTGTTCTTTCATATTTCATTTTTAATGCAACCAAAATCACCGTTTTTTTCCTCTTAATATTTGACCTTTATTCTGGTACAATTACTTCTCATTTTTTCCATTTTTCCACTTTGGACGCCCCTAAATAAAATATGAACAAAATATTAATATATGAATATGAATGAAGACATATATTATAAGTAATATGGAAATCATCAACATCATTACTGATTGTAATCATAACAATTTGATTACAATTTATGAAGGAATCCATCACTTTACGTCAATTACGTCCTTAATGTGACCATCTTTTTCTGTTCTATTGGATCCTGTTTGTTGTGGTACGCAATTCCAGAGTCGTTGCTTCCAATTAGCCAGCAGGGGGCAACAGATGGCAAATACTTTGGTGCTGCACCAAAGATTGCTGATTGGTCCAAATAGTCACATGGGTCCAGGTAGTAACCAATAGATATTGACCTCATCCGGGGCTGTTGCTATGGCACTTCAAGGCGGCTGTAGCAGTTAGCTTCGACCATTTCACACTGGATTTGATACTTTTTTGCAATGTTGTCACATTCTCAGCCATCCTGTCTGTTTTATCCTTCAGGTGGATGAAATGACAACGAGGGCGATCGGTGGTGGCTTTACACATTAGCCACGAGGCTAAAACCCTCCCTTCGTCTTTCGCTCCTCCCTCCCCGTGGTTCTGCTGTCATTTGGGTTCAGGCAGCACGCGCAGCCCTTCCCATCTGTTGAGGAAAAATGGCCGGATGCAGGAATACTACTAGCTATATGAATGGATGTGTAAAGCAAATACAAAACCGCGACGAGCTTTATTTAAATGTGGAATGATATGTGTAATATCTATTCCGTTTCGCTGGCGCTGCTCCCACTCTCACACACACGCGCACGCACACACAAATAGTAAAAATTAAAGCGCTCCTCAATACCCCGCCTCTTTTTTTCCCTGCAAACCCTGCTAGAGCACAAGTTCTGTTCTCGGATTGGCTCGTTTCTCGTGATTGGCAGCGTGTTTCCCCGCCCCCTCGGTCTTCTGTGTGAGGTCGAGGCTCAGCTAGTGGAGTGGAAACAGGAAGAGGAGTAGTGGGGGAGAAAAGAGACGGTGGAGAGGATCGGGTGAGACAAGGTGGTGAGGAGTGAAAGGGAGGAAAAGGGGAGCAGAGAGGGGGTGTGTGGAACCAAAAGAAGGAAGCCAAACAAGAGGTAAAAGTCGACTGTTGACCGGCAACTTAACGTGATCGATGTGCCTTTGCCTCCATGAAGACACCGCTTGCATTGTGCAATGTAGCAGGACCCTGACATTTGCATAGAAATATCCACGACTGCTCACCTGTTTATCTTGTAACCTGTTTGCATTTGATCACATCATACTATTCTGTATTGTATGCATGTCATTGTTCTGGGTGATACTGCAGTACGTGTGTGTATGTGTGTGTGTGTATGTATGACTGCGTGCGTGTGCATGCACGCGTGCGTGCACATTCAGCACACACATTCAATTCTCATGTGCAGGTTCAAGAGCACCAAATGTTAATTTATGAAGATGGTGGGCGGCTGGGTTGTAACTATTGAAACTGTTGAATAGTGTGTGTCTGCCACAGTGTGAACAAGTGCTGTTTGCTAAGAATAGCTTCATTGTAAGTTCAATTCAATTAGTTGGACCTACACCCAGCATTTGTCATTTGTCAGTATTAGACTGTCATATCCAGCAGATGCATGGACGGGTATATAATCTACAAAGATGAATGCACCACAATGCCTTCAGTTGATATAGTTGGCAAGCTGACTTGCATATGGAGGAACCTTGCATGACGTCTACGCACAAAAACACGTGCACGTGCATCCTGCAATGAACCCGTTAACCTGTGTCATTGCATGGTATGCATTTGGCCGTGATGGTGGAAGACACCCCTCTTTTTCGCTTTTGACCTTGCCTTGGTACATTCCAGTACCCCTCGGAGAGACGTGCTTTGTGGAGCATACACCAGGAGAGGCTGCCATTATAGAAGGGGATACAGCAGAAGGAAGCAAGCCTGCGGGTTATTTTTAGAAACGGCATTGATATTCGGCTCCTACTGTACATTCTCTTGGCAGCCATGTTTTTTTGTCAAGCAGGCAATACAATCAGAGACTGTGTGTGATATCTGGGGCAGGCTGTCTGAATCGTCCATGTCGGTGCTGACTGTTGCAGCTTCTCACGTTCTCTCCGTCTGTTCTCCTCGTGTTAGCAAGCCTGGAAGTCACTGGAGACAGTTCTTGTCTGGTGCAGCCCATCCTTCCTTTTATGGTATTGGATTGGACCTGCACACACACACACACAAACACACACAGTCTCAGCAAGAGATGCATGTCTTCAGAGCTTCACTGTAACGAGTGAGTGTAACATGCACTTTCATCCAAAAGAGATGAAGAATGAGCATTCAATGTATTCCTACATCCCTCGCTCTCCTGTCAAAATCACACCTAGCTTCAGGCCCTGCGACCAACTCCAGGCTAACTGTCAGTGGTTGCCAGGGATACCGGCACACATTGTGCAGGGGAAAAAAGGGAGTGTGAGGAATAGCTGAAAAGAGAAAAGGAAGCGACTGGTTTGCTGATATCTGGAAAGAAAATGACGACTTTTGAATGACATTTGAAGCTGATCCAAAGCTGTCAAAGGCTCTGTCATCTATGCTCTGTCCTTCCTGCTTCTTTGTTTGGAAAGAGTCACAAATGCAGCAATGGATTGTGGGATGCATGTGCTGCAGAGGAGACACATCAGGCTTTATTTGAAACAATAAACCCAGGCATGAAGTCGGTGGTATTTCCTCACCCTCATCCACTCATCCACTCCTATGTGTGTTTGCCAGACAGCGGAGAGCGAGCATGTCTATTTAAAGGGAGCGGAGACTGCACGGGCCTGTCGTTGCTATTTTGGATTGACTGACAGCGAGAGATCATCCCCTCCTTTCCACTCATTTTTCACTGCAAGGTAAGCGTGCACTCACACACATGCATGTCCGGTAGGTATGAAAGTGTAGCTGCTAGTCAGGCAAACGGAGTCTGCATGCAGTGGCAGTGAGATGGTTTCCTTGGTAATGACAGTATCCACTTGTGCATAAATACAGAAGCCACTTGTCCTCCTTTTATAGGAAGCAGTGCAGTTGTCCATGCCACATGTTGTTGTAACTAAAGGGCATTCTACTCTACAGCAAATATTTCTACAAACGTAACTCCCCCCACCCCCGCCCCTCCTGCACGTGACATCATGTGGGCCTCGGAGCTGAATTCCAGATGTGTGGAGTTAACACAACACACATGGGTTTAATATCGGGCGCACACACAAAGCTGTTGTTTTGGTTCGAACCCGAGCTGACGGGCACCCCCCCCCCCGGCATCTTTGTAATAGGAGTTAGCATTCCGTAGTGAGGCTGAAAAACACCCGGGTATATCTGCCTTCTGTGTTCTTTCTACAGCTCTATCACTCTATAACTGTTTTTCAAAAATATAGTAGTCGTCCCTCGGTCACATCGGCTAACTGGGTCCAGACCTGAAATAATTCCGCAGGTATAGGATTCAATCTTAATAGAATATTTTCAGTTTCAAAACTTGTAGACATGAAGTGACACGCTGGTAGTCACCTTTACGCTCTTATTATTCATTGTTTACGTCACATTGCAACTCTTGGGGACTGGAGAGCACTGCTAGCTAGGGTCTCTCCTTGGCTTGGTGCAGAAGATGGATCCGGTCACCTCCCAGTGTGTGTTGGTCAGCATTCGCCAATAATGTTGCAGGAACGCCTATCTTTCTGGTGTCATTCTTGCTAATATGACAGTAAAATACATGGAGATGTTACACACTGTGGGGCTGAAAGGGTGGGCAAGGTGCTTGTTACTGCCGTCCTTTCCAGAGGAAAAACCAGCATTTTTTTACAGCAGCAGCACCAGCTGAGGAGCAGGAAATCAGAAGCATTACATATATTTGTATGTTTTGCTGAATGAATGAATTTGACTGGTAGGATGATGTATCCAAGCTCACCAGAGGGTGATCGGACTTTACAACAAAGCATTTGCAGCCTTTGTTGTTTAGCTATTCTCTCGTTATCCTCTTAATGATCAATGACCAGCCTCACCAGCCTCACCAGCCACTGTGCAGAACAAGTAAGCTGAAATAAGGTCAAACTGATCAACCATTAATTGAATGAGCGCTTCTGCTCAGAAAGAGGATTAGACCATCAGCAGGCATGTTTACTCAGCATGCCACAGCTTTTATTTCATCGAGCAAGCACTCCCAGCAACATGACACAGTCGTACTTAATCACACATGCATGCTATGTAGTATGTAGCTATTGTGCCCTCCTTCCCCTGCAAGAATAAATCTAAATGAAATAGTCTTTCCATGGCCTAAAGCCAAAGCAGTAAAATGCGTCTGGCTTTCAGTTGCTGTAGCAACCGGGTAGAAATTGACTCTTGAAGAGCTTTCTCAGTGAGCTCATTCAGCACACATACAGTAGATTCTACATCATGGCCAGGATCATGGCTGCACAGCACGTCAGAAAACTAGAAGCAAACGCGTGTGGAAAAATGTTACTGGTGTAGGAAGTGCTGCACCGCCGCTCAGCGTGAAAGCATATAGACGAGCAACCACAAGTGGGACAGCTGCGGTCTTATCAGTAGATCTTTTCAGGTTGGCAGCAACGTTTTGAGTTGGAAATGCAACATCCTACACCTTAAGCTTAAACGCTTGTCACATGCTAAATCATTTAGTCAACCGCCATGTCTGGGATCTTAAAAACCAAAGGAGGTACAGTTTCGCCCACGTCTTTCCTTTCTTCTTCATCCACGGGAGCAAATAAATGTACTAAAATCCTGCACAAGAAAGGCAGAAGGAACTTTAACAACTGTTTCATTTGCCTTGGTAAATAAAATAATAAGATATGACAGAAATATGAATATTAAAAAAATATTATTAAGGTATTATTATTGCCTCAAAAATATAAATAAAAAAAATATTGAATAAAATAAGGTATGCCAGATTATAACATTTTGAAATTATAGAGAAAAAACAATAAAAATAAAAATAAAAATATTCTAATTAAATACTATCATGTATCACAGAAATATGATTATTTTTATTTTGTCATCATGGTGGCGAGATAATAAAAAACAAAACGGTCCAAATAAAAACATGAAGAAGATATGACAGGAATATCCATCCATTCATTTACTAGGGTCGCGGGTATGCTGGAGCCTATCCCAGCTGTCTCTGGGTGAGAGGTGGGGTACACCCTGGACTGGTGGCCAGCCAATCACAGGACACATATAGACAAACAACCATTATTTGTAATGGAAAATGGTCTTTTATTTGAGCCATGGGGTGGACAGCATGATGAGATTTAAAAAAGCTGTTGACGGGAAACAATAAAACGGCTGATCTAACAGTGGCGGCGTGTACTTGACAGGCTGTTCCTGATCTGGCCGTAGCAACGCTGCACAGCCAGCGTGGCTCCTCTGAGCTGGAGGCTGATGAGGGATGAATGGATGGCCATCACTTTGGAAGATCTACTCATTCACAACCAGTCAGCCTCAGAGGCTGAAACAAAACGTTAGCACCGCCTCCAGACTCTCTTCTCCTCCGCTCCTTCTTTGTTGTGAAAGTGAGGATGCTTTCATCTTTCATCCAAGTGGATTTTATTGCTGGATTGCTGGCCGCAGTGCAGCTTCAGAAATTCAAGTGGAGATCAAAACCAGCAGATAACTTGTGATGAATTGCTATGTAAAAAAAGAAAAGAAACTGTTCTCCATGTGTCGCTGAATGACGTGTTCTCTCTGCTCAGGTGTGACGTGGAGGGCCCCCCGAATACAGACCAAGACTGGTAACCACAGACCCTGTCATTCACGTGATGATGTATTGCATACGTACCTGTATGCATTTGTGTAGTTCCTATCTCACTAACATTTCCTCCACAGGCTGCATGTATCACCCGGCAGAGCTGTACTCTGGCCGTAAAACATGGGACTCCTATCCAGCTGGGGGACCTAACAGAGGACGATGGGCTCCAGTGAACAGCCGACCTTGGAGCCAAACACAAAGGTTAGCATGACCACAAGAGTACACACAAACACACACTGAAGCTTAGGCCTATCCTGGAAAGACATAAATGCTTCTCAAGAAAAACTGGAACAAATGAGGTTTTCACCACCTGTAGCTGTTGGTTAATCCTAATCAAATATCACAACATTACTACTGTCAGGGTAAGCCGCGTATAGAGCGGAGGGAGCCACCTGGAATAGCCCAGCAGGCAAGGTGTACTGTACTCGGACACATGCTCCGAGCAGCCGGTGCGATGCCACGGAGGTCGCTCTTGTTCTTTTCAAATGTCTCCTCCATGTTTTTTCCCCTCATCAGAGAGCATTTGGCAGATAAAATGTCTGTGAAAGTTAATATTTGTTTACAAGTGACGTCAGGGGAAGTTACAACAGGCCCTTAACGTCACAGGCAGGAGAATAAAGATGCTTTTGATTTGCGCACTACGGGTAATCTGGCCTCTTTAGAGTGTTTTTTTTTTAATTATGGGTTATCTGAGCTATTTCTAATATTATCCATCCATCCATCCTATATTGCTGTCGACACATTTCTGCCCCCATGCCAACGGGTCTGGCCAACTTGAGGCTTAAAAACGCAGCGCCAGCCTGCGTGGGGTTGATTGAAGAGTGGCGGTGATGAGCGGTGATGAGCCACATTGAAGGAAGAGCGCTCAGCTGCAGCTGCGAGCGTGAACGGGTGTGCGCTTTTAAATAAGAGCCAACCCGCCGCACCGTCTCCGTTTCCCACAGAGGGAGGATTCTCTCCCCGTCGCCAGCAGCCACAGATGCTGCTAATAATATGAGTGGAGCGCTATCTCGTCAGATGTGGCGTTCGGCTGGAGAAAGATTACCAAAGACAAAACATGACATTTCTAAACAGCACATCATCATCTGGAGAAGCATGTGGCGGCGGCTGATGTCTTTATGCCTGATAATGACCAGGTGCGGCCATCTTTACCTCATTACTTTGTATATTTTTATTCTTCTTATTTCGCCTTTTTTCTGTTCCGCCCAAGGGCCAAAGGCCACGTTGGCTACCTTCCAGGACTTAAAAAAACACATTTACTGTAATTCTTGGGGACAGTTTTTCCTTTGAATGAATGGACAATTTCAATATCGCCCCCTGTTGCCTCAGGGTATACAGCGTGGTCGTGTCCCAACCTGGTGCTTGCTGGTTGGATCTTCAGTCGGTCATTGAAATTGCTTGATGTAGTCCAGAATGTGGTGGAACCCGTTTGATGCAGAATATTAGAGTTGTTCCTGTCCTCATTTCAGATCCCACAGAGGACACAATCCACCCGATCATCCCATCTCACCATCAAGTCATCCTTTCAGCAGGTGAGGAATACAAATAGTCAACGGAAGAGCACCACGCGACACATTGGTGCTTGCTGATCACTTTACTTCCCTGTCTGCCAAGGGGGGGGCGAACACTCCACTATGGCCAAGACAAGGGTGCCTCTAAGGGGCACAGGCAGCATGTTTGGGATGGTAAGGAACAGCCATTTGAAGCCCAGAACTGGCATCACAACTCAATGCGCTCCTTCCACAACCGTGCCGGCGCCAACAATGGTTATCTAACAAGGCCGGGACAGCGCTACCCAAACTGGGACAGCAATGTCAGCAACTCTTTGGTGAGGCCTTCAAAGGGGTGTTCTCAGTGAAAGCACACTTCCAAAGGATTCACTGTTGTTGCCACTTTACACTTTGATGAAAGTCTGTTTCTCGTTCTTCTCAAGCATGGGAGTCCACGTCTGCATCGCAACAACAGAGAACTCCAGCCCCCCCCGGAAAGATGGGCTCCCTCAGACGTCCGTAGGAGTTTCCCAGGTCGGATGGTCAATAACAGACTTGAGCCTTGGAAGCGGCCGGCCCTTCATCAGTGCCAGGATGAAATGCACCAGCACAGAGCAACGCCGCAGCACCATTCATCTACGAGGGAGGAGTGTCCGGCCAAGAGGAGCCGTGACTCTGGTCCTGATCAGGTATAATCGAGCTTTCACAGCTCAGAGCTGTTGAATGAGAATACTAAAATGCAGTCAGTCCATACCTCGGACATTTCAGTGTGCTATAGCACCCCCCACTGGTAGTTCCCTATCCCCTGACACTCTGAAGTTTTGCCCCTCAGCCACAACCTCTATGTCAGACATGAACGTCTTATTACGTGCATTCTTAGCTGCCTCTTTTTAGCTGTTTTTATATCTGTAGAACGCATGGAAAAGAGAAATACGTGTTCATGTGGATGATGGGCAACATTCCAATAAAAGTGCACCTTTCCTTTAACGGAGAACGTATCATCCATCCAAGTACACAGACGGGACACGATTTTCCTCTTATTTTTGACATGATGTGTACTTCTCTGTTTAGTCATGTCATTCTGGACCAAGGCATTTAGTTGCCCGCCCGCCGTCACCCCCTCGCCACCATCGTAACCAAGATGACTGGAAACCCCCTCATGACAGGACAGGCCCTTGCCACCTCTCTGATCACCGGACCTCAGCACCACAGCAACAGGTCCTTTTTGCATGTTCACTCAGCGATGATGACATTTTCATTTTTAATTTCTAGCATTATGAAATCGCTACACAGGAGAACTCCAAGTCGAGAGTTGGAGGATATAGTTTTTGCAGCAGCGACCCAGCATCCCGTAACCAGGGTTGCAGCAGCAGAGGTTCGCATCTTGGGAACAGCGGGAAGAGTTATCGAAAAACGTCATCACCAGCAGAACACACCCGTGTGCCTTACAGCCACCAAAACCCTCATCACCACCGTCAGCGGCACACACGCCACCTCAGAGCTGAGCAGCACAAACCTCTGCCACACCACCTGGAGGAGGAGCAGGAGGAGGAGCAGAATCATCTCCACAAGCAAAGCACAGTAAGAAAGCATTGGAATTGGAAGGAAACAGTCCGTTTATATGTCTCTATTATATCCATGCAATACTTATACTAGTATATACTATACTGCATACTGGGCTGCAACACTCGCATGTACCAGAGCCCTTCCATGCAGTGGTCTCCATTGGAGTCGTAACCCAGGTCACATACGTCACATGACGTCAGTCACCTGACATCAAAGTTGGTGCAAAATCCCCGCAGGTGGGAGCAGTCCGCGGCATCCATTTTTCATCTTTACTATCCAAATTCCGGATAAAATACCGCAGCGATAAGATATTAATACATAATAATAATAATTTGCTCATTGTTCTGGTAGTTTCTAGTTCCATCCAGAACCTTCAAAAAAGTCATATGATTTGTGCCAACCCTGAACTCCATTACGAAAATGTGTTTTTACACCCCTACTTGTTATTGTTGCTATTATTTTATGATGAATTATTGCTTAAATCTCTTATATGTTGCCTTGATTTTGGCTGTATTGTTATTTCAATAATGACTTTTATTTCATAATTGTTATGTTAAATAGCAAATTGGATGTGTATATGAAGTGTGGAAATAATGATGAAATAAATATATCGAAATAATTATTGAATCTATAAACAGATCTACTGACGAATGATGTTAAATTTTCTTTATTAGCATGCTGAATAATGTGGCAATAAAGAATTCAGTTAAATTAAGTTAAATAAATTTAACAAATAAATAATATAATAATTTAATAATAATTTATCAATTCAGTAAATAAATTATGTTTTTGTTTTTATTTATTCTTACAAAGTGCTTTAACGTATGCATGTTGGTCATTTCAATTAAACGTTTTCAAAAGGCATAAAAATGTGTTTTTATATGGAAAAAGGAACAGTGACATTTACTAAGTATCCTGTCAAACCAAATAGTGAATTTTCTCTATTCTCTACATTTATTTATTCATTTAAATGTATTAAAATAATGTTTTCTTTAAATGAAATAAAAAAAAAACAGAAACTCTCATCCGATACTTGGCATCCTGTAAGCGACCAAATATGGCTGAATGGACCAAAAGTGGTCAAACTGTTTTACATACAGTACATATTTTGTCTTGTTGCAGGAGTTCAGTGTCCCAATACTTTTGTCTATTTTGAAGAATTGAGTCGATTTCATGTGTGCCCCACAGGAACCTCAGTGTCCTCATCCAAGAGGCGTTTCAAGAGATGCCCCCTCCTGGTCGTCTGCAGCAGCATCTTCTCATCCATCGCTCCGTCTGAAAGCTCCTGCTCACAGTCCACGTCTTAGCCCTCCATCACACACAGCAGCCAGCGCGAGCAGACATTGTAGCCCAATCCTCAGTGGACCACCCAAAGTCCAGGGCAGCCCCGCCCACAAAGCAAGAGCCACATCTTGTACATCCTCAGCTCGTGCAAAGTCCAGGTTTTCAGATGTCAAACACAAGAAGACCTCACAACCTCACTTCTCGCCCCCCCACGGCAGCTCCAGGGCAAACAAGCCCGACATGGAGTCAGACGCCCGCAGTAAACGTCAGGAGAAGCTGGTGAAAAGGGAGAGAAGGGGCGATGTCGAAAAGGCAAACCACAGGGATGAAGGCAGAAAAAAACGAAAGAAAAAAGAGGAACGCAAATTAGGTGACAGAAAAACGAAAAGGGAGAAGTCAAGGAGGAAAGAAAAGAAGACAGGCCTGAAAGCGAAAACAACAGAGACTGTTTCCGACTCTCATCCCAGCTGCACTTCTTCACAGCTGCTTCCCAAAAAGACTCCTGGCGAGGACCAGCAAGTCGGTTTTCTCCCCACAAGCAAGATGCCCTCC